>NW_026870955.1:600000-1200000 GCF_033118175.1 Dama dama | reverse complement strand
CAACATTTTCAGGCTCTTCATGTTTCTCAACACCACTTCATGCTCCTCCTATTTTTCAGACCGTTTCATGCTCCTCATATTTTTGACACCTTTTGATGTTCTTCATATTTTTCACACCTTTTCAGGCTTTTCATGTTTTTCAACACTGCTTCATTCTCCTCCTTTATTTCAGACCGTTTCATGCTCCTCTTCTTTTTGACACCTTTTGAAGCTCTTTATATTTTTCACACCTTTTCAGGCTTTTCATGTTTTTCTACACCGGTTCCTTCTCTTCCTATTTTTCAGACATTTTCATGCTCCTCATATTTTTGACATCCTTTGAAGCTCTTCATATTTTTCCCACCTTTTCAGGCTTTTCATTTATTTCAACACCGTCTCATGCGCCTCCTATTTTTCAGACCGTTTCATGCTCCTCATATGTTTCACACCTTTTTCAGGCTCTTCATGTTTTTCAACACCACTTCATGCTCCTCCTATTTATCAGACCGTTTCATGCTCATCATATTTTTGACACATTTTGAAGCTCTTCATACTTTTCACACCTTTTGAGGCTCTTCATGTTTTTGAAAACAGTTTCTTTCTCCTCATATTTTTCAGACCGTATCATGCTCCTCATATTTTTCACACCTTTTGAAGCTCTTCATATTTTTCACAGCTTTTTAGGATCTTCAAGTTTTTCAACACCATTTGATGCTCCTCCTATTTTTCAGACCGTTTCTTGCTCATCTCATTTTTGTCACCTTTGAAGCTCTTTATATTTTTCACACCTTTTGAAGCTCTTCATATTTTTCACACGTTTTCAGGCTCTTCATGTGTTTCAACACCGTTTCATGCTGCTTCTATTTTTGAGACCGTTTCATGCTCCTCATATTTTTCATACTTTTTCAAGCTCTTCATATTATTCACACCTTTTCAGGCTCTTCATGTTTTTGAACACAGCTTCATGCTCCACCTATTTATCAGATCGTTTCATGCTCCTCATATTTTTGACACCTTTTGCAGCTCTTTATATTTTTCACACTATTTCAGGCTCTTCATGATTTTCAACACCGTTTCATGTTATTCATATTTTTCAGACCCTTTAATGCTCATCTCATTTTTGACACCTTTTGAAGGTTTTCATATTTTTCACAAATTTTCAGGCTCTTCATGTTTTTCAACACTGCTTCATTCTCCTCCTTTATTTCAGACCGTTTCATGCTCCTCTTCTTTTTGACACCTTTTGAAGCTCTTTATATTTTTCACACCTTTTCAGGCTTTTCATGTTTTTCTACACCGGTTCCTTCTCTTCCTATTTTTCAGACATTTTCATGCTCCTCATATTTTTGACATCCTTTGAAGCTCTTCATATTTTTCCCACCTTTTCAGGCTTTTCATTTATTTCAACACCGTCTCATGCGCCTCCTATTTTTCAGACCGTTTCATGCTCCTCATATGTTTCACACCTTTTTCAGGCTCTTCATGTTTTTCAACACCACTTCATGCTCCTCCTATTTATCAGACCGTTTCATGCTCATCATATTTTTGACACATTTTGAAGCTCTTCATACTTTTCACACCTTTTGAGGCTCTTCATGTTTTTGAAAACAGTTTCTTTCTCCTCATATTTTTCAGACCGTATCATGCTCCTCATATTTTTCACACCTTTTGAAGCTCTTCATATTTTTCACAGCTTTTTAGGATCTTCAAGTTTTTCAACACCATTTGATGCTCCTCCTATTTTTCAGACCGTTTCTTGCTCATCTCATTTTTGTCACCTTTGAAGCTCTTTATATTTTTCACACCTTTTGAAGCTCTTCATATTTTTCACACGTTTTCAGGCTCTTCATGTGTTTCAACACCGTTTCATGCTGCTTCTATTTTTGAGACCGTTTCATGCTCCTCATATTTTTCATACTTTTTCAAGCTCTTCATATTATTCACACCTTTTCAGGCTCTTCATGTTTTTGAACACAGCTTCATGCTCCACCTATTTATCAGATCGTTTCATGCTCCTCATATTTTTGACACCTTTTGCAGCTCTTTATATTTTTCACACTATTTCAGGCTCTTCATGATTTTCAACACCGTTTCATGTTATTCATATTTTTCAGACCCTTTAATGCTCATCTCATTTTTGACACCTTTTGAAGGTTTTCATATTTTTCACAAATTTTCAGGCTCTTCATGTTTTTTAACACCGCTTCATGCTCCTCCTATTTTTCAGAGAGTTTCATGCTCCTCATGTATTTCACACCTTTTGAAGCTCTTCCTATTTTTCACACCTTTCAGGCTCTTCATGTTTTTGAAAACCGTGTCATGCTCCTCCTATTTTTCAGACCGTTTCATGCTCCTCATATTTTTTACGCCTTTGAAGCTCTTCATATTTTTCACACCTTTTCAGGCTACTCATGTTTTTGAACACCGCTTCCTGATCCTCCTATATTTCAGACCGTTTCATGCTCCTCATATTTTGACACGTTTTGAAGCTCTTCGTATTTTTCACACCTTTTCAGAATCTTCATGTTTTTCAACACCGCTTCATGCTCTTCCTATTTTTCAGACCGTTTTATGCTCATATCATTTTTGACACCTTTTCAAGCTCTTCATATTTTTCACACCTTTTGAAGCTCTTCATATTTTTCACACCTTTCAGGCTCTTCATATTTTTCAAACCTTTTGAAGCTCTTCCTATTTTTCACAAGATTTCAGGGTCTTCATGTTTTTCAACACAACTTCATGCATCTGCTATTTTTCGGACCGTTTCATGCTCCTCATGTTTTTCACACCTTTTGAAGCTCTTCATATTATTCACACCTTTTCAGGCTCTTCATATTTTTGAACAGCGTTTCATGCTCCTCCTATTTTTCAGACCGTTTCATGCTCCTCATATTTTTGACACCTTTTCATGCTCTTCACATTTTTCACACATTTTCAGGCTCTTCATTTTTTTCAACACCGATTCATGATCCTTCTATTTTTCAGACCGTTTCATTCTCCTCATATTTTTGACAACTTTTGAAGCTCTTCATATTTTTCACACCTTTTCAGGCTCTTCATGTTTTTCAGCACTACTTCATGCTCCTCCTATATTTCAGACCGTATCATGCTCCTCATATTTTTGACTCCTTTCGAAGCTCTTCCTATTTTTCACAGCTTTCAGGCTCTTCATGTTTTTGAAAACCGTTTCATGCTCCTCCTATTTTTCAGACCGTTTCATGCTCCTCATATTTTTTACGCCTTTGAAGCTCTTCATATTTTTCACACCTTTTCAGGCTCCTCATGTTTTTGAACACCGCTTCCTGATCCTCCTATATTTCAGACCGTTTCATGCTCCTCATATTTTTGACACGTTTTGAAGCTTTTCGTATTTTTCACACCTTTTCAGAATCTTCATGTTTTTCAACACCGCTTCATGCTCTTCCTATTTTTCAGTCCGTTTTATGCTCATATCATTTTTGACACCTTTTCAAGCTCTTCATATTTTTCACACCTTTTGAAGCTCTTCATATTTTTCACACCTTTTCAGGCTCTTCATGTTTTTCAGCACTACTTCATGCTCCTCCTATATTTCAGACCGTATCATGCTCCTCATATATTTGACACCTTTCGAAGCTCTTCATATTTTTCACACCTTTTCAGGCTCTTCATGTTTTTCAACACCGCTTCATGCTCCTCCTATTTTTCAGACCGTTTCGTGCTCCTCATATTTTTGATACCTTTTGAAGCTCTTCATATTTTTCATACCTTTGGAAGCTCTTCATATTTTTCACACGTTTTCAGGCTCTTCATGTTTTTCAACACCGCTTCATGCTTCTCCTCTTTTTCAGACCGTTTCATGCCTCTCATATTTTTGACACCTTTTGAAGCTTTTCATATTTTTCACAACTTTTCAGGCTCTTCATGTTTTTGAACACCACTTCATGCTCCTCCTATTTTTCAGACCGTATCATGCTCCTCATGTTTTTCACACTTTTTGAACCTCTTCACATTTTTCACACATTTTTAGGCTCTTCATGTTTTTGAACACCACTTCATGCTCCTCCTATTTTTCAGACAGTTTCATGCTCCTCATGTATTTCCCACCTTTTGAAGCTCTTCATATTTTTCACACCTTTTCAGGCTCTTCATGTTTTTCAACACAACTTCATGCATATCCTATTTTTCGGACCGTTTCATGCTCCTCATGTTTTTCACACCTTTTGAAGCTCTTCATATTTTCACACCTATTAAGGCTCTTCATGTTTTTGAACACCGCTTCATGCTCTTCCTTTTTTCAGACCGTTTCATTCTCCTCATATATTTCACACCTTTTGAAGCTCTTCATATTTTTCAAAGATTTTGAAGCTCTTCATATTTTTCACACCTTTTCAGGCTCTTCATGTTTTTCAACACCATTTCATGCTTCTCCTATTTTTCAAACCGTTTCATGTTCCTCATAATTTTGACACCTTTTGAAGATCTTCATAATTTTCACACATTTTCAGGCTCTTCATGTGTTTGAACACCGCTTCATGTTCCTCCTATTTTTCAGACCGTTTCATGCTCCTCATATTTTTGACACTTTTTGAAGCTCTTCATATTTTTCATACCTTTTGAAGGTCTTCATGTTTTTGAACACTGCTTCATGCTCCTCGTATTTTTCAGATCGTTTCATGTTCCTCATATTTTTGACACTTTTTGAGCTCTTCAATTTCTACAAACCTTTTCAGGCTCTTCATGTTTTCGAACTCGGCTTCATGCTCCTCCAATTTTTCAAACCGTTTCATGATCCTCATGTATTTCACAACTTTGAACCTCTTCATATTTTTCACACCTTTTTATGCTCTTCAAGTTTTTCAACATCACTTCATGCTCCTACTTTTTTGCAGACCGTTTCATGCTCCTCATATTTTTGACACCTTTTGAAGCTCTTCATATTTCTCACAGCTTTTCAGGCTCTTCATGTCTTTCAACACCGCTTCATGCTCCTTCTATTTTTCAGACGGGTTCATGCTCATCTCATTTTCGACATCCTTTGAAGTTTTTCATATTTTTCAAACCTTTTCAGGCTCTTCATGTTTTTGAACACAGGTTGATGCTCCTCCTATTTTTCAGAACGTTTCATGCTCCTCATATTTTTGACACCTTTTGAAGCTCTTCATATTTTTCACATCTTTTCAGGCTCTTCATGTTTTTCAACACCGCTTCATGCTCCTCCTATTTTTCAGACCGTTTCATGCTCCTCATATTTTTCACACCTTTTGATGCTCTTCATATTTTTCACACCTTTTCAGGCTCTTCATGTTTTTCAACACCGCTTCATGCTCCTCCTATTTTTCAGACCGTTTCATGCTCCTCATGTATTTCACTCCTTTTGAAGCTCTTCATATTTTTCACATATTTTTAGGCTCTTCATGTATTTCCACAACGTTTCAGCCTCTCCTATTTTCAGACCGTTTCATGCTCCTCATATATTTGACACCTTTTGAAGCTCTTCATATATTTCACACCTTTTCAGGTTCTTCATGTTTTTGAACACCGTTTCATGCTCCTCCTATTTTTCAGACCATTTCATGCTCCTCATGTATGTCACATTATTTGAAGCTCTTCATATTTTTCACACCTTTTGAATCTCTTCATATTTTTCACACCTTTTGAAGCTCTTCATATTTTTCACACCTTTTCAGGCTCTTCATGTTTTTGAACACCGTTTTATGCCCCTCTATATTTCAGACTGTTTCATGCTCCTCATATTTTTGACACCTTTTGAAGCTCTTCATATTTTTCACACCTTTGCAGGCTCTTCATGTTCTTCAACAACGCTTCATGCTCCTCCTTTTGTTCAGACCTTTTCATGCTCCTCATATTTTTGACACCTTTTGAAGCTCTTCATTTTTTTCACACCTTTTCAGGCTCTTCATGTTTTTCAACACCGCTTCATGGTCCTCCTATTTTTCAGACCCTTTCATGCTCCCACTTTTTTGACACCTTTTGAAGCTCTTCATTTTTTTCACACCTTTTCAGGCTCTTCATTTTTTTGAACACCGCTTCATGCTCCTACTATTTTTCAGACCGTGTTTTGCTCCTCATATATTTGAAACCTTTTGAAGCTGTTCATATTTTTCATATCTTTTCAGGTTTTCATGTTTTTCAACACCGCTTCATGCTCCTCCTATATTTCATACCATTTCATGCTCCTCATGTATTTCACATTATTTGAAGCTCTTCATATATTTCACACCTTTCCAGGCTATTCATTTTTCAACACCACTTCACGCTCCTCCTATTTTTCAGACCGTTTCTTGCTCCTCATATTTTTGACACCGTTTAATGTTCCTCCTATTTTTCAAACCGTTTCATGCACCTCATATGTTTCACACCTTTTTCAGGCTCTTCATGGTTTTCTACACCACTTCATGCTCTTCCTATTTTTCAGACCATTTCATGTTCCTCATATTTTTGACACCTTTTGAAGCTCTTCATATATTTCACACCTTTCCAGGCTATTCATTTTTCAACACCACTTCATGCTCCTTCTATTTTTCAGACCGTTTCATGTTCCTTATATTTTTGACACAGTTTGAAGCTCTTCATATTTTTCACACCTGCTGAGGCTATTCATGTTTTTGAAAACAGTTTCTTGCTCCTCATATTTTTCAGACCCTTTCACCCTCCTCATATTTTTGACACCTTTTTGAAGCTCTTCATATTTTTCACACCTTTCCAGGCGCTTCAAGTTTTTGAACACCGTTTCATGATCCTCCCATTTTTCAGACCGTTTCATGCTCCTCATATATTTGACACTTTTTGAAGTTCCCCATATTTTTCACACCTTTTCACGCTCTTCATGTTTTTCAGCACTTCTTCAAACTCCTCCTATTTTTCAGACCGTTTCATGCTCCTTATATTTTTGACACCTTTTGAAGTTCTTCATATTTTTCAAACTTTACAGGCTCTTCATCGTTTTCAACACCACTTCAGGCTCTTCCTATTTTTCAGACCGTTTCATGCTCCTCATATATTTCACACCTTTTGAAGCTCTTCATGTTTTTTAACACCTTTTCATACTCCTCTTATATTTCAGACCGTTTCATGCTCCTTATATTTTTGACACCTTTTGAAACTCTTCATATTTTTCACACCTTTTCAGGCTCTTCATATTATTCAACACCACTTCATGCTTCTCCAATTTTTCAGACCGTTTCATGCTCCTCATATATTTGACACCTTTTGAAGCTCTTCATATTTTTCACACATTTTCAGGCTCTTCATATTTTTGAACACCGCTTCAAGCTCCTCCTATTTTTCAGACCGTTTCATGCTCCTCATATTTTTGACACTTTTTCAAGCTCTTCCTTTTTTTCACACCTTTTCAGGCTCTTCATATTTTTCAACACCGCTTCAAGCTCCTCCTATTTTTCAGACCGTTTCATGCTCCTCATATTTTTGACACTTTTTCAAGCTCTTCCTTTTTTTCACACCTTTTCATGCTCTTCATCTTTTTCAACACCGCTTCATGCTTCTCCTATTTTTCAGACCGTTTCATGCTCCTCCTATTTTTCAGACCGTTTCATGCTCCTCATATGTTTCACTCCTTTTTCAGGCTCTTCATGATTTTCAACAACACTTCATGCTCCTCCTATTTTTCAGACCATTTCATGCTCCTCCTATTTTTCAGACCGTTTCATGCTCCTCATATTTTGACACCTTTTGAAGCTCTTCATATTTTTCACCTTTTCAGGCTCTTCATATTTTTCAACACTGCTACATACTTCTCCTATATTTCCGACCGTTTCATGCTCCTCATATTTTTGATACCTCTTGAAGCTCTTCATATTTTTCACACCTTTTCAGGCTCTTCATGTTTTTCAGCACCGCTTCATGCTCCTCCTATTTTCCAGACCGTTTCATGCTCCTCATATTTTTGACACCTTTGAATCTCTTCATATATTTCAAACCTTTTCAGGCTCTTCAAGTTTTTCAACACAGCTTCATGCTCCTCATATTTTTCAGACGGTTTCATTCTCCTCATATTTTTGATACCTTTTGAAGCTCTTCGTATTTTTCACACCTTTTCAGGCTCTTCATGTTTTTCAACACCGCTTCAAGCTCCTCCTATTTTTCAGACCGTTTCATGCTCCTCATATTTTTGTCACCTTTTACAGCACTTCATATTTTTCACACCTTTTCAGGCTCCTCATGTTTTTCAACACCGCTTCATGCTCCTCCTATTTTTCAGACCGTTTCATGCTCTTCATATTTTTGAGACCTTTTGAAGCTCTTCATATTTTTCATACCTTTTCAGGCTTTTCATGTTTTTCAACACCGCTTCATGCTCCGCCTATTTTTCAAACCGTTTCATGCTCCTCATATGTTTCACACCTTTTTCAGGCTCTTCATGGTTTTCAACACCACTTCATGCTCCTCCTATTTTTCAGACCTTTTCATGTTTCTCATATATTTGACACAGTTTCAAGCTCTTCATATTTTTCACAACTGTTGAGGCTCTTCATGTTTTTGAAAACAGTTTCTTGCTCCTCATGTTTTTCAGATCCTTTCACCCTCCTCATATTTTTGACACCTTTTTGAAGCTCTTCATTTTTTTCACACCTTTCCAGGCTCTTCAAGTGTATGAACACCGTTTCATGATCTTCCTATTTTTCAGACCGTTTCATGCTCCTCATATATTTGACACCTTTTGAAGTTCTTCATATTTTTCACACCTTTTCAGGCTCTTCATGTTTTTCAACACCACTTCATGCTCCTCCTATTTTTCAGATCGTTTCATGCTCCTTATATTTTTGACACCTTTTGAAGTTCTTCATATTTTTCACACCTTTCAGGCTCCTCATGTTTTTCAACAACGCTTCATGCTCCTCCTATTTTTCACACCTTTTGAAGCTCTTCATATTTTTCACACCTTTTCAGGCTCTTCATGTTTTTGAACAACGCTTCATGCTCCTACAATTTTCAGACCGTTTCAAACTCCTCAGGTATTTCACACCATTTGAAGCTCTTCATATTTTTCACACCTTTTCAGTCTCTTCATGTTTTTGAACAGCATTTCATGCTGCTCCTATTTTTCAGACGGTTTCATACTCCTCATAATTTTGACACATTTTGAAGCTCTTCATATATTTCACACCTTTTAAGGCTCTTCATATTTTTCAACACCACTTCATGCTCCTCCTATTTTTCAGACCGTTTCATGCTCCTCATATTTTTGACACCTTTTGAAGCTCTTCATAATTTTCACATCTTTTCAGGCTCTTAATGTTTTTCAACACAGCTTCATGCTCCTCCTATTTTTCAGACCGTTTCATGCTCCTCATGTATTTCACACCTTTTGAAGCTCTTCATATTTTTCACACCTTTTCAGGCTCTTCATGTTTTTGAACACCGTTTCATGCTCCTCCTATTTTTCAGACCGTTTCATGCTCCTCGTATTTGTGACATCTTTTGAAGCTTTTCATATTTTTCACACCTTTTAGGCTCTTCATGTTTTTCAGCACCACTTCTTGCTCCTCCTCTTTTTCAGACAGTTTCATGCTCCTCTTATTTTTGACACCTTTTGAAGCTCTTCATATTATTTACACCTTTTCAGGCTCTACATGTTTTTCAACACGGCTTCATGCTCCTCCTATTTTTCAGACCGTTTCATGCTCCTCATATTTTTCACACCTTTTGATGCTCTTAATATTTTTCACACCTTTTCAGGCTCTTCATGTTTTTCAACACCGCTTCATGCTCCTCCTATTTTTCAGACCGTTTCATCCTCCTCATGTATTTCACTCCTCTTGAAGCTCTTCATATTTTTCACATATTTTTAGGCTCTTCATGTATTTCCACAACGTTTCAGCCTCTCCTATTTTCAGACCGTTTCATGCTCCTCATATATTTGACACCTTTTGAAGCTCTTCATATATTTCACACCTTTTCAGGTTCTTCATGTTTTTGAACACCGTTTCATGCTCCTCCTATTTTTCAGACCATTTCATGCTCCTCATGTATGTCACATTATTTGAAGCTCTTCATATTTTTCACACCTTTTGAATCTCTTCATATTTTTCACACCTTTTGAAGCTCTTCATATTTTTCACACCTTTTCAGGCTCTTCATGTTTTTGAACACCGTTTCATGCCCCTCTATATTTCAGACTGTTTCATGCTCCTCATATTTTTGACACCTTTTGAAGCTCTTCATAATTTTCACACCTTCTCAGGCTCTTCATGTTTTTCAACACCGCTTCATGAACCTCCTATTTTTCTGACCGATTCATGCACCTCATATTTTTGACACATTTTGAAGCTCTTCATATTTTTCACACCTTCTCAGGCTCTTCATGTTTTTCAACACCGCTTCATGCTCCTCCTATTTTTCAGACCGTATCAAGTTTCTCATTGTTTTCACACCTTTTGAAGCTCTTCATACTTTTCATAATTTGAAGCTCTTCACATTTTTCACACATTTTCAGGCTCTTCATGTTTTTCAACACCGCTTCATGTTCCTCCTATTTTCAGACCGTTTCATGCTCCTCATATTTTTGACACATTTTGAAGTTCTTCATATATTTCACACCTTTTGAAGCTGTTCATATTTTTCACACCTTTTGAAGCTCTTCATATTTTTCACAGGTTTTCAGGCTCGTCATGTTTTTGAACACCGCTTCATGCGCCTCCTATTTTTCAGACCGTTTCATGCTCCTCATATTTTTGACAGATTTTGAAGCTTTTCATATTTTTCATACCTTTTCAGGCTCTTCAAGTTTTTCAACACCACTTCATGCTCCTCCTTTTTGCAGACCTTTTCATGCACCTCATATTTTTGACACCTTTAGATGATCCTCATATTTTTCACACCTTTTCAGTCTCTTCTTTTTTTTCAACACCACTTCATGGTCCTCCTATTTTTCAAACCGTTTCATGCTCATCTCATTTTTGACACCTTCTGAAGCTTTTCATATTTTTCACAACTTTTCAGGCTCTTCATGTTTTTGAACACTGCTTAATGCTCCTCCTATTTTTGAGACCGTTTCATGCTCCTCATATTTTTGACACCTTTTGAAGCTCTTCATACTTTTCACATTTTTGAAGATCTTCATATTTTTCACACGATTTCAGACTCTTCCTGTTTTTCAACACCGCTTCATGCTCCTGCTATTTATCATATCGTTTCATACTTCTCATATTTTTGACAATTTTAAAGGCTCTTCATATTTTTCACACCTCTTCAGGCTCTTCATGTTTTTGAACACCGCTTCATCCTCCTCCTATTTTTCAGACCGTTTCATGCTCCTCATATTTTTCACACATTTTGAAGCTGTTCATATTTTTCACACCTTTTCAGGCTCTTCATGTTTTTCAACACCGCTTCATGCTCCTCCTATTTTTAAGACCGTTTCATGCTCCTCATGTATTTCACACCTTTTGAAGCTCTTCACATTTTTCACACCTTCTCAGGCTCTTCATGTTTTTCAACACCGCTTCATGCTTCTCCTATTTTTCTGACCATTTCATGCTCCTCATATTTTTGACACCTTTTGAAGCTCTTCATATTTTTCACACCTTCTCAGGCTGTTCATGTTTTTCAACTCCGCTTCATGCTCCTCCTATTTTTCAGACCGTATCAAGTTTCTCATAGTTTTCACACCTTTTGACGCTCTTCATACTTTTCATAATTTGAAGATCTTCATATTTTTCACACGATTTCAGATTCTTCCTGTTTTTCAACACCGCTTCATGCTCATGCTATTTATCATACCGTTTCATACTTCTCATATTTTTGACACGTTTTGAGGCTCTTCATATTTTTCACACCTTTTCAGTCTCTGCATGTTTTTGAACACTGTTTCATGCTCCTCATGTATTTCACACCTTTTGCAGCTCTTCATATTTTGCACACCTTTTCAGGCTCTTCATGTTTTTGAACACCGCTTCATCCTCCTCCTATTTTTAAGAGGGTTTCATGCTCGTCATATTTTTGACACATTTTGAAGCTCTTCATATTTTTCACACCTTTTCAGGCTCTTCATGGTTTTCAACACCACTTCATGCTCCTTGTATTTTTCAGACCGTTTCATGCTCCTCATATTTTTGACACCTTTTGAAGCTCTGCATATGTTTCACACCTTTTCATGGTCTTCATGATTTTCAACACCACTTCATGCTCCTATTTTTCAGACCGTTTCATGCTCATCTCATTTTTGACATCTTTTGAAGCTCTTCATATTTTTTACACCTTTTGAAGCTCTTCATAATTTTCATATTTTTGAAGCTCTTCATATTTTTCACACATTTTCAGGTTCTTCATGTTTTTCAACACCACTTCAGGCTCCTCCTATTTTTCAGACCCTTTCATTCTAATCTAATTTTTGACACTTTTTGAAGCTCTTCATATTTTTCAAACCTTTTCAGTCTCTGCATGTTTTTGAACACCGTTTCATGCTCCTCATGTATTTCACACCTTTTGAAGCTCTTCATATTTTGCACACCTTTTCAGGCTCTTCATGTTTTTGAACACCGCTTCATCCTCCTCCTATTTTTAAGAGGGTTTCATGATCGTCATATATTTGACATATTTTGAAGCTCTTCATAATTTTCACACCTTTTCAGGCTCTTCATGTTTTTGAACACCGCTTCATGCTCCTCCTAATTTTCAGAACGTTTCATTCTCCTCATATTTTTGACACCTTTTGAAGCTCTTCATATTTTTCACACCTATTCAGGCTCGTCATGTTTTTGAACACCGCTTCATGCGCCTCCTATTTTTCAGACCGTTTCATGCTCCTCATATTTTTGACAGATTTTGAAGCTTTTCATATTTTTCACACCTTTTCAGGCTCTTCAAGTTTTTCAACACCACTTCATGCTCCTCCTTTTTGCAGACCGTTTCATGCTCCTCATATTTTTGACAGATTTTGAAGCTTTTCATATTTTTCACACCTTTTCAGGCTCTTCAAGTTTTTCAACACCACTTCATGCTCCTCCTTTTTGCAGACCTTTTCATGCTCCTCATATTTTTGACACATTTTCATGATCCTCATATTTTTCACACCTTTTCAGTCTCTTCTTTTTTTTCAACACCACTTCATCGTCCTCCTATTTTTCAAACCGTTTCATGCTCATCTCATTTTTGACACCTTTTGAAGCTTTTCATATTTTTCACAACTTTTCAGGCTCTTCATGTTTTTGAAAACCGCTTCATGCTCCTCCTATTTTTGAGACCGTTTCATGCTCCTCATATTTTTGACACTATTTGATGCTCTTCATATTTTTCACACCTTTTCAGTCTCTTCTTTTTTTTCAACCCCACTTCATGCTCCTCCTATTTTTCACACCGTTTCATGCTCATCTCATTTTTGACACCTTTTCAAGCTTTTCATATTTTTCACAATTTTTCAGGCTCTTCATGTTTTTGAACACCCCTTCATGCTCCTCCTATTTTTCAGACCGTATCCTGCTCCTCATATTATTCACACCTATTGAAGCTCTTCATATTTTGCACACCTTTTAAGACTCTTCATGTTTTTGAACACCACTTCATGCTCCTCCTATTTTTCAGAGAGTTTCATGCTCCTCATGTATTTCACACCTTTTGAAGCTCTTCATATTTTTCACACCTTTTCAGGCTCTTCATGTTTTTCCACACCACTTCATGCTTCTCCCATTTTTCAGACCGTTTCATGCTCCTCATAATTTGACACTTTTTGAAGCTCTTCATATTTTTCACACCTTTTCAGGCTCTTCATGTTTTTCAACACCAATTCATGATCCTCCTATTTTGCAGAAGGTTTCATGCTCCTCATATTTTTGACACCTTTTGAGGCTCTTCATGTTTTTCACACCTTTCAGGCTCTTCATGTTTTTCAACACCACTTCATGCTCCTCCTATTTTTCAGACCGTGTCATGCTCCTCATATTTTTGACACCCTTAGAAGCTCTTCATATTTTTCACACTTTTCATTCTCTTCATGTTTTTCAACACTGCTTCATGCTCCTTCTAATTTTCAGACCGTTTCAAGCTCTTCTCATTTTTGACACCTTTTGAAGCTCTTCATATTTTTCAAACCTTTTGAATCTCTTCATATTTTTCACATTTTTGTAGCTCTTCATATTTTTCACACGGTTTCAGACTCTTCCTGTTTTTCAACACCTCTTCATGCTCCTGCTATTTATCATACCGTTTCATACTTCTCATATTTTTGACACGTTTTGAGGCTCTTCATATTTTTCACACCTTTTCAGGCTCTTCATGTTTTTGAACACCGCTTCATGTTCCTCCTATTTTTCAGACCGTTTCATGCTCCTCATATTTTTGACACATTTTGAAGCTCTTCATATATTTCACACCTTTTGAAGCTGTTCATATTTTTCACACCTTTTAAAGCTCTTCATATTTTTCACACGTTTTCAGGCTCTTCATGTTTTCAACACCACCTCATGCTCCTCCTATTTTTCAGACGGTTTCATGTTCTTCATATTTTTGACCCCTTTTGAAGCTCTTCATATTTTTCACAAGTTTTCAGGCTCTTCATGTTTTTGAACACTGCTTCTTGCTCCTCCTAATTTTCAGAGAGTTTCATGCGCCTCATGTATTTCACACCTTTTGAAGGTCTTCATATTTTTCACAAGTTTTCAGGCTCTTCATGTTTTTCAACACTGCTTCTTGCTCCTCCTAATTTTCAGAGAGTTTCATGCGCCTCATCTATTTCACACCTTTTGAAGGTCTTCATATTTTTCACACCTTTTCAGGCTCTTCATGTTTTTGCATACCACTTCATGGTTCTCCTATTTTTCAGCCCGTTACATGCTCCTCATGTATTTCACGCCTTTTGAAGCTCTTCATATTTTTCACACCTTTTCAGACTCTTCATGTTTTTGATCACCATTTCATGCTTCTCCTATTTTTCAGACCGTTTCATGCTCCTCATATTTTTGACACCTTTTAAAGCTCCTCATATTTTTCACACCTTTTCAGGCTCTTCATGTTTTTCAACACCGCCTCATGCTGCTCCTATTTTTCAGACCGTTTCATGCTCCTCATATTTATGACACCTTTAGAAGCTCTTCTTATTTTTCACACGTTTTCAGGCTCTTCATGTTTTCAACACAGCTTCATGCTCCTCCTATTTTTCACAACGTTTCATTCTCCTCATATTTTTGACACCTTTTGAAGCTCTTCATATTTTTCACACCTATTCAGGCTCGTCATGTTTTTGAACACCGCTTCATGCGCCTCCTATTTTTCAGACCGTTTCATGCTCCTCATATTTTTGACAGATTTTGAAGCTTTTCATATTTTTCACACCTTTTCAGGCTCTTCAAGTTTTTCAACACCACTTCATGCTCCTCCTTTTTGCAGACCTTTTCATGCTCCTCATATTTTTGACACCTTTTGATGATCCTCATATTTTTCACACCTTTTCAGTCTCTTCTTTTTTTTCAACACCACTTCATGGTCCTCCTATTTTTCAAACCGTTTCATGCTCATCTCATTTTTGACACCTTTTGAAGCTTTTCATATTTTTCACAACTTTTCAGGCTCTTCATGTTTTTGAACACTGCTTCAGGCTCCTCCTATTTTTGAGACCGTTTCATGCTCCTCATATTTTAGACACCTTTTGAAGCTCTTCATACTTTTCACATTTTTGAAGATCTTCATATTTTTCACACGATTTCAGACTCTTCCTGTTTTTCAACACCACTTCATGCTCCTGCTATTTATCATATCGTTTCATACTTCTCATATTTTTGACACTTTTTGAGGCTCTTCATATTTTTCACACCTTTTCAGGCTCTTCATGTTTTTGAACACCGCTTCATCCTCCTCCTATTTTTCAGACCGTTTCATGCTCCTCATATTTTTCACACCTTTTGAAGCTCTTCACATTTTTCACACCTTCTCAGGCTCTTCATGTTTTTCAACACCGCTTCATGCTTCTCCTATTTTTCAGACCATTTCATGCTCCTCATATTTTTGACACCTTTTGAAGCTCTTCATATTTTTCACACCTTCTCAGGCTCTTCATGTTTTCCAACTCCGCTTCATGCTCCTCCTATTTTTCAGACCGTATCAAGTTTCTCATAGTTTTCACACCTTTTGAAACTCTTCATATTTTTCATAATTTGAAGATCTTCATATTTTTCACACGATTTCAGATTCTTCCTGTTTTTCAACACCGCTTCATGCTCCTGCTATTTATCATACCGTTTCATACTTCTCATATTTTTTACACGTTTTGAGGCTCTTCATATTTTTCACACCTTTTCAGTCTCTGCATGTTTTTGAACACTGTTTCATGCTCCTCATGTATTTCACACCTTTTGAAGCTCTTCATATTTTGCACACCTTTTCAGGCTCTTCATGTTTTTGAACACCGCTTCATCCTCCTCCTATTTTTAAGAGGGTTTCATGCTCGTCATATTTTTGACACATTTTGAAGCTCTTCATATTTTTCACACCTTTTGAAGCTGTTCATATATTTCACACCTTTTCAGGCTCTTCATGTTTTTCACCACCACTTCATGCTCCTCCTATTTTTCAGACCCTTTCATGCTAATCTAATTTTTGACACCTTTTGAACCTCTTCATATTTTTCACACCTTTTGAAGCTCTTCATATTTTGCACACCTTTTCAGGCTCTTCATGTTTTTGAACACCGCTTCATCCTCCTCCTATTTTTAAGAGGGTTTCATGATCGTCATATATTTGACATATTTTGAAGCTCTTCATAATTTTCACACCTTTTCAGGCTCTTCATGTTTTTGAACACCGCTTCATGCTCCTCCTAATTTTCAGAACGTTTCATTCTCCTCATATTTTTGACACCTTTTGAAGCTCTTCATATTTTTCACACCTATTCAGGCTCGTCATGTTTTTGAACACCGCTTCATGCGCCTCCTATTTTTCAGACCGTTTCATGCTCCTCATATTTTTGACAGATTTTGAAGCTTTTCATATTTTTCACACCTTTTCAGGCTCTTCAAGTTTTTCAACACCACTTCATGCTCCTCCTTTTTGCAGACCGTTTCATGCTCCTCATATTTTTGACAGATTTTGAAGCTTTTCATATTTTTCACACCTTTTCAGGCTCTTCAAGTTTTTCAACACCACTTCATGCTCCTCCTTTTTGCAGACCTTTTCATGCTCCTCATATTTTTGACACATTTTCATGATCCTCATATTTTTCACACCTTTTCAGTCTCTTCTTTTTTTTCAACACCACTTCATCGTCCTCCTATTTTTCAAACCGTTTCATGCTCATCTCATTTTTGACACCTTTTGAAGCTTTTCATATTTTTCACAACTTTTCAGGCTCTTCATGTTTTTGAAAACCGCTTCATGCTCCTCCTATTTTTGAGACCGTTTCATGCTCCTCATATTTTTGACACTATTTGATGCTCTTCATATTTTTCACACCTTTTCAGTCTCTTCTTTTTTTTCAACCCCACTTCATGCTCCTCCTATTTTTCACACCGTTTCATGCTCATCTCATTTTTGACACCTTTTCAAGCTTTTCATATTTTTCACAATTTTTCAGGCTCTTCATGTTTTTGAACACCCCTTCATGCTCCTCCTATTTTTCAGACCGTATCCTGCTCCTCATATTATTCACACCTATTGAAGCTCTTCATATTTTGCACACCTTTTAAGACTCTTCATGTTTTTGAACACCACTTCATGCTCCTCCTATTTTTCAGAGAGTTTCATGCTCCTCATGTATTTCACACCTTTTGAAGCTCTTCATATTTTTCACACCTTTTCAGGCTCTTCATGTTTTTCCACACCACTTCATGCTTCTCCCATTTTTCAGACCGTTTCATGCTCCTCATAATTTGACACTTTTTGAAGCTCTTCATATTTTTCACACCTTTTCAGGCTCTTCATGTTTTTCAACACCAATTCATGATCCTCCTATTTTGCAGAAGGTTTCATGCTCCTCATATTTTTGACACCTTTTGAGGCTCTTCATGTTTTTCACACCTTTCAGGCTCTTCATGTTTTTCAACACCACTTCATGCTCCTCCTATTTTTCAGACCGTGTCATGCTCCTCATATTTTTGACACCCTTAGAAGCTCTTCATATTTTTCACACTTTTCATTCTCTTCATGTTTTTCAACACTGCTTCATGCTCCTTCTAATTTTCAGACCGTTTCAAGCTCTTCTCATTTTTGACACCTTTTGAAGCTCTTCATATTTTTCAAACCTTTTGAATCTCTTCATATTTTTCACATTTTTGTAGCTCTTCATATTTTTCACACGGTTTCAGACTCTTCCTGTTTTTCAACACCTCTTCATGCTCCTGCTATTTATCATACCGTTTCATACTTCTCATATTTTTGACACGTTTTGAGGCTCTTCATATTTTTCACACCTTTTCAGGCTCTTCATGTTTTTGAACACCGCTTCATGTTCCTCCTATTTTTCAGACCGTTTCATGCTCCTCATATTTTTGACACATTTTGAAGCTCTTCATATATTTCACACCTTTTGAAGCTGTTCATATTTTTCACACCTTTTAAAGCTCTTCATATTTTTCACACGTTTTCAGGCTCTTCATGTTTTCAACACCACCTCATGCTCCTCCTATTTTTCAGACGGTTTCATGTTCTTCATATTTTTGACCCCTTTTGAAGCTCTTCATATTTTTCACAAGTTTTCAGGCTCTTCATGTTTTTGAACACTGCTTCTTGCTCCTCCTAATTTTCAGAGAGTTTCATGCGCCTCATGTATTTCACACCTTTTGAAGGTCTTCATATTTTTCACAAGTTTTCAGGCTCTTCATGTTTTTCAACACTGCTTCTTGCTCCTCCTAATTTTCAGAGAGTTTCATGCGCCTCATCTATTTCACACCTTTTGAAGGTCTTCATATTTTTCACACCTTTTCAGGCTCTTCATGTTTTTGCATACCACTTCATGGTTCTCCTATTTTTCAGCCCGTTACATGCTCCTCATGTATTTCACGCCTTTTGAAGCTCTTCATATTTTTCACACCTTTTCAGACTCTTCATGTTTTTGATCACCATTTCATGCTTCTCCTATTTTTCAGACCGTTTCATGCTCCTCATATTTTTGACACCTTTTAAAGCTCCTCATATTTTTCACACCTTTTCAGGCTCTTCATGTTTTTCAACACCGCCTCATGCTGCTCCTATTTTTCAGACCGTTTCATGCTCCTCATATTTATGACACCTTTAGAAGCTCTTCTTATTTTTCACACGTTTTCAGGCTCTTCATGTTTTCAACACAGCTTCATGCTCCTCCTATTTTTCACAACGTTTCATTCTCCTCATATTTTTGACACCTTTTGAAGCTCTTCATATTTTTCACACCTATTCAGGCTCGTCATGTTTTTGAACACCGCTTCATGCGCCTCCTATTTTTCAGACCGTTTCATGCTCCTCATATTTTTGACAGATTTTGAAGCTTTTCATATTTTTCACACCTTTTCAGGCTCTTCAAGTTTTTCAACACCACTTCATGCTCCTCCTTTTTGCAGACCTTTTCATGCTCCTCATATTTTTGACACCTTTTGATGATCCTCATATTTTTCACACCTTTTCAGTCTCTTCTTTTTTTTCAACACCACTTCATGGTCCTCCTATTTTTCAAACCGTTTCATGCTCATCTCATTTTTGACACCTTTTGAAGCTTTTCATATTTTTCACAACTTTTCAGGCTCTTCATGTTTTTGAACACTGCTTCAGGCTCCTCCTATTTTTGAGACCGTTTCATGCTCCTCATATTTTAGACACCTTTTGAAGCTCTTCATACTTTTCACATTTTTGAAGATCTTCATATTTTTCACACGATTTCAGACTCTTCCTGTTTTTCAACACCGCTTCATGCTCCTGCTATTTATCATATCGTTTCATACTTCTCATATTTTTGACAATTTTAAAGGCTCTTCATATTTTTCACACCTCTTCAGGCTCTTCATGTTTTTGAACACCGCTTCATCCTCCTCCTATTTTTCAGACCGTTTCATGCTCCTCATATTTTTCACACATTTTGAAGCTGTTCATATTTTTCACACCTTTTCAGGCTCTTCATGTTTTTCAACACCGCTTCATGCTCCTCCTATTTTTAAGACCGTTTCATGCTCCTCATGTATTTCACACCTTTTGAAGCTCTTCACATTTTTCACACCTTCTCAGGCTCTTCATGTTTTTCAACACCGCTTCATGCTTCTCCTATTTTTCAGACCATTTCATGCTCCTCATATTTTTGACACCTTTTGAAGCTCTTCATATTTTTCACACCTTCTCAGGCTCTTCATGTTTTCCAACTCCGCTTCATGCTCCTCCTATTTTTCAGACCGTATCAAGTTTCTCATAGTTTTCACACCTTTTGAAACTCTTCATATTTTTCATAATTTGAAGATCTTCATATTTTTCACACGATTTCAGATTCTTCCTGTTTTTCAACACCGCTTCATGCTCCTGCTATTTATCATACCGTTTCATACTTCTCATATTTTTTACACGTTTTGAGGCTCTTCATATTTTTCACACCTTTTCAGTCTCTGCATGTTTTTGAACACTGTTTCATGCTCCTCATGTATTTCACACCTTTTGAAGCTCTTCATATTTTGCACACCTTTTCAGGCTCTTCATGTTTTTGAACACCGCTTCATCCTCCTCCTATTTTTAAGAGGGTTTCATGCTCGTGATATTTTTGACACATTTTGAAGCTCTTCATATTTTTCACACCTTTTGAAGCTGTTCATATATTTCACACCTTTTCAGGCTCTTCATGTTTTTCACCACCACTTCATGCTCCTCCTATTTTTCAGACCCTTTCATGCTAATCTAATTTTTGACACCTTTTGAACCTCTTCATATTTTTCACACCTTTTGAAGCTCTTCATATTTTTCACACCTTTTCAGGCTGTGCATGTTTTTGAACATCGCTTGTCCTCGTCCTATTTTCAGACCGTTTCATGCTCCTCATATTTTTGGCACCTTTTGAAGCTCTTCATATTTTTCACACCTTTTCAGGCTCTTCATGTTTTTCAACACCGCTTCATGAACCTCCTATTTTTCGGACCGATTCATGCACCTCATATTTTTGACACATTTTGAAGCTCTTCATATTTTTCACACCTTTTCATGCTCTTCATGATTTTCAACACCACTTCATGCTCCTATTTTTCAGACCGTTTCATGCTCATCTCATTTTTGACATCTTTTGAAGCTCTTCATATTTTTTACACCTTTTGAAGCTCTTCATAATTTTCATATTTTTGAAGCTCTTCATATTTTTCACACATTTTCAGGTTCTTCATGTTTTTCAACACCACTTCAGGCTCCTCCTATTTTTCAGACCCTTTCATGCTAATCTAATTTTTGACACTTTTTGAAGCTCTTCATATTTTTCAAACCTTTTCAGTCTCTGCATGTTTTTGAACACCGTTTCATGCTCCTCATGTATTTCACACCTTTTGAAGCTCTTCATAATTTGCACACCTTTTCAGGCTCTTCATGTTTTGGAACACCGCTTCATCCTCCTCCTATTTTTAAGAGGGTTTCATGCTCGTCATATATTTGAAATATTTTGAAGCTCTTCATAATTTTCACACCTTTTCAGGCTCTTCATGTTTTTGAACACCGCTTCTTGCTCGTCCTATTTTTCAAACCGTTTCATGCTCCTCATATTTTTGACACCTTTTGAAGTTCTTCATGTTTTTCACACCTTTCAGGCTCTTCATGTATTGGAAAACCGTTTCATGCTCCTCCTAATTTTCAGAACGTTTCATTCTCCTCATATTATTGACACCTTTTGAAGCTCTTCATATTTTTCACACCTATTCAGGCTCGTCATGTATTTGAACACCGCTTCATGCGCCTCCTATTTTTCAGACCGTTTCTTGCTCCTCATATTTTTGACAGATTTTGAAGCTTTTCATATTTTTCACACCTTTTCAGGCTCTTCAAGTTTTTCAACACCACTTCATGCTCCTCCTTTTTGCAGACCTTTTCATGCTCCTCATATTTTTGACACATTTTCATGATCCTCATATTTTTCACACCTTTTCAGTCTCTTCTTTTTTTTCAACACCACTTCATGGTCCTCCTATTTTTCAAACCGTTTCATGCTCATCTCATTTTTGACACCTTTTGAAGCTTTTCATATTTTTCACAACTTTTCAGGCTCTTCATGTTTTTGAAAACCGCTTCATGCTCCTCCTATTTTTGAGACCGTTTCATGCTCCTCATATTTTTGACACCTTTTGATGCTCTTCATATTTTTCACACCTTTTCAGTCTCTTCTTTTTTTTCAACACCACTTCATGCTCCTCCTATTTTTCACACCGTTTCATGCTCATCTCATTTTTGACACCTTTTCAAGCTTTTCATATTTTTCACAATTTTTCAGGCTCTTCATGTTTTTGAACACCCCTTCATGCTCCTCCTATTTTTCAGACCGTATCCTGCTCCTCATATTATTCACACCTATTGAAGCTCTTCATATTTTGCACACCTTTTAAGACTCTTCATGTTTTTGAACACCACTTCATGCTCCTCCTATTTTTCAGAGAGT
This sequence comes from Dama dama, assembly GCF_033118175.1. NCBI lineage: Eukaryota > Metazoa > Chordata > Mammalia > Artiodactyla > Cervidae > Dama > Dama dama. The sequence goes on along the minus strand of NW_026870955.1, from coordinate 1,177,496 downwards.
TTCATGCTCCTCATGTATTTCACACCTTTTGAAGCTCTTCATATTTTTCACACCTTTTCAGGCTCTTCATGTTTTTCCACACCACTTCATGCTTCTCCCATTTTTCAGACCGTTTCATGCTCCTCATAATTTGACACTTTTTGAAGCTCTTCATATTTTTCACACCTTTTCAGGCTCTTCATGTTTTCCAACACCAATTCATGATCCTCCTATTTTTCAGAAGGTTTCATGCTCCTCATATTTTTGACACCTTTTGAAGCTCTTCATGTTTTTCACACCTTTCAGGCTCTTCATGTTTTTCAACACCACTTCATGCTCCTCCTATTTTTCAGACCGTGTCATGCTCCTCATATTTTTGACACCCTTAGAAGCTCTTCATATTTTTCACACTTTTCATTCTCTTCATGTTTTTCAACACTGCTTCATGCTCCTTCTAATTTTCAGACCGTTTCAAGCTCTTCTCGTTTTTGACACCTTTTGAAGCTCTTCATATTTTTGAAACCTTTTGAATCTCTTCTTATTTTTCACATTTTTGTAGCTCTTCATATTTTTCACACGGTTTCAGACTCTTCCTGTTTTTCAACACCGCTTCATGCTCCTGCTATTTATCATACCGTTTCATACTTGTCATATTTTTGACACGTTTTGAGGCTCTTCATATTTTTCACACCTTTTCAGGCTCTTCATGTTTTTGAACACCGATTCATAATCCTCCTATTTTTCAGACCGTTTCATGCTGCTCATATTTTTGACACGTTTTGAAGCTCTTCATATTTTTCACACCTTTTCAGGCTCTTCATGTTTTTCAGCTCCGCTTCATGCTCCTCCTATTTTTCAGACCGTATCCTGCTCCTGATATTATTCACACCTATTGAAGCTCTTCATATTTTTCACACCTTTTAAGACTCTTCATGTTTTTGAACACCACTTCATGCTCCTCCTATTTTTCAGAGAGTTTCATGCTCCTCATGTATTTCACACCTCTTGAAGCTCTTCATATTTTTCACACCTTTTAAGATTCTTCATGTTTTTCAACACCGCTTCATGCTCCTCCTATTTTTCAGAGAGTTTCATGCGCCTCATCTATTTCACACCTTTTGAAGCTCTTCATATTTTTCACACCTTTTCAGGCTCTTCATGTTTTTGAACACTGCTTCTTGCTCCTCCTAATTTTCAGAGAGTTTCATGCACCTCATGTATTTCACACCTTTTGAAGCTCTTCATATTTTTCACACCTTTTCAGGCTCTTCATGTTTTTGATCACCATTTCATGCTTCTCCTATTTTTCAGACCGTTTCATGATCCTCATATTTTTGACACCTTTTAAAGCTCCTCGTATTTTTCACACCTTTTCAGGCTCTTCATGTTTTTCAACACCGCCTCATGCTGCTCCTATTTTTCAGACCGTTTCATGCTCCTCATATTTATGACACCTTTAGAAGCTCTTCTTATTTTTCACACGTTTTCAGGCTCTTCATGTTTTCAACACAGCTTCATGCTCCTCCTATTTTTCAGAACGTTTCATTCTCCTCATATTTTTGACACCTTTTGAAGCTCTTCATATTTTTCACACCTATTCAGGCTCGTCATGTTTTTGAACACCGCTTCATGCGCCTCCTATTTTTCAGACCGTTTCATGCTCCTCATATTTTTGACAGATTTTGAAGCTTTTCATATTTTTCACACCTTTTCAGGCTCTTCAAGTTTTTCAACACCACTTCATGCTCCTCCTTTTTGCAGACCTTTTCATGCTCCTCATATTTTTGACACATTTTCATGATCCTCATATTTTTCACACCTTTTCAGTCTCTTCTTTTTTTTCAACACCACTTCATGGTCCTCCTTTTTTTCAAACCGTTTCATGCTCATCTCATTTTTGACACCTTTTGAAGCTTTTCATATTTTTCACAACTTTTCAGGCTCTTCATGTTTTTGAAAACCGCTTCATGCTCCTCCAATTTTTGACCCGTTTCATGCTCCTCATATTTTTGACACCTTTTGATGCTTTAGATATTTTTCACACCTTTTCAGTCTCTTCTTTTTTTTCAACACCACTTCATGCTCCTCCTATTTTTCACACCGTTTCATGCTCATCTCATTTTTGACACCTTTTGAAGCTCTTCATATTTTTCACACCTTTTCAGGCTCTTCATGTTTTTCAACAGCGCTTCATGAACCTCCTATTTTTCGGACCGATTCATGCACCTCATATTTTTGACACATTTTGAAGCTCTTCATATTTTTCACACCTTTTCAGGCTCTTCATGGTTTTCAACACCACTTCATGCTCCTCGTATTTTTCAGACCGTTTCATGCTCCTCATATTTTTGACACCTTTTGAAGCTCTGCATATTTTTCACACCTTTTCAGGCTCTTCATGATTTTCAACACCACTTCATGCTCCTTTTTTTTAGACCGTTTCATGCTCATCTCATTTTTGACATCTTTTGAAGCTCTTCATAATTTTTACACCTTTTGAAGCTCTTCATAATTTTCATATTTTTGAAGCTCTTCATATTTTTCACACATTTTCAGGTTCTTCATGTTTTTCAACACCACTTCAGGCTCCTCCTATTTTTCAGACCCTTTCATGCTAATCTAATTTTTGACACTTTTTGAAGCTCTTCATATTTTTCACACCTTTTCAGTCTCTGCATGTTTTTGAACACCGTTTCATGCTCCTCATGTATTTCACACCTTTTGAAGCTCTTCATATTTTGCACACCTTTTCAGGCTCTTCATGTTTTTGAACACCGCTTCATCCTCCTCCTATTTTTAACAGGGTTTCATGCTCGTCATATTTTTGACATATTTTGAAGCTCTTCATAATTTTCACACCTTTTCAGGCTCTTCATGTTTTTGAACATCGCTTCATGCTCGTCCTATTCTTCAAACCGTTTCATGCTCCTCATATTTTTGACACCTTTTGAAGCTCTTCATATTTTTCACACCTTTTCAGGCTATTTATTTTTTTCAACACCACTTCATGCTCCTCCTATTTTTCAGACCGTTTCATGCAGATCTCCTTTTTGACACCTTTTGAAGCTCTTCATATTTTTCAAACCTTTTGAAGCTCTTCATATTTTTCACACGTTTTCAGGCTCTTCATATTTTTCAACACCACTTCATGCTCCTCCTATTTTTCAGACCGTTTCATGCTCCTCATATTTTTGAAACCTTTTGAAGCTCTATATATTTTTCACACCTTTTCAGGCTCTTCATGTTTTTCAACACCGCTTCATGCTCCTCCTATTTTTCAGACCGTTTCATGCTCCTCATATTTTTAACACCTTTTGAAGCTATTCATATTTTTCACACATTTTCAGGCTCTTCATGTTTTTCAACACCGCTTTATGCTCCTCCTATTTTGCAGACCGTTTCATGCTCCTATATTTTTGACACCTCTTGAAGCTTTTCATATTTCTCACTCATTTTCAGGCTCTTCGTTTTTTTCAACACCGCTTAATGCACCTCCGATTTTTCAGACCGTTTCATGCTCCTCATATTTTTGACACCTTTTGAAGCTCTTCATATTTCTCAAACCTTTTCAGGCTCTTCATGTTTTTCAACACCGCTTAATGCACCTCCTATTTTTCAGACCGTTTCATGCTCATCTCATTTTTTACACCTTTTGAAGCTTTTCATATTTTTCACATATGTTCAGGCTCTTCATGGTTTTGAACACCGCTTCATGCTAATCCTATTTTTCAAACCATATCATGCTCCTCATGTTTTTCACACCTTTTGAAGCTCTTCATATTTTTCACACCTTTTCAGGCTCTTCATGTTTTTGAACACCACTTCATGCTCCTTCTATTTTTCAGAGAGTTTCATGCTCCTCATGTATTTCACACCTTTTAAAGCTCTTCATATTTTTCACACCTTTTCAGGCTCTTCATGTTTTTCCACACCACTTCATGCTTCTCCTATTTTTCAGCCCGTTTCATCCTCCTCATGTATTTCACACCTTTAGAAGCTGTTCATATTTTTCACACCTTTTCAGGCTCTTCATGTTTTTGAACACCGTTTCATGCTCCTCCTATTTTTCAGGCCGTTTCATGCTCCTCATAATTTTTACACCTTTTGAAGCTCTTCATATTTTTCACACCTTTTCAGGCTCTTCATGGTTTTCAACACCGTTTCATGCTCCTCCTATTTTTCGGACCGTTTCATGCTCCTCATATTTTTGACACCTTTTGAAGCTCTTCGTATAATTCACACCTTTTCAGGCTCTTCATTTTTTTCAATACCACTTCATCCTCCTCCTATTTTTCAGACCATTTCATGCAGATCTCATTTTTGACACCTTTTGAAGCTCTTCTTATTTTTCAAAACTTTTGAAGCTCTTCATATTTTTCACAGGTTTTCAGGCTCTTCATGTTTTACAACACCGCTTCATGCTCCTCCTATTTTTCAGACCGTTTCATGCTCCTCATATTTTTGACATATTTTGAAGCTCTATATATTTTTTCACACCTTTTCAGGCTCTTCATGTTTTTCAGCACCGCTTCATGCTCCTCCTATTTTTCAGAATGTTTCATGCTCCTCATATTTTTGACATATTTTGAAGCTCTTCATATTTTTCAAACATTTTCAGGCTCTTCATGTTTTTGAACACTGCTTCCTGGTCCTCCTAATTTTCAGAACTTTTCATGCTCCTCATATAATTCACACCTTTTGAAGCTCTTCATATTTTTCACACCTTTTCAGGCTCTTCATGTTTTTCCACACCACTTCATGCTTCTCCTATTTTTCAGCCCGTTTCATCCTCCTCATGTATTTCACACCTTTAGAAGCTGTTCATATTTTTCACACCTTTTCAGGCTCTTCATGTTTTTGAACACCGTTTCATGCTCCTCCTATTTTTCAGGCCGTTTCATGCTCCTCATAATTTTGACACCTTTTGAAGCTCTTCATATTTTTCACACCTTTTCAGGCTCTTCATGGTTTTCAACACCGTTTCATGCTTCTCCTATTTTTCAGTCCGTTTCATGCTCCTCATATTTTTGACACCTTTTGAAGCTCTTCATATTTCTCACACCTTTTCAGGTTCTTCATGTTTTTCAACACCGTTTCATGCTCCTCCTATTTTTCAGACGGTTTCATGCTCATCTCATTTTTCACACCTTTTGAAGCTCTTCATATTTCTCACACTTTTTCAGGCTCTTCATGTTTTTGAACACCGTTTCATGCTCCTCCTATTTGTCAAACCTTTTGAAGCTCTTCATGTTTTTCACACCTTATCAGCCTCTTCATGTTTTTGAACATCTCTTCATGCTCCTCATATTTTTGACAATTTCATAAGCTCTTCATATTTTTCACACCTTTTCACGCTTTTCATGTTTTTCAACACCATTTCATGCTCCTCCTATTTTTAAGACCGTTTCCTGCTCCTCATATTTTTCACACCTTTTGAAGCTTTTCATATTTTTCACAGCTTTTCAGGTTCTTCATGTTTTTCAACAGCGCTTAATGCTCCTCCTATTTTTCAGACCGTTTCATGCTCCTCATATTTTTGACACATTTTGAAGCTTTTCATATTTTTCACACCTTTTCAGGTTCTTCATGTTTTTCAACACCTCTTCATGCTCCTTCTATTTTCAGACCGTTTCATGCTCCTCATTTCTTTGAGACATTTTGACGCTCTTCATATTTTTCACACCTTTTGTAGATCTTCATGTTTTTGAACACAGTTTATGCTCCTCATATTTTTCACACATTTTCATGCTCTTCATATTTTTCACACCTTTTCAGGCTCTTCAGGTTTTTGAACACCGTTTCATGCTCCTCCTATTTTTCAGACCATTTCCTGCTCCTCATATTTGACATCTTTTGAAGCTCTTCTTATTTTTCACACCTTTTCATGCTTTTCATGTTTTTCAACACCGTTTCATGCTCCTCCTATTTTCAGACCGTTTCATGCTCCTCACATATTTGACACCTTTTAAAGCTCTTCTTATTTTTCACACCTTTTCATGCTTTTCATGTTCTTCAACACCGTTTCATGCTTCACCTATTTTTCAGACCGTTTCCTGCTCCTCATATATTTGACATATTTTGAAGCTCTTCTTATTTTTCACACCTTTTCATGCTTTTCAAGTTTTTCAACACCATTTCATGCTCCTCCTATTTTCAGACCGTTTCATGCTCCTCATATATTTGACACCTTTTAAAGCTCTTCATGTATTTCACACCTTTTCAGGCTCTTCATGTTTTTGAACACCGTTTCATGCTCCTCATATTTTTCAGACCGTTTCGTGCTCCTCATATATTTGACACCTTGTGAACCTCTTCATATTCTTCACACCTTTTCAGTCTCTTCATGTTTTTCAACACCGCCTCATGCTCCTCCTTTTTTCAGAACGTTTCATGCTGTTAATATTTTTGTCACCTTTTGAAGCTCTTCATATTTTTCACACCTTCTCAGGCTCTTCATGTTTTTGAACACCGTTTCTTGCTGCTACTATTTTTCAGACCTTTTCATGCTCCAAATATTTTTGACACCTTTTGAAGCCTTTCATATTTTTGACACCTTTTCAGGCTCTTCTTGTTTTTCAACACCACTTCATGCTCCTCTTATTTTTCAGACAGTTTCATGCTCCTCATATTTGGACACCTTTTGAAGCTCTTCATGTTTTTCAACACCGTTCCATGCTCCTCCTATTTTTAAGACCGTTTCCTGCTCCTCATATTTTTCACACCTTTTGAAGCTTTTCATATTTTTCACAGCTTTTCAGGTTCTTCATGTTTTTCAACACCGCTTAATGCTCCTCCTATTTTTCAGACCGATTCATGCTCCTCATATTTTTGACACCTTTTGAAGCTCTTCATATTTTTCACACCTTTTCAGGCTCTTCATGTTTTTCACAATGTTTCATGCTCCTCCTATTTTTCAGACCGTTTCATGCTCCTGATATTTTTGACACCTTTTGAAGCTCTTCATATTTTTCACACCTTTTCAGGCTCTTCAAGTTTTTGAACACTGTTTCTTGCTGCTACTATTTTTCAGCCCTTTCATTCTCCAAATATTTTTGACACCTTTTGAAGCTCTTCATATTTTTCAGACGTTTTCAGGCTCTTCATGTTTTTGAACACCTCTTCATGCTCCTCCTATTTTACAGACCTTTGTATGCTCTTCATATTTTTGACAACTTTTGAATCTCTTCATATTTTTCACACCTTTTCTGTCTCTGCATATTTTGAACACCGCTTCATGCTTCTCCTATATTTCAGACCGTTTCATGATCCTCATATTTTTGACACCTTTTGAAGCTTTTCATATTTTTCACACCTTTTCAGGCTCTTCATGTTTTTAACACTGCTTCATGCTCCTCCTATTTTTCAGACCGTTTCATTCTCCTCATGTATTTCACACCTTTTGAAGCTCTTCATATTTTTCACACCTTTTGAAGCTCTTCATATATTTCACACCTTTTGAAGCTCTTCATGTTTTTCAACACCTCTTCATGCTCCTCCTATTTTTCAGACCGTTCATGCTCCTCATATTTTGAAACAATTTGAAGCTCCTCCTATTTTCCACACGTTTTCAGGCTCTTCATGTTTTTCAACACCGTTTCATGTTCCTCCTATTTTTCCTACCGTTTCATGCTCCTCCTATTTTTCAGACCGTTTCATGCTCCTCATATTTTTGACAATTTTGGAAGCTCTTCATATTTTTCACACATTTTCAGGCTCTTCATGTTTTTCAACACCGCTATATGCTCCTACTAAATTTCAGACTGTTTCATGTTCCTCATATTTTTCACACCTTTTGAAGCTCTTCATATTTTTCACACCTTTTCAGGCTCTTCATGTTTTTCAACACCACTTCATATTCCTCCTATTATTCAGACCGTTTCATGCTCATCTCATTTTTGACACCTTTTGAAGCTATTGGTATTTTTCAAACCTTTTGAAGCTGTTCATATTTTTCACACCTTTTCAGGATCTTCATGTTTTTAAACACCGCTTCATGCTCCTCCCATTTTTCAGAACTTTTCATGCTCCTCATGTATTTCACACCATTTGAAGCACTTCATATTTTTCACACCTTTTCAGTCTCTTCATGTTTTTCAACACCACTTCATGTTCCTCCTATTTTTCAGACCGTTTCATGCTCATCTCATTTTTGACACCTTTTGAAGCTCTTCATCTATATCTCACCTTTTGAATCTCTTCATATTTTTCACACCTTTTCAGGCTCTTCATGTTTTTCAAACCGCTTCATGCTCATCCTATTTTCCAGACCATTTCATGCTCCTCATATTTTGAAACCTTTTGAATCTCTTCATATATTTCACGTCTTTTGAGGCTCTTCATGTTTTTCAACACGACTTCGTGCTCCACCTATTTTTCATTCCTTTTCATGCTCATCTCACTATTCACACCTTTTGAAGCACTTCATATTTTTCACACTTTTTCAGTCTCTTAATGTTTTTCAATGCCACTTCACGCTCCTCCTATTTTTCAGATCGTTTCATACTCCTCATATTTTTGACACCTTTTGAAGCTCTTCATATTTTTCACATCTTTTGAAGCTTTTCATATTTTTCACACCTTTTCAGGCTCTTCATGATTTTCAACACCGCTTCATGCTCCTCCTATTTTTCAGACCGTTTCATGCTCATCTCTTTTTTGACACCCTTTGAAGCTCTTCATATTTTTCACAATTTGAAGTTCTTCATATTTTTCATATTTTTGAAGCTCTTCATATTTTCACACGTTTTCAGACTCTTCATGTTTTTCAACACCGCTTCATGCTCCTGAAATTTTTCAGACCGTTTCATGCTCCTCATATTTTTGACACCTTTTGAAGCTCTTCATATTTCTCACACCTTTTCAGGCTGTTCATGTTTTTCAGCACCGCTTCATGCTCCTCCTATTTTTCAGACCGTTTCATGCTCATCTCATTTTGACACATTTTGAAGCTCTTCATATTTTTCACACCTATTGAAGCTCTTCATATTTTTCACATTTTTGAAGCTCTTCATATTTTCACACGTTTTCAGACTCTTCATGTTTTTCAACACCGCTTCATGCTCCTGAAATTTTTCAGACCGTTTCATGCTCCTCATATTTTTGACACCTTTTGAAGCTCTTCATATTTTTCACACCTTTTCAGGCTCTTCATGCTTTTCAACACCATTTCATGCTCCTCCTTTTTTACAGACCGTTTCATGCTCCTCATATTTTTGACACCTTTTGAAGCTCTTCATATTTCTCACACTATTTCAGGCTTTTCATGTTTTTCAACACCGCTTCATGCTCCTAATTTTCAGACCGTTTTATGCTCATCTCATTTTTGACACCTTTTGAAGCTTTTCATATTTTTCACACATTTTCAGGCTCTTCATGTTTTTGAATGCCGCTTCATGCTCCTCCTATTTTTCAGACCGTATCATGCTCGTCTTGTATTTCACACCTTTCGAAGCTCTTCATATTTTTCACACCTTTTCAGGCTCTTCTTGTTTTTCCACACCACTTCATGCTCCTCCTTTTTTGCAGACCGTTTCATGCTCCTCATGTATTTCACGCCTTTTGAAGCTCTTCATATTTTTCCCACCTTTTCCGGCTCTCCATGTTTTTGATCATTGTTTCATGCTCCTCCTATTTTTCAGACCGTTTCATGCACCTCATATTTTTCACACCTTTTGAAGCTCTTCATATTTTTCACACCTTTTCAGGCTCTTCATGTTTCTCAACACCGCTTCATGATCCTCCTATTTTTCAGACCGTTTCATGCTCCTCATATTTTTGACACCTTTTGAAGCTCTTCATATTTTTCTCACCTTTTCAGGCATTTCATGGTTTTGAACACCGCTTCATGCTCCTCCTATTTTTCAGACCGTTTCATTCTCCTCATATTTTTGACACCTTTTGAAGCTCTTCATGTATTTCACACCTTTTCAGGCTATTCATTTTTTTCAACACCACTTCATTCTCCTCCTATTTTTCAGACCGTTTCATGCTTATCTCATTTTGACACATTTTGAAGCTCTTCATATTTTTCACATCTTTTGAAGCTTTTCATATTTTTCACACCTTTTCAGGTTCTTCATGATTTTCAACACCGCTTCATGCTCCTCCTAATTTTGAGACCGTTTCATGCTCATCTCTTTTTTGACACCCTTTGAAGCTCTTCATATTTTTCACAATGTGAAGTTCTTCATATTTTTCATATTTTTGAAGCTCTTCATATTTTCACACGTTTTCAGACTCTTCATGTTTTTCAACACCGCTTCATGCTCCTGAAATTTTTCAGACTGTTTCATGCTCCTCATATTTTTGACACCTTTTGAAGCTCTTCATATTTCTCACACCTTTTCAGGCTTTTCATGTTTTTCAACACCGCTTCATGCTCCTCCTATTTTTCAGACCGTTTCATGCTCATCTCATTTTTGACACCTTTTGAAGGTTTTCATATTTTTCACACCTTTTCAGGCTCTTCATGTTTTTGAACACCGCTTCATGCTCCTCCTATTTTTCACACCGTTTCATGCTCCTCATATTTTTCGCACCTTTTGAAGCTCTTCATATTTTTCACAACTTTTCAGGCTCTTCATGTTTTAGAACACCGCTTCATGCTCCTCCTATTTTTCAGACCGTTTAATGTTCCTCATGTATTTCACACCTTTTGAAGCTCTTCATATTTTTCACACCTTTTCAGGCTCTTCATGTTTTGGAACACCGTTTCATGCTCCTCCGATTTTTCAGACCGTTTCATGCTCCTCATATATTTGACACCTTGTGAAGCTCTTCATATTTTTCACACCTTTTCAGGCTCTTCAATTTTTTCAACACCGCTTCATGCTCCTCCTATTTTTCAGACCGTTTCATGCTCCTCATATTTTTGACACCTTGTGAAGGTCTTCATATTTTTCACAGCTTTTCATGCTCTTCATATTTTTTCAACACCGCTTCATGCTCCTCCTCTTTTTCAGACCATTTTTGCTCCTCATAATTTTGCCACCATATGAAGCTCTTCATATTTCTCACAACTTTTCTGGTTCTTCATGTATTTCAACACTGCTTCATGCTCCTCCTATTTTTCAGACCGTATCATGTTCATCTAATATTTGAGACCTTTTGAAGCTCTTCATATTTTTCCACATCTTTTGAAGCTCTTCATATTTTTCACGCGTTTTCAGGCTCTTCATGTTTTTCAACACGCCTTCTTGGTCCTCCTATTTTTCAGACCGTTTCATGCTCCTCATATTTTTGACACCTTTTGAAGCTCTTCATATTTTTCACACCTTTTCAGGCTCTTCTTGTTTTTCAACACCGATTCATGCTCCTCCTATTTTTCATACCGTTTCATGCTCCTCATAATTTTGACACATTTTGAAGCTCTTCATAATTTACACATATTTTCAGGCTCTTCATGTTTTTGAACACCGTCTCATGCTCCTGCTATTTTTCAGACCGTTTCATGCTCCTCATATATTTGACAACTTTTGAAGCACTTCGTATTTTTCACACCTTTTCAGGTTCTTAATGTTTTTGAACGCCACTTCGTGCTCCTGCTGTTTTTCAGACTGTTTCATACTCCTCATATTTTTGATACCTTTTGAAGCTCTTCATATTTTTCACATCTTTTCAGGCTCTTTATGCTTTTCAACACCAATTCATGCTCCTCCTTTTTTGCAGACCGTTTCATACTCCTCATATTTTTGACACCTTTTGAAGCTCTTCATATTTCTCACACAATTTCAGGCTTTTCATGTTTTTCAACAACGCTTCATGCTCCTAATTTTCAGACCGTTTCATGCTCCTCATATTTTTCACACCTTTTGAAGCTCTTCATATATTTCACACCTTTTCAGGCTCTTCATGTTTTTCAACACCACTTCCTCCTCCTCCTATTTTTCAGACCGCTTCATGCTCCTCTCATTTTTGACACCTTTTGAAGCTCTTCATATTTTTGACAACTTTTGAGGCTCTTCATATTTCTCACACGTTTTCAGGTTGTTCATGTTTTTCAACACCGCTTCATGCTCCTCCCCTTTTTCAGACCGTTTAATGCTCATCTCATTTTTGACACCTTTTGAAGGTCTTCATATTTTTCACACCTTTTGAAGCTCTTCATATTTTCACAACTTTTCAGGCTTTTCATGTTTTTGAACACCGTTTCATGCTCCTGCATATTTCAGACCGATTCTTGCTGCTCATATGTTTGACCTGTTTTGAAGCTCTTCATATTTTTCACACTTTTTCAGGCTCTTCATGTTTGTCAACACCGTTTCATGCTCCTCCTATTTTTCAGACCGTTTCATGCTCCTCATATTTTTGACACCTTTTGAAGCTCTTCATATTTTTCACACCTTTTCAGGCTATTTATGTTTTTCAATACAGCTCATGATCCTCCTATTTTTCAGACCGTTTCATACTCCTCATGTATTTCACACCTTTTGAAGCTCTTCATATTTTTCACACCTTTTCAGGCTCTTCATGTTTTTGAACACCGTTTCATGTTCCTCCTATTTTTCAGACCGTTTCATGCTCCTCATATTTTTGACACCTTTTGAAGCTCTTCATATTTTTCACACCTTTTCAGGCTCTTCATGTTTTTCAACACCGCTTCATGCTCCTCATATTTTTGACACCTTTTGAAGCTCTTCATATTTTTCACACCTTTTCAGGCTCTTCATGTTTTTCAACACTACTTTATGCTCCCCCTCTTTTTCAGACGGTTTCATGCACATCTCTTTTTTGACACCTTTTGAAGCTCTTCATATTTTTCATACCTTTTGAAACTCTTTGTATTTTTCACACGTTTTGAGGCTCTTCATGTTTTTCAACACCGCTTCATGCTCCTCCTATTTTTCAGACCGTTTCATGCTCCTCATTTATTTCACACCTTTTGAAGCTCTTCATATTTTTCAAGCTTTTTCAGGCTCTTCATGTTTTTGAACACCGCTTCATGCTCCTCCTATTTTTCAAACCTTTTCATGATCCTCATGTATTTCAGACGTTTGAAACTCTTCATATTTTTCACACCTTTTGAAGCTCTTCATATTTTTCACACCTTTTCAGGCTTTTCATGTTTTTCAACACCGTTTCATGCTCCTCCTATTTTTCAGACCGTTTCATGCTCCTCATATTTTGACATGTTTTGAATCTCTTCATATTTTTCACATCTTTTCAGGCGCTTCAGGTTTTCAACACCGTTTCATGCTCCTCCTATTTTTCAGACCGTTTCATGCTCCTCATATTTTTGATACCTTTTGAAGCTCTTCATATTTTTCACAACTTTTCAGACCTTTCATGTTTTCAACACAGTTTCATGCTCCGCCTATTTTTCAGCACTTTTCATGCTCCTCATATTTTTCACGACTTTTGAAGCTCTTCATATATTTCACACTTTTTCAGGCTCTTCTTGTTTTGGAACACCGCTTCATGCTTCTCCTATATTTCACACCTTTTCATAATCTTCATATTTTCCACGCCTTTTTAAGCTCTTCGTATTTTTCACACCTTTTCAGGCTCTTCATGTTTATGAACACCATTTCATGCTCCTCCTATTTTTGACACCTTATGGAACTCCTCATATTTTTCACACCTATTCAGGCTCTTCATGTTTTTGAACACCGTTTTATGTTACTCCTATTTTTCCGACCGTTTCATGCTCCTCATATTTTTGACACCTTTTGAAGCTCTTCATATTTTCATTCCTTTTCAGGCTCTTCATGTGTTCAACAACGCTTCATGCTCCTCCTATTTTTCAGAAAGTTTCATGCTCCTCATATGTTTGAAACTTTTTGAAGCTCTTCATATATTTTACACCTTTTGAAGCTCTTCATATTTTTCACATCTTTTCAGACTCTTCATGTATTTCAACACCAGGTCATGCTCCTCCTATTTTTCAGAACTTTTCCTGCTCCTCATATTTTTGACACCTTTTGAAGCTCCTCATATGTTTCACACCTTGTCAGGCTCTTCATGTTTTTCAACTCCGCTTCATGCTCCTCCTATTTTTCAGACCGTTTCATGCTCCTCATATTTTTGACACTTTTTGAAACTCTTCCCATTTTTCACACCTTTTCAGGCTCTTCATGTTTTGAACAAAACTTCATGCTCCTCCTATTTTTCAGACAGTTTCATTTTCCTCATATTTTTGACACCTTTTTAAGCTCTTCATATATTTCACACCTTTTCAGGCTCTTTATGTTTTTGAACACCGTTTCATGCTCCTCCTATTTGTCTGACCGTTTCATGCTCCTCATATTTTTGACACCTTTTGAAGCTCTTCATGTATTTCACAGCTTTTCAGTCTCTTCATGGTTTTGAACAGCGTTTCATGCTCCTCCTATTTTTCAGACCGTTTCATGCTCCTCATATTTTTCACTCCTTTTTAGGCTCTGCATATTGTTCACACCTTTTTAGGATCTACATGTTTGTCAACACCGTTTCATTCTCCTCCTATATTTGAGACCGTTTCAAGCTCCTCATATTTTTGACACCTTTTGAAGCTCTTCATATATTTCTCACATTTTCAGTCTCTTCATGGTTTTGAACACCGTTTCATGCTCCTCATTTTTTTCAAACCTTTTGATGCTTTTCATATTTTTCACACATTTTCAGGCTCTTCATGTTTTTGAACATGGTTTCATGCTTCTCCTATTTTTCAGACCGTTTCATGCACCTCATATTTTTGACACCTTTTGAAGCTCTTCATATTTTTCACAAATTTTCAGTATCTTCAAATTTTGAACACCGTTTCATGCTCCTGATATTTTTCAGACCTTTTGAAGCTCTTCATATTTTTCACAAATTTTCAGGTTCTTCATGTTTTTGAACACCATTTCATGATCCTCCTATTTTTCAGACCGTGTCATGCTCCTCATAATTTTGACACCTTTAGGGCTCTTCATATTTTACACACCTTTTCGGGCTGTTCATGTTTTTGAACACTGCTTCATACTCCCCCTATTTTTCAGACCGTTCCCTGCTCTTCATATTTCTGACACTTTTTGAAGCTCTTCATATTTTTCACACATTTTCAGTCTCTTCATGTTTTTGAACATGGTTTCATGCTTCTCCTATTTTTCAGACCGTTTCATGCTCCTCATATTTTTGACACCTTTTGAAGCTCTTCATAGTTTTCACACCTTTTGAATCTCTTCATATTTTTCACACCTTTTCAGGCTCTTCATGTTTTCCAACACCACTTCATGTTCCTCCTAATTTTCATACCGTTTCATGCTCCTCATATTTTTGACTCGTTTTGAAACTCTTTATATTTTTCACACCTTTTCAGGCTCTTCATGTTTTTCAACAGTGCCTCTTGCTCCTCGTAATTTTCAGACCGTTTCATGCTCCTCATATTTTTGACACATTTTGAAGCTCTTCATATTTTTGACACCTTTTCACGCTCTTCATGTTTTCAATGCCGCTTCATGCTCCTCCTATTTTTCAGACCATATCATGCTCCTCATATTTTTCACACCTTTTAAGTTCTTCATATTTTTCACACCTTTTAAGCTCTTCATATTTTTCACACTTTTTCAGGCTCTTCATGTTTTTCAACACCGCTTCATGCTCCTCCTATTTTTCAGACCGTTTCATGCTCATCAAATTTTGACACCTTTTGAAGCTCTTCATATTTTTCACACCTTTTTAAGCTCTTCATATTTTTCACACTTTTTCAGGCTCTTCATGTTTTTCAACACCGCTTCATGCTCCTCCTATTTTTCAGAACGTTTCATGTTCATCTCATTTTTCACACCTTTTGAAGCTCTTCATATTTTTCACACCTTTTGAAGCTCTTCATATTTTTCACACTATTTCAGGCTCTTCATGTTTTTCAACACCGTTTCATGCTCCTTCTATTTTTCAGACCGTTTCATGCTCCTCGTATTTTTCACACCTTTTGAAGCTCTTCATATTTCTCACACCTTTTCAGGCTCTTCATGTTTTTCTACACCACTTCATGCTTCTCCTATTTTTCAGCCCGTTTCATGCTCCTCATGTATTTCACACCTTTTGAAGCTCTTCATATTTTTCACACCTTTTCAGGCTCTTCATGTTTTTCAACACCATTTAATGCTGCTTCTATTTTTCAGACCGTTTCATGCTCCTCATGTTTTTCACACCTTTTGAAGCTCTTCATATTTTTCACACCTTTTCAGGCTCTTCAAGTTTTTCAACACCACTTCATGCTCCTCCTTTTTTGCAGACCGTTTCATGCTCCTCATATTTTTGATACCTTTTGATGCTCTTCATATTTTTCACACCTTTTCAGGCTCTTCATTTTTTCAACACCGCTTCATGCTCCTCCTATTTTTCAGACCGTTTCATGCTCATCTCATTTTTGAAACCTTTTGAAACTTTTCGTATTTTTCACAACGTTTCAGGCTCTTCAAGTTTTTGAACACCGCTTCATGCTCCTCCTATTTTTCAGACCGTTTCATGCTCATCTCATTTTTGACACCTTTTGAAGCTTTTCACATATTTCACAACTTTTCAGGCTCTTCATGTTTTTGAACACCGCTTCATGCTCCACCTATTTTTCAGACCGTTTCATGCTCCTCATATTTCACACCTTTTGAAGCTCTTCATATTTTTCACACCTTTTCAGGCTCTTCATGTTTTTGATCACCGTTACATTCTCCTCCTATTATTCAGACCGTTTCATGCTCCTCATATTTTTGACACTTTTTGAAGCTCTTTATATATTTCACACCTTTTCAGGCTCTTCATGTTTTTGATCACCGTTACATTCTCCTCCTATTATTCAGACCGTTTCATGCTCCTCATATTTTTGACAACTTTGGAAGCTCTTCATATTTTTCACACATTTTCAGGCTCTTCATGTTTTTCAACACTGTTGCATGATCCTCCTATTTTTCAGACCGTTTCATGCTCCTCATATACTTGACACATTTTTAAGCTCTTCATATATTTCACACATTTTCAGGCTATTCATGTTTTTCAACACCGCTCATGCTCCTTGTATTTTTAAGACCGTTTCATGCTCCTCATATTTTAGACAACTTTTTAAGCTCTTCATATTTTTCACACCTTTTTAAGCTCTTCATATTTCTCACACCTTTTCAGGCTCTTCATGTTTTTCAACAACGCTTCATGCACCTCCTATTTGTCAGACCGTTTCATGCTCATCTCATTTTTGACACCTTTTGAATCTTTTCATATTTTTCACACCTTCTCAGGCTCTTCATGTTTTTGAACACCGCTTCATGCTAATCCTATTTTTCAAACCATATCATGCTCCTCATATTTTTCACACCTTTTAAGCTCTTCATATTTTTCACACTTTTTCAGGCTCTTCATGTTTTTCAACACCGCTTCATGCTCCTCCTATTTTTCAGACCGTTTCATGCTCATCAAATTTTTGACACCTTTTGAAGCTCTTCATATATTTCACACCTTTTGAAGCTCTTCATATTTTTCACACCATTTCAGGCTCTTCATGTTTTTCAACACCGTTTCATGCTGCTTCTATTTTTCAGACCGTTTCATGCTCCTCATATTTTTCACACCTTTTGAAGCTCTTCATATTTCTCACACCTTTTCAGGCTCTTCATGTTTTTCTACACCACTTCATGCTTCTCCTATTTTTCAGCCCGTTTCATGCTCCTCATTTATTTCACACCTTTTGAAGCTCTTCATATTTTTCACACCTTTTCAGGCTCTTCATGTTTTTCAACACCGTTTCATGCTGCTTCTATTTTTCAGACCGTTTCATGCTCCTCATATTTTTCACACCTTTTGAAGCTCTTCATATTTTTCACACCTTTTCAGGCTCTTCATGTTTTTCTACACCACTTCATGCTTCTCCTATTTTTCAGCCCGTTTCATGCTCCTCATGTATTTCATACCTTTTGAAGCTCTTCATATTTTTCACACCTTTTCAGGCTCTTCATGTTTTTGAACACCGCTTCATGCTCTTCCTATTTTTCAGACCGTTTCATGCTCCTCATATTTTTGACATCTTTTGAAGCTTTTCATATTTTTCACACCTTTTCAGGCTCTTCATGTTTTTCAACACCACTTCATGCTCCTCCTTTTTTGCAGACCGTTTCATGCTCCTCATATTTTTGATACCTTTTGATAATCTTCATATTTTTCACACCTTTTCAGGCTCTTCATTTTTTCAACACCACTTCATGCTCCTCTTATTTTTCAGACCGTTTCATGCTCATCTCATTTTTGAAACCTTTTGAAGCTTTTCATATTTTTCACAACGTTTCAGGCTCTTCAAGTTTTTGAACACCGCTTCATGCTCCTCCTATTTTTCAGACCGTTTTATGCTCATCTCATTTTTGACACCTTTTGAAGCTTTTCATATTTTTCACAACTTTTCAGGCTGTTCATGTTTTTGAACACCGTTGCATGATCCTCCTATTTTTCAGACCGTTTCATGCTCCTCATATACTTGACACATTTTTAAGCTCTTCATATATTTCACACATTTTCAGGCTATTCATGTTTTTCAACACCGCTTCATGCTCCTTGTATTTTTAAGACCGTTTCATGCTCCTCATAATTTTGACACCTTTTTAACCTCTTCATATTTCTCACACATTTTCAGGCTCTTCATGTTTTTCAACAACGCTTCATGCACCTCCTATTTTTCAGACCGTTTCATGCTCATCTCATTTTTGACACCTTTTGAAGCTTTTCATATTTTTCACACCTTTTCAGGCTCTTCATGATTTTGAACACCGCTTCATGCTAATCCTATTTTTCAAACCATATCATGCTCCTCATATTTTTCACACCATTTTAAACTCTTCATATTTTTCACACCTTTTCAGGCTCTTCATGTTTTTGAACACCGCGTCATGCTCCTCCTATTTTTCAGACCGTTTCATGCTCCTCATATTTCACACCTTTTGAAGCTCTTCATATTTTTCACACCTTTTCAGTCTCTTCATGTTTTTGAACACCGCTTCATGCTAATCCCATTTTTCAAACCATATCATGCTCCTCATATATTTCACACCTTTTTAAGCTCTTCATATTTTTCACACCTTTTCAGGCTCTTCATGTTCTTGAACACTACTTCATGTTCCTTCTATTTTTCAGAGAGTTTCATGCTCCTCATGTATTACACACCTTTTGAAGCTCTTCATATTTTTCACACCTTTACAGTCTCTTCATGTTTTTTAACACCACTTCATGCTCCTCCTATTTTACAAACCGTTTCATGCTCTTCATATTTTTGACATCTTTTGAAGCTTTTCATATTTTTCACACCTTTTCAGGCTCTTCAAGTTTTTCAACACCGCTTCATGCTCCTCCTTTTTTGCAGACCGTTTCATGCTCCTCATATTTTTGATACCTTTTGATGATCTTCATATTTTTCACACCTTTTCAGGCTCTTCATTTTTTCAACACCACTTCATGCTCCTCCTATTTTTCAGACCGTTTCATGCTCATCTCATTTTTTAAACCTTTTGAAGCTTTTCATATTTTTCACAACGTTTCATGCTCTTCAAGTTTTTGAACACCGCTTCATGCTCCTCCTATTTTTCAGACCGTTTCATGCTCCTCATATTTTTCACACTTTTTGAAGCTCTTCATATTTTTCACACCTTTTCAGGCTCTTCATGTTTTTCTACACCGCTTCATGCTCCTCCTATTTTTCAGACCGTTTCATGCTCCTCATATTTTACACCTTTTGAAGCTCTTCATATTTTTCACACCTTTTCAGGCTCTTCATGTTTTTGATCACCGTTACATTCTCCTCCTATTATTCAGACCGTTTCATGCTCCTCGTATTTTTGACACTTTTTGAAGCTCTTTATATATTTCACACCTTTTCAGGCTCTTCATGTTTTTGATCACCGTTACATTCTCCTCCTACTATTCAGACCGTTTCATGCTCCTCATATTTTTGACACTTTTTGAAGCTCTTTATATATTTCACACATTTTCAGGCTCTTCATGTTTTGAACACAGCTTCATGCTCCTCCTATTTTTCAGACCGTTTCATGCTCCTCATATACTTGACACATTTTTAAGCTCTTCATATATTTCACACATTTTCAGGCTATTCATGTTTTTCAACACCGATTCATGCTCCTTGTATTTTTAAGACCGTTTCATGCTCCTCATATTTTTGACACCTTTTTAAGCTCTTCATATTTTTCACACCTTTTTAAGCTCTTCATATTTCTCACACCTTTTCAGGCTCTTCATGTTTTTCAACAAGGCTTCATGCACCTCCTATTTGTCAGACCGTTTCATGCTCATCTCATTTTTGACACCTTTTGAATCTTTTCATATTTTTCACACCTTCTCAGGCTCTTCATGTTTTTGAACACTGCTTCATGCTAATCCTATTTTTCAAACCATATCATGCTCCTCATATTTTTCACACCTTTTAAGCTCTTCATATTTTTCACAATTTTTCAGGCTCTTCATGTTTTTCAACACCGCTTCATGCTCCTCCTATTTTTCAGACCGTTTCATGCTCATCAAATTTTTGACACCTTTTGAAGCTCTTCATATTTTTCACACCTTTTGAAGCTCTTCATATTTTTCACACCATTTCAGGCTCTTCGTGTTTTTCAAAACCGTTTCATGCTACTTCTATTTTTCAGACCGTTTCATGCTCCTCATAGTTTTCACACCTTTTGAAGCTCTTCATATTTTTCTCTCCTTTTCAGACTATTCATGTTTTTCAACACTGCTTCATGCTCCTTGTATTTTTAAGACCGTTTCATGCTCCTCATATTTTTGACACCTTTTTAAGCTCCTCATATTTCTCATACCTTTTCAGGCTCTTCATGTTTTTCAACAACGCTTCATGCACCTCCTATTTTTCAGACCGTTTCATGCTCATCTCATATTTGACACCTTTTGAAGCTTTTCATATGTTTCACACCTTTTCAGGCTCTTCATGTTTTTCCACACCACATCATGCTTCTCCTAATTTTCAGCAAGTTTCATGCTCCTCATGTATTTCACACCTTTTGAAGCTCTTCATATTTTTCAAAACTTTTCAGGCTCTTCCTGTTTTTGAACAGCGCTTCATGCTCCTCCTATATTTCAGATCGTTTCATGATCCTCATGTATTTCACACCTTTTGAAGCTCTTCATATTTTTCAAAACTTTTCAGGCTCTTCATATTTTTCCACACCACTTCATGCTCATCCTATTTTTTCAGACCGTTTCATGCTCCTCATATTTTTGACACCTTTTGAAGCTCTTCTTATTTTTCACACCTTTTCAGTCTATTCATGTTTTTGAACACCATTTCAGGCTCCTCCTATTTTTCAGAGAGTTTCATGCTCCTCATGTATTTCACACCTTTGAAAGCTCTTCATATTTTTCAAAGATTTTGAAGCTCTTCATATTTTTCACACCTTTTCAGGCTCTTCATGTTTTTCAACACCGTTTCATGCTCCTCCTATTTTTCAAACCGTTTCATGTTCCTCATAATTTTGACACCTTTTGAAGATCTTCATAATTTTCACACATTTTCAGGCTCTTCATGTGTTTGAACACCGCTTCATGTTCCTCCTATTTTTCAGACCGTTTCATGCTCCTCATATTTTTGACACCTTTTGAAGCTCTCATATTTTTCATACTTTTTGAAGCTCTTCATGTTTTTGAACACTGCTTCATGCTCCTCGTATTTTTCAGATCGTTTCATGCTCCTCATATTTTTGACACTTTTTGAGCTCTTCATATTTTTCAAACCTTTTCAGGCTCTTCATGTTTTCGAACTCTGCTTCATGCTCCTCCAGTTTTTCACACCGTTTCATGATCCTCTTGTATTTCACAACTTTGAATCTCTTCATATTTTTCACACATTTTCATGCTCTTCAAGTTTTTCAATATCACTTCATGCTCCTACATTTTTGCAGACCGTTTCATGCTCCTCATATTTTTGACACATTTTGAAGCTCTTCATATTTCTCACACCTTTTCAGGCTGTTCATGTCTTTCAACACCGCTTCATGCTCCTCCTATTTTTCAGACGGGTTCATGCTCATCTCATTTTTGACACCTTTTAAAACTTTTCATATTTTTCACACCTTTTCAGGCTCTTCATGTTTTTGAACACAGGTTGATGCTCCTCCTATTTTTCAGAACGTTTCATGCTCCTCATATTTTTGACACCTTTTGAAGCTCTTCATATTTTTCACATCTTTTCAGGCTCTTCAATTTTTTCAACACCGTTTCATGATCCTCCTATTTTTCAGACCGTTTCATGCTCATCTCATTTTGACACCTTTTGAAGGTCTTCATATTTTTCACACCTTTTCAAGCTCTTCATATATTTACACACCACTTCATGCTTCTCCTACTTTTCAGGCCATTTCATGCTCCTCATGTATTTCACACCTTTTGAAGCTCTTCATATTTTTCACAGCTTTTCAGGCTCTTCATGTTTTTCCACAGCACTTCATGCTTCTCTTATTTTTCAGCCCGTGTCATGCTCCTCATGTATTTCACACCTTTTGAAGCTCTTCATATTTTTCACACCTTTTCAGGCTCTTCATGTTTTTGATCACCGTTTCATGCTCCTCCTATTTTTCAGACCGTTTCATGCTCCTCATATTTTTGACACCTTTTGAAGCTCTTCATATTTTTCACACCTTTTCAGGCTCTTCATGTTTTTGAACACCACTTCATGATCCTCCTGTTTTTCAGACCGTATCATGCTCTTCATATTTTTGAAACATTTTGAAGCTCTTCATATTTTTCACACCTTTTCAGGCTCTTCATGTTTTTCTCCACCAATTCATGCTCCTCCTATTTTTCAGACCGTTTCATGCTCATCTCATTTTTGTCACCTTTGAAGCTCTTCATATTTTTCACACCTTTTAAAGCTCTTCATATTTTTCACAAGTTTTCAGGCTCTTCATGTTTTTCAAAACCGTTTCATGCTGCTTCTATTTTTCAGACCGTTTCATGCTCCTCATATTTTTCACACCTTTTGAAGCTCTTCATATTTTTCACACCCTTTTAAGATTTTCATGTTTTTGAACACAGCTTCATGCTCCTCCTATTTTTCAGACCGTTTCATGCTCCTCATATTTTTGACACTTTTTGAAGCTTTTCATATTTTTCACATCTTTTCAGGCTCTTCATGTTTTTCAACACCATTTCATGATCCTCCTATTTTTCAGACCGTTTCATGCTCATCTCATTTTTGACACCTTTTGAAGCTTTTCATATTTTTCACACATTTTCAGGCTCTTCATATTTTTCCACACCACTTCATGCTTCTCCTATTTTTCAGCCCGTTTCATGCTCCTCATGTATTTCACACCTTTGAAGCTCTTCATATTTTTCACACCTTTTCAGGCTCTTCATGTTTTTGGTCACCGTTTCATGCTCCTCCTATTTTTCAGACCGTTTCATGCTACTCATATTTTTGACACCTTTTGAAACTCTTCATATTTTTCACACATTTTCAGCTCTTAATTATTTTCACCACCGTTTCATGCTCTTCCTATTTTTCAGACCGTTTCATGCTCATCTCATTTTTGACACCTTTTGAAGCTCTTCATATTTTTCACACGTTTTCAGCTCTTAATGTTTTTCAACACCGCTTATGCTCCTCCTATTTTTCAGACCGTTTCATGCTCATCTCAATTTTGACACCTTTTGAAGCTCTTCATATTTTTCACACATTTTCAGGCTCTTCATATTTTTGAACATCGCTTCATGCTCCTCCTATTTTTCAGAGAGTTTCATGCTCCTCATGTATTTCACACCTTTTGAAGCTCTTCATATTTTTCACACCTTTTCAGGCTCTTCATGTTTTTCAACACCGCTTATGCTCCTCCTATTTTTCAGACCGTTTCATGCTCATCTCATTTTTGACACCTTTTTAATCTCTTCATATCTTTCAAAACTTTTGAAGCTCTTCATATTTTTAATATTTTTGAAGCTCTTCATATTTTCACACGTTTTCACACTCTTCATGTTTTTCAACACCGCTTCATGCTCCTCCTATTTTTCAAACCATATCATGCTCCTCATATTTTTGAAAACTTTTGAAGCTCTTCATATTTTTCACACCTTTTCAGGCTCTTGATGTTTTTGAACACTTCTTCATGCTCTTCCTCTTTTTCAGACCGTTTCATGCTCCTCATATTTTTGACACTTTTTGAAGCTCTTCATATTTTTCACTCATTTTCAGGCTCTTCATATTTTTCAACACCACTTCATGCTCCTCCTATTTTTGAGACCGTTTGGTGCTCCGCATATTTTTGACACCTTTAGGAACTCTTCATATTTTTCACACCTTTTCAGGCACTTCATGTTTTTTATCACTGCTTCATGCTCGTCCTATTTTTCAGAACGTTTCATGCTCCTCATATTTTTGACACCTTTTGAAGCACTTCATATTTTTCACACCTTTTCAGGCTTTTCATGTTTTTGAACACCGCTTCATGCTCCTCCTATTTTTCAGATTGTTTCATGCTCCACATATTTTTGACACCTTTTGAAGCTCTTCATATTTTTCACACCTTTTCA
Source organism: Dama dama (assembly GCF_033118175.1). NCBI lineage: Eukaryota > Metazoa > Chordata > Mammalia > Artiodactyla > Cervidae > Dama > Dama dama. Next base: position 1,153,034 of record NW_026870955.1, on the reverse strand, counting down.
GGCTCTTCATGTTTTTGAACACCGCTTCATGCTCGTCGTATTTTGCCGACCGTTTCATGCTCCTCATATTTTTGACACCTTTTGAAGCTCTTCAGATATTTCACACCTTTCCAGGCTCTTCATTTTTTCAACACCGCTTCAAGCTCCTCCTATTTTTCAGACCGTTTCATGCTCATCTCATTTTTGACACCTTTGAAGGTTTTCATATTTTTCACAACTTTTCAGGCTCTTCATGTTTTTGAACACCGCTTCATGCTAATCCTATTTTTCAAACCATATCATGCTCTTCATATTTTTCACACCTTTTGATGCTCTTCATGTTTTTCACACCTTTTCAGGCTCTTCATGTTTTTCAACACCGCTTCATGCTGCTCATATTTTTCAGACCGTTTCATGCTCCTCATATTTTTGACACCTTTTGAAGCTCTTCAATTTTTTCACACCTTTTAAGGCTCTTCAGGTTTTTCAACACCGCTTCATGCTGCTCATATTTTTCAGACCGTTTCATGCTCCTCATATTTTTGACACCTTTTGAAGCTCTTCATATTTTTCACACGTTTTCAGTCTATTCATGTTTTTGAACACCATTTCAGGCTCCTCCTATTTTTCAGAGTGTTTCATGCTCCTCATGTATTTCACACCTTTGAAAGCTCTTCATATTTTTCAAAGATTTTGAAGCTCTTCATATTTTTCAAACCTTTTCAGGCTCTTCATGTTTTCGAACACCGCTTCATGCTACTCCTATTTTTCAGACCGTTTCATGCTCCTCATATTTTTGACACCTTTTGAAGGTCTTCATATTTTTCACACCTTTTCAGGCTCTTCATGTTTTTGAACACTGCTTCATGCTCCTCCAATTTTTCACACCGTTTCATGATCCTCATATTTTTGACACTTTTTGAGCTCTTCATATTTTTCACACCTTTTCAGGCTCTTCATGTTTTTGAACACCGCTTCATGCTACTCCTATTTTTCAGACCGTTTATGCTCCTCATATTTTTGACACCTTTAGAAGCTCTTCATATTTTTCACACCTTTTCAGGATCTTCATGTTTTGGAACACAGCTTCATGCTCCCCCTATATATCAGACCGTTTCATGCTCCTCATATTTTTGACACCTTTTGAAGCTCTTTATATTTTTCACAGTTTTTCAGGCTCTTCATGATTTTCAACACCGTTTCATATTATTCCTATTTTTAGACCGTTTAATGCTCATCTCATTTTTGACACCTTTTGAAGCTTTTCATATTTTTCACAACTTTTCAGGCTCTTCATGTTTCTGAACACCGCTTCATGCTCCTCCTATTTTTCAGAGAGTTTCATGCTCCTCATGTATTTCACAGCTTTTGAAGCTCTTCATATTTTCCACACCTTTCCAGGCTCTTCATGTTTTTGATCACCGTTTCATGCTCCTTCTATTTTTCAGATCGTTTCCTGCTCATCATATTTTTTACACTTTTTGAGCTCTTCATATTTTTCAAACCTTTTCAGGCTCTTCATGTTTTTCGACACAGCTTCATGCTCCTCCTATTTTTCAGACCGTTTCATTCTCCTCATATTTTTGACACCTTTTGAAACTCTTCATATATTTCACACCTTTTCAGTCTCTTCTTTTTTTTTCAACACCGTTTCATGCTCCTCCTATTTTTCAGACCGTTTCATGCTCCTCATATTTATGACACCTTTTGAAGCTCTTCATATTTTTCACACCTTTTCATGCTCTTCATGTTTCTGAAAACCGCTTCATGATCCTCCTATTTTTCAGACCGTTTCATTCTCCTCATATATTTCACACCTTTTGAAGCTCTTCATATTTTTCACACCTCTTCATGCTCTTCATGTTTCTGAAAACTGCTTCATGATCCTCCTATTTTTCAGACCGTTTCATTCTCCTCATATATTTCACACCTTTCGAAGCTCTTCATATTTTTCACACCTTTTCAGGCTCTTCATGTTTTTGAACACAGCTTCATGCTCCACCTATTTATCAGACCGTTTAATGCTCCTCATATTTTTGACACCTTTTGCAGCTCTTTATATTTTTCACACTATTTCAGGCTCTTCATGATTTTCAACACCTTTTCATGTTATTCCTGTTTTTCAGACCGTTTAAGGCTCATCTCATTTTTGACACCTTTTGAAGCTTTTCATATTTTTCACAACTTTTCAGGCTCTTCATGTTTTTGAACACCGCTTCATGCTCCTCCTATTTTTCAGAGAGTTTCATGCTCCTCATGTATTTCACACCTTTTGAAGCTCTTCATATTTTCCACACCTTTTCAGGCTCTTCATCTGTTTGATCACCGTTTCATGCTCCTTCTATTTTTCAGACCGTTTCATGCTCTTCATATTTTTGACACCTTTTGAAGCTCTTCATATTTTTCACATCATTGAAGCTCTTCATATTTTTCACGCCTTTTCAGGCTCTTCATGATTTTCAACACCGCTTCATGCTCCTCGTATTTTTCGGAAAGTTTTATGCTCATCTCATTTTTGACACCTTTTGAAGCTCTTCATATTTTTCACACCTTTTGAAGCTCTTCATATTTTTCATATGTTTGACGCTCTTCATATTTTCACACGTTTTCAGACTCTTCATGTTTTTCAACACCGCTTCATGCCCCTGCTATTTTTCAGACAGTTTCATGCTCCTCATATTTTTGACAGGTTTTGAGGCTTTTCATATTTTTCACACCTTTTCAGGCTCTTCATGTTTTTGAACACCGTTTCATAATCCGCCTATTTTTAAGACCGTTTCATGCTCCTCATATTTTTGACACCTTTAGAACCTCTTCATATTTTACACAGCTTTTCAGGCTCTTCATGTTTTTCAACACCGCTTCATGCTCCTCCTCTTTTTCAGAACGTTTCATGCTCCTCATATATTTGACACCTTTTGATGCTCTTGATATTTCTCACACCTTTTCAGGTTCTTCATGTTTTTCAACACCGCTTCATGCTCCTCCTATTTTTCAGACCGTTTCATGCTCATCTCATTTTTGACACCTTTTGAAGCTCTTCATATTTTTCACATCTTTTGAAGCTCTTTATATTTTTCACACATTTTCAGGCTTTTCATGTTTTTGAACACCGCTTCATGTTCCTCCTATTTTTCAGTCCGTTTCATGCTCCTCATATTTTTGACACCTTTTGAAGGTCTTCATATTTTTCACACGTTTTCAGGCTCTTCATGATTTTCAACACTGCTTCATGCTCCTCCTATTTTTCAGACCTTTTCATGCTCATCTCTTTTTTGACACCTTTTGAAGCTCTTCATATTTTTCACACCTTTTGAAGCTCTTCATATTTTTCACATTTATGAATCTCTTCATATTTTCCACACGTTTTCAGACAATTCATGTTTTTCATCATCGCTTCATGCTCCTCCTATTTTTCAGACCGTTTCATTCTCCTCATATTTTTGACACCTTTTGAAGCTCTTCATATATTTCACACTTTTTCAGACTTTTCCTTTTTTTCAACACGACTTCATGCTCCTCCTATTTTTCAGACCGTTTCATGCTCATCTCATTTTGACACCTTTTGAAGCTCTTCATGTTTTTCTCATCTTTTGAAGCTCTTCATATTTTTCACAACTTTTCAGGCTCTTTATGATATTCAACAGCGCTTCATGCTCCTCCTATTTTTCAGATCGTTTCATGCTCCTCATAATTTTGACACCTTTTGATGCTTTCATATTTTTAACACCTTTTCAGGCTCTTCATCTTTTTCAACACCACTTCATGCTCCTCCTTTTTTGCAGACCGTTTCATGCTACTCATAATTTTAAGACCTTTTGAAGCTCTTCTTATTTCTCACACCTTTTCAGGCTCTTCATGTTTTTCAACAACGCTTCATGCTCCTCCGATTTTTCAGACCGTTTCATGCTCTTCATATTTTTGAAACATTTTGAAGCTCTTCATATTTTTCACACCTTTTCAGGCTCTTCATGTTTTTCACCACCACTTCATTCTCCTCCTATTTTTCAGACCGTTTCATGCTCATCTCATTTTTGTCACCTTTGAAGCTCTTTATATTTTTCACACCTTTTGAAGCTCTTCATATTTTTCACCCCTTTTCAGGCTCTTCATGTTTTTGATCACCGTTTCATGCTCCTCCTATTTTTCAGACCGTTTCATGCTCCTCATATTTTTGACACCTTTTGAAGCTCTTCATATTTTTCACACCTTTTCAGGCTCTTCATGTTTTTGAACACCGCTTCATGATCCTCCTGTTTTTCAGACCGTATCATCCTCATCTCATTTTTGTCACCTTTGAAGCTCTTTATATTTTTCACACCTTTTGAAGCTCTTCATATTTTTCACACCTTTTCAGGCTCTTCATGTTTTTGATCACCGTTTCATGCTCCTCCTATTTTTCAGACCGTTTCATGCTCTTCATATTTTTGAAACATTTTGAAGCTCTTCATATTTTTCACACCTTTTCAGGCTCTTCATGTTTTTCACCACCACTTCATTCTCCTCCTATTTTTCAGACCGTTTCATGCTCATCTCATTTTTGTCACCTTTGAAGCTCTTTATATTTTTCACACCTTTTGAAGCTCTTCATATTTTTCACACGTTTTCAGGCTCTTCATAGTTTTCAACACCGTTTCATGCTGCTTCTATTTTTCAGATCGTTTATCTCCTCATATTTTTGACACCTTTAGAAGCTCTTCATAGTTTTCACACCTTTTCAGGTTCTTCATGTTTTTGATCACCGTTTCATGCTCCTCCTATTTTTCAGACCGTTTCATGCTCCTCATATTTTTGACACATTTTGAAGCTGTTCATATTTTTCACACCTTTTCAGGCTCTTCATGTTTTTGAACATCGCTTCATGATCCTCCTATTTTTCAGACCGTTTCATGCTCCTCATATTTTTGACACTTTTTGAAGCTCTTCATATTTTTCACACCTTTTCAGGCTCTTCATGTTTTTGAACACCGGTTCATGCTACTCCTATTTTTCAGATCGTTTATGGTCCTCATATTTTTGACACCTTTAGAACCTCTTCATATTTTTCAAACCTTTTCAGGTTCTTCATGTTTTTGATCACCGTTTCATGCTCCTCCTATTTTTCAGACCGTTTCATGCTCCTCATATTTTTGACACATTTTGAAGCTGTTCATATTTTTCACATCTTTTCAGGCTCTTCATGTTTTTGAACACCGCTTCATGATCCTCCTATTTTTCAGACCGTTTCATGCTTCTCATATTTTTGACACATTTAGAAGCTCTTCATTTTTTTCACACCTTTTCAGGCTCTTCATGTTTTTTGACACAGCTTCATGATCCTCCTATTTTTCAGACCGTTTCATGTTCATCTCATTTTTTACACCTTTTGAAGCTTTTCATATTTTTCACACATTTTCAGGCTCTTCATATTTTTCCACACCACTTCATGCTTCTCCTATTTTTCAGCCCGTTTCAGGCTCCTCATGTATTTCACACCTTTTGAAGCTCTCCATATTTTTCACAGCTTTTCAGGCTCTTCATGTTTTTCCACAGCACTTCATGCTTCTCTTATTTTTCAGCCCGTTTCATGCTCCTCATGTATTTCACACCTTTTGAAGCTCTTCATATTTTTCACACCTTTTCTGGCTCTTCATGTTTTTGATCACCGTTTCATGCTCCTCCTATTTTTCAGAGAGTTTCATGCTCCTCATGTATTTCACACCTTTTCAAGCTCTTCATATTTTCCACACCTTTTCAGGCTCTTCATGTGTTTGATCACCGTTTCATGCTTCTTCTATTTTTCAGATCGTTTCATGCTCCTCATATTTTTGACACTTTTTGAGCTCTTCATATTTTTCACACCTTTTCAGGCTCTTCATGTTTTTGAACACCGCTTCATACTACTCCTATTTTTCAGATCGTTTATGCTCCTCATATTTTTGACACATTTAGAAGCTCTTCATATATTTCACACCTTTTCAGTCTCTTCTTTTTTTTTCAACACCGTTTCATGCTCCTCCTATTTTTCAGACCGTTTCATGCTCCTCATATTTATGACACCTTTTGAAGCTCTTCATATTTTTCACACCTTTTCATGCTCTTCATGTTTCTGAAAACCGCTTCATGATCCTCCTATTTTTCAGACCGTTTCATTCTCCTCATATATTTCACACCTTTTGAAGCTCTTCATATTTTTCACACCTCTTCATGCTCTTCATGTTTCTGAAAACTGCTTCATGATCCTCCTATTTTTCAGACCGTTTCATTCTCCTCATATATTTCACACCTTTCGAAGCTCTTCATATTTTTCACACCTTTTCAGGCTCTTCATGTTTTTGAACACAGCTTCATGCTCCACCTATTTATCAGACCGTTTAATGCTCCTCATATTTTTGACACCTTTTGCAGCTCTTTATATTTTTCACACTATTTCAGGCTCTTCATGATTTTCAACACCTTTTCATGTTATTCCTGTTTTTCAGACCGTTTAAGGCTCATCTCATTTTTGACACCTTTTGAAGCTTTTCATATTTTTCACAACTTTTCAGGCTCTTCATGTTTTTGAACACCGCTTCATGCTCCTCCTATTTTTCAGAGAGTTTCATGCTCCTCATGTATTTCACACCTTTTGAAGCTCTTCATATTTTCCACACCTTTTCAGGCTCTTCATCTGTTTGATCACCGTTTCATGCTCCTTCTATTTTTCAGACCGTTTCATGCTCTTCATATTTTTGACACCTTTTGAAGCTCTTCATATTTTTCACATCATTGAAGCTCTTCATATTTTTCACGCCTTTTCAGGCTCTTCATGATTTTCAACACCGCTTCATGCTCCTCGTATTTTTCGGAAAGTTTTATGCTCATCTCATTTTTGACACCTTTTGAAGCTCTTCATATTTTTCACACCTTTTGAAGCTCTTCATATTTTTCATATGTTTGAAGCTCTTCATATTTTCACACGTTTTCAGACTCTTCATGTTTTTCAACACCGCTTCATGCCCCTGCTATTTTTCAGACAGTTTCATGCTCCTCATATTTTTGACAGGTTTTGAGGCTTTTCATATTTTTCACACCTTTTCAGGCTCTTCATGTTTTTGAACACCGTTTCATAATCCGCCTATTTTTAAGACCGTTTCATGCTCCTCATATTTTTGACACCTTTAGAACCTCTTCATATTTTACACAGCTTTTCAGGCTCTTCATGTTTTTCAACACCGCTTCATGCTCCTCCTCTTTTTCAGAACGTTTCATGCTCCTCATATATTTGACACCTTTTGAAGCTCTTGATATTTCTCACACCTTTTCAGGTTCTTCATGTTTTTCAACACCGCTTCATGCTCCTCCTATTTTTCAGACCGTTTCATGCTCATCTCATTTTTGACACCTTTTGAAGCTCTTCATATTTTTCACATCTTTTGAAGCTCTTTATATTTTTCACACATTTTCAGGCTTTTCATGTTTTTGAACACCGCTTCATGTTCCTCCTATTTTTCAGTCCGTTTCATGCTCCTCATATTTTTGACACCTTTTGAAGGTCTTCATATTTTTCACACGTTTTCAGGCTCTTCATGATTTTCAACACCGCTTCATGCTCCTCCTATTTTTCAGACCTTTTCATGCTCATCTCTTTTTTGACACCTTTTGAAGCTCTTCATATTTTTCACACCTTTTGAAGCTCTTCATATTTTTCACATTTATGAATCTCTTCATATTTTCCACACGTTTTCAGACAATTCATGTTTTTCATCATCGCTTCATGCTCCTCCTATTTTTCAGACCGTTTCATTCTCCTCATATTTTTGACACCTTTTGAAGCTCTTCATATATTTCACACTTTTTCAGACTTTTCCTTTTTTTCAACACGACTTCATGCTCCTCCTATTTTTCAGACCGTTTCATGCTCATCTCATTTTGACACCTTTTGAAGCTCTTCATGTTTTTCTCATCTTTTGAAGCTCTTCATATTTTTCACAACTTTTCAGGCTCTTTATGATATTCAACAGCGCTTCATGCTCCTCCTATTTTTCAGATCGTTTCATGCTCCTCATAATTTTGACACCTTTTGATGCTTTCATATTTTTAACACCTTTTCAGGCTCTTCATCTTTTTCAACACCACTTCATGCTCCTCCTTTTTTGCAGACCGTTTCATGCTACTCATAATTTTAAGACCTTTTGAAGCTCTTTTTATTTCTCACACCTTTTCAGGCTCTTCATGTTTTTCAACAACGCTTCATGCTCTTCCGATTTTTCAGACCGGTTCATGCTCCTCATATTTTTGACACCTTTTGATGCTCTTCATATTTTTCACCCCTTTTCAGGCTCTTCATGTTTTTGATCACCGTTTCATGCTCCTCCTATTTTTCAGACCGTTTCATGCTCCTCATATTTTTGACACCTTTTGAAGCTCTTCATATTTTTCACACCTTTTCAGGCTCTTCATGTTTTTGAACACCGCTTCATGATCCTCCTGTTTTTCAGACCGTATCATGCTCATCTCATTTTTGTCACCTTTGAAGCTCTTTATATTTTTCACACCTTTTGAAGCTCTTCATATTTTTCACACCTTTTCAGGCTCTTCATGTTTTTGATCACCGTTTCATGCTCCTCCTATTTTTCAGACCGTTTCGTGCTCTTCATATTTTTGAAACATTTTGAAGCTCTTCATATTTTTCACACCTTTTCAGGCTCTTCATGTTTTTCACCACCACTTCATTCTCCTCCTATTTTTCAGACCGTTTCATGCTCATCTCATTTTTGTCACCTTTGAAGCTCTTTATATTTTTCACACCTTTTGAAGCTCTTCATATTTTTCACACGTTTTCAGGCTCTTCATAGTTTTCAACACCGTTTCATGCTGCTTCTATTTTTCAGATCGTTTATCTCCTCATATTTTTGACACCTTTAGAAGCTCTTCATAGTTTTCACACCTTTTCAGGCTCTTCATGTTTTTCAACAACGCTTCATGCTCCTCCGATTTTTCAGACCGGTTCATGCTCCTCATATTTTTGACACCTTTTGAAGCTCTTCATATTTTTCACCCCTTTTCAGGCTCTTCATGTTTTTCAACAACGCTTCATGATCCTCCTATTTTTCAGACCGTTTCATGCTCCTCATATTTTTGACACATTTAGAAGCTCTTCATTTTTTTCACACCTTTTCAGGCTCTTCATGTTTTTCGACACAGCTTCATGATCCTCCTATTTTTCAGACCATTTCATTCTCCTCATATTTTTGACACCTTTTGAAGCTCTTCATATATTTCACACCTTTTCAGTCTCTTCTTTTTTTTTCAACACGACTTCATGCTCCTCCTATTTTTAAGACCGTTTCATGCTCTTCATATTTTTGAAACATTTTGAAGCTCTTCATATTTTTCACTCCTTTTCAGGCTCTTCATGTTTTTGAACACCGCTTCATGCTCCTCCTATTTTTCAGAACGTTTCATGCTCCTCATATTTTTCACACTTTTTGAAGCTCTTCATATTTTGTACACCTTTTCAGGCCCTTCATGTTTTTCAACACAGCTTCATGCTCCTCCTATTTTTCAGACCGTTTCATGCTCCTAATATTTTGACACCTTTTGAAGCTCTTCATATATTTCACACCTTTTCAGGCTCTTCATGTTTTTGAACACCACTTCATGCTCCTCTTATTTTTCAGACCTTTTTTTGCTCGTCATATTTTTGACACTTTTTTAAGCTTTTCATATTTTTCACACCTTTTCAGGCTCTTCAAGTTTTTCAACACCACTTCATGCTCCTTCTTTTTTGCAGACCGTTTCATGCTCCTCATATATTTGACACCTTTTGATCCTCTTCATATTTTTCACACCTTTTCAGGCTCTTCATTTTTCAACACCGCTTCATGCTCCTCCTATTTTTCAGACCGTTTCATGCTCATCTCATTTTTGACACCTTTTGAAGCTTTTCATATTTTTCACAACTTTTCAGGCTCTTCATGTCTTTCAACACCGTTTCAGGCTCCTCATATTTTTCAGACCGATTCATGCTCATCTCAATTTTGACACCTTTTGAAGCTCTTCATATTTTTCACACATTTTCAGGCTCTTCATGTTTTTGAACACCGCTTCATGCTCCTCCTATTTTTCAGAGAGTTTCATGCTCCTCATGTATTTCACACCTTTTGAAGCTCTTCATATTTTTCACACCTTTTCAGGCTCTTCATGTTTTTGATCACCGTTTCATGCTCCTCCTATTTTTCAGACCGTTTCATGCTCCTCATATTTATGACACCTTTTGAAACTCTTCCTATTTTTCACACCTTTTCATGCTCTTCATGTTTCTGAAAACCGCTTCATGATCCTCCTATTTTTCAGACCGTTTCATTCTCCTCATATATTTCACACCTTTTGAAGCTCTTCCTATTTTTCACACCTTTTCATGCTCTTCATGTTTCTGAAAACCGCTTCATGATCCTCCTATTTTTCAGACCGTTTCATTCTCCTCATATATTTCACACCTTTTGAAGCTCTTCATATTTTTCACACCTTTTCATGCTCTTCATGTTTCTGAACACCGCTTCATGATCCTCCTGATTTTCAGACCGTTTCATGCTCTTCATATTTTTGAAACATTTTGAAGCTCTTCATATTTTTCACACCTTTTCAGGCTCTTCATGTTTTTCACCACCACTTCATTCTCCTCCTAATTTTCAGACCGTTTCATACTCATCTCATTTTTGTCACCTTTGAAGCTCTTTATATTTTTCACACGTTTTGAAGCTCTTCATATTTTTCACACGTTTTCAGGCTCTTCATATTTTTCAACACCGTTTCATGCTGCTTCTATTTTTCAGACCGTTTCATGCTCCTCATATTTTTCACACCTTTTGAAGCTCTTCATATTTTTCACACCTTTTCAGGCTCTTCATGTTTTTGAACACAGCTTCATGCTCCACATATTTATCAGACCGTTTCATGCTCATCATATTTTTGACACCTTTTGCAGCTCTTTATATTTTTCACATTATTTCAGGCTCTTCATGATATTCAACACCGTTTCATGTTATTCCTATTTTTCAGACCGTTTAATGCACATCTCATTTTTGACACCTTTTGAAGCTTTTCATATTTTTCACAACTTTTCAGGCTCTTCATGTTTTTGAACACCGCTTCATGCTCCTCCTATTTTTCAGAGAGTTTCATGCTCCTCATGTATTTCACACCTTTTGAAGCTCTTCATATTTTCCACACCTTTTCAGGCTCTTCATGTGTTTGATCACCGTTTCATGCTTCTTCTATTTTTCAGATCGTTTCATGCTCCTCATATTTTTGACACTTTTTGAGCTCTTCATATTTTTCACACCTTTTCAGGCTCTTCATGTTTTTGAACACAGCTTCATGCTACTCCTATTTTTCAGATCGTTTATGCTCCTCATATTTTTGACACCTTTAGAAGCTCTTCATATTTTTCAAACCTTTTCAGGCTCTTCATGTTTTTGATCACCGTTTCATGCTCCTCCTATTTTTCAGACCGTTTCATGCTCCTCATATTTTTGACACCTTTTGAAGCTCTTCATATTTTTCACACCTTTTCAGGCTCTTTATGTTTTTGAACACCGCTTCATGATCCTCCTGTTTTTCAGACCGTTTCATGCTCTTCATATTTGTGAAACATTTTGAAGCTCTTCATATTTTTCATCCTTTTCAGGCTCTTCATGCTTTTGAACACAGCTTCATGCTCCACCTATTTATCAGACCGTTTCATGCTCCTCATATTTTTGACACCATTTGCAGCTCTTTATATTTTTCACACTATTTCAGGCTCTTCATGATTTTCAACACCGTTTCATGTTATTCCTATTTTTCCGACCGTTGAATGCTAATCTCATTTTTGACACCTTTTGAAGCTTTTCATATTTTTCACAACTTTTCAGACTCTTCATGTCTTTTAACACCGTTTCAGGCTCCTCGTATTTTTCAGATCGTTTCATGCTCCTCATATTTTTGACACTTTTTGAGCTGTTCATATTTTTCACACCTTTTCAGGCTCTTCATGTTTTTGAACACCGCTTCATGATCCTCCTGATTTTCAGACCGTTTCATGCTCTTCATATTTTTGAAACATTTTGAAGCTCTTCATATTTTTCACACCTTTTCAGGATCTTCATGTTTTTCACCACCACTTCATTCTCCTCCTATTTTTCAGACCGTTTCATGCTCATCTCATTTTTGTCACCTTTGAAGCTCTTTATATTTTTCACACCTTTTGAAGCTCTTCATATTTTTCACACGTTTTCAGGCTCTTCATATTTTTCAACACCGTTTCATGCTGCTTCTATTTTTCAGACCGTTTCATGCTCCTCATATTTTTCACACCTTTTGAAGCTCTTCATATTTTTCACACCTTTTCAGGCTCTTCATGTTTTTGAACACAGCTTCATGCTCCACCTATTTATCAGACCGTTTCATGCTCCTCATATTTTTGACACCTTTTGCAGCTCTTTATATTTTTCACATTATTTCAGACTCTTCATGATATTCAACACCGTTTCATGTTATTCCTATTTTTCAGACCATTTAATGCACATCTCATTTTTGACACCTTTTGAAGCTTTTCATATTTTTCACAACTTTTCAGGCTCTTCATGTTTTTGAACACCGCTTCATGCTCCTCCTATTTTTCAGAGAGTTTCATGCTCCTCATGTATTTCACACCTTTTGAAGCTCTTCATATTTTCCACACCTTTTCAGGCTCTTCATGTGTTTGATCACCGTTTCATGCTTCTTCTATTTTTCAGATCGTTTCATGCTCCTCATATTTTTGACACTTTTTGAGCTCTTCATATTTTTCACACCTTTTCAGGCTCTTCATGTTTTTGAACACAGCTTCATGCTACTCCTATTTTTCAGATCGTTTATGCTCCTCCTATTTTTGACACCTTTAGAAGCTCTTCATATTTTTCAAACCTTTTCAGGCTCTTCATGTTTTTGATCACCGTTACATGCTCCTCCTATTTTTCAGACCGTTTCATGCTCCTCATATTTTTGACACCTTTTGAAGCTCTTCATATTTTTCACACCTTTTCAGGCTCTTCATGTTTTTGAACACCGCTTCATGATCCTCCTGTTTTTCAGACCGTTTCATGCTCTTCATATTTGTGAAACATTTTGAAGCTCTTCATATTTTTCACACCTTTACTGGCTCTTCTTGCTTTTGAACACAGCTTCATGCTCCACCTATTTATCAGACCGTTTCATGCTCCTCATATTTTTGACACCATTTGCAGCTCTTTATATTTTTCACACTATTTCAGGCTCTTCATGATTTTCAACACCGTTTCATGTTATTCCTATTTTTCCGACCGTTGAATGCTAATCTCATTTTTGACACCTTTTGAAGCTTTTCATATTTTTCACAACTTTTCAGACTCTTCATGTCTTTTAACACCATTTCAGGCTCCTCGTATTTTTCAGATCGTTTCATGCTCCTCATATTTTTGACACTTTTTGAGCTGTTCATATTTTTCACACCTTTTCAGGCTCTTCATGTTTTTGAACACCGCTTCATGATCCTCCTGATTTTCAGACCGTTTCATGCTCATCTCATTTTTGTCACCTTTGAAGCTCTTTATATTTTTCACACCTTTTGAAGCTCTTCATATTTTTCACACGTTTTCAGGCTCTTCATATTTTTCAACACCGTTTCATGCTGCTTCTATTTTTCAGACCGTTTCATGCTCCTCATATTTTTCACACCTTTTGAAGCTCTTCATATTTTTCACACCTTTTCAGGCTCTTCATGTTTTTGAACACAGCTTCATGCTCCACCTATTTATCAGACCGTTTCATGCTCCTCATATTTTTGACACTTTTGCAGCTCTTTATATTTTTCACATTGTTTCAGGCTCTTCATGATATTCAACACCGTTTCATGTTATTCCTATTTTTCAGACCGTTTAATGCACATCTCATTTTTGACACCTTTTGAAGCTTTTCATATTTTTCACAACTTTTCAGGCTCTTGATGTTTTTGAACACCGCTTCATGCTCCTCCTATTTTTCAGAGAGTTTCATGCTCCTCATGTATTTCACACCTTTTGAAGCTCTTCATATTTTCCACACCTTTTCAGGCTCTTCATGTGTTTGATCACCGTTTCATGCTTCTTCTATTTTTCAGATCGTTTCATGCTCCTCATATTTTTGACACTTTTTGAGCTCTTCATATTTTTCACACCTTTTCAGGCTCTTCATGTTTTTGAACACAGCTTCATGCTACTCCTATTTTTCAGATCGTTTATGCTCCTCCTATTTTTGACACCTTTAGAAGCTCTTCATATTTTTCAAACCTTTTCAGGCTCTTCATGTTTTTGATCACCGTTTCATGCTCCTCCTATTTTTCAGACCGTTTCATGCTCCTCATATTTTTGACACCTTTTGAAGCTCTTCATATTTTTCACACCTTTTCAGGCTCTTCATGTTTTTGAACACCGCTTCATGATCCTCCTGTTTTTCAGACCGTTTCATGCTCTTCATATTTGTGAAACATTTTGAAGCTCTTCATATTTTTCACACCTTTTCAGGCTCTTCATGCTTTTGAACACAGCTTCATGCTCCACCTATTTATCAGACCGTTTCATGCTCCTCATATTTTTGACACCATTTGCAGCTCTTTATATTTTTCACACTATTTCAGGCTCTTCATGATTTTCAACACCGTTTCATGTTATTCCTATTTTTCCGACCGTTGAATGCTAATCTCATTTTTGACACCTTTTGAAGCTTTTCATATTTTTCACAACTTTTCAGGCTCTTCATGTTTTTGAACACAGCTTCATGCTCCTCCTATTTTTCAGAGCGTTTCATGCTCCTCATATTTTTGACACTTTTTGAGCTCTTCATATTTTTCACAACTTTTCAGGCTCTTCATGTTTTTGATCACCGTTTCATGCTCCTTCTATTTTTCAGATCGTTTCATGCTCATCATATTTTTGACACTTTTTGAGCTCTTCATATTTTTCACACCTTTTCAGGCTCTTCATGTTTTTGAACACCGCTTCATGATCCTCCTATTTTTCAGACCGTTTCATGCTCCTCATATTTTTGACACATTTAGAAGCTCTTCATTTTTTTCACACATTTTCAGGCTCTTCATGTTTTTCGACATAGCTTCATGATCCTCCTATTTTTCCGACCATTTCATTCTCCTCATATTTTTGACACCTTTTGAAGCTCTTCATATATTTCACACCTTTTCAGTCTCTTCTTTTTTTTTCAACACGACTTCATGCTCCTCCTATTTTTCAGACCGTTTCATGCTCTTCATATTTTTGAAACATTTTGAAGCTCTTCATATTTTTCACTCCTTTTCAGGCTCTTCATGTTTTTGAACACCGCTTCATGCTCCTCCTATTTTTCAGAACGTTTCATGCTCCTCATATTTTTCACACTTTTTGAAGCTCTTCATATTTTGTACACCTTTTCAGGCCCTTCATGTTTTTCAACACAGCTTCATGCTCCTCCTATTTTTCAGACCGTTTCATGCTCCTAATATTTTGACACGTTTTGAAGCTCTTCATATATTTCACACCTTTTCAGGCTCTTCATATTTTTGAACACCGCTTCATGCTCCTCCTATTTTTCAGAGAGTTTCATGCTCCTCATGTATTTCACACCTTTTGAAGCTCTTCATATTTTTCACACCTTTTCAGGCTCTTCATGTTTTTTATCACCGTTTCAAGCTCCTCCTATTTTTCAGACCGTTTCATGCTCCTCATATTTATGACACCTTTTGAAACTCTTCCTATTTTTCACACCTTTTCATGCTCTTCATGTTTCTGAAAACCGCTTCATGATCCTCCTATTTTTCAGACCGTTTCATTCTCCTCATATATTTCACACCTTTTGAAGCTCTTCATATTTTTCACACATTTTCATGCTCTTCATGTTTCTGAAAACCGCTTCATGATCCTCCTATTTTTCAGACCGTTTCATTCTCCTCATATATTTCACACCTTTTGAAGCTCTTCATATTTTTCCCACCTTTTCAGGCTCTTCATGTTTTTGAACACTGCTTCATGCTCCTCGTATTTTTCAGATCGTTTCATGCTCCTCATATTTTTGACACTTTTTGAGCTCTTCATATTTTTCAAACCTTTTCAGGCTCTTCATGTTTTTCACCACCACTTCATTCTCCTCCTATTTTTCAGACCGTTTCATGCTCATCTCATTTTTGTCACCTTTGAAGCTCTTTACATTTTTCACACCTTTTGAAGCTCTTCATATTTTTCACACGTGTTCATGCTCTTCATATTTTTCAACACCGTTTCATGCTGCTTCTATTTTTCAGACCGTTTCATGCTCCTCATATTTTTCACACCTTTTGAAGCTCTTCATATTTTTCCCACCTTTTCAGTCTCTTCATGTTTTTGAACACCGCTTCATGCTACTCTTATTTTTCCGATCGTTTATGATCCTCATATTTTTGACACCTTAAAAGCTCTTCATATTTTTCAAACCTTTTCAGGCTCTTCATGTTTTTGATCACCGTTTCATGCTCCTCCTATTTTTCAGACCGTTTCATGCTCCTCATATTTTTGACACCTTTTGAAGCTCTTCATATTTTTCACACCTTTTCAGGCTCTTTATGTTTTTGAACACCGCTTCATGATCCTCCTGTTTTTCAGACCGTTTCATGCTCTTCATATTTGTGAAACATTTTGAAGCTCTTCATATTTTTCACAACTTTTCAGGCTCTTCATGTTTTTGAACACAGCTTCATGCTCCACCTATTTATCAGACTGTTTCATGCTTCTCATATTTTTGACACCTTTTGAAGCTCTTTATATTTTTCACACTATTTCAGGCTCTTCATGATTTTCAACACCGTTTCATGTTATTCCTATTTTTCCGACCATTTAATGCTAATCTCATTTTTGACACCTTTTGAAGCTTTTCATATTTTTCACAACTTTTCAGGCTCTTCATGTTTTTGAACATCGCTTCATGCTCCTCCTATTTTTCAGAGCGTTTCATGCTCCTCATATTTTTGACACTTTTTGAGCTCTTCATATTTTTCACACCTTTTCAGGCTCTTCATGTTTTTGATCACCGTTTCATGCTCCTTCTATTTTTCAGATCGTTTCATGCTCATCATATTTTTGACACTTTTTGAGCTCTTCATATTTTTCACACCTTTTCAGGCTCTTCATGTTTTTGAATACCGCTTCCTGATCCTCCTATTTTTCAGACCGTTTCATGCTCCTCATATTTTTGACACATTTAGAAGCTCTTGATTTTTTTCACACCTTTTCAGGCTCTTCATGTTTTTCGACACAGCTTCATGATCCTCCTATTTTTCAGACCGTTTCATTCTCCTCATATTTTTGACACCTTTTGAAGCTCTTCATATATTTCACACCTTTTCAGTCTCTTCTTTTTTTTTCAACACGACTTCATGCTCCTCCTATTTTTCAGACCGTTTCATGCTCCTCATATTTTTCACATTTTTGAAGCTCTTCATATTTTTCACACCTTTTCAGGCCCTTCATGTTTTTCAACACAGCTTCATGCTCCTCCTATTTTTCAGACCGTTTCATGCTCATCTCATTTTTTTCACCTTTGAAGCTCTTTATATTTTTCTCACCTTTTGAAGCTCTTCATATTTTTCACATGTTTTCAGGCTCTTCATATTTTTCAACACCGTTTCATGCTGCTTCTATTTTTCAGACCGTTTCATGCTGCTTCTATTTTTCAGACCGTTTCATGCTCCTCATATTTTTCACACCTTTTGAAGCTCTTCATATTTTTCACACCTTTTCAGGCTCTTCATGTTTTTGAACACCACTTCATGCTCCTTTTATTTTTCAGACCGTTTTTTGCTCCTCATATTTTTGACACCTTTTTAAGCTTTTCATATTTTTCACACCTTTTCAGGCTCTTCAAGTTTTTCAACACCACTTCATGCTCCTTCTTTTTTGCAGACCGTTTCATGCTCCTCATATATTTGACACCTTTTGATCCTCTTCATATTTTTCACACCTTTTCAGGCTCTTCATTTTTCAACACCGCTTCATGCTCCTCCTATTTTTCAGACCGTTTCATGCTCATCTCATTTTTGACACCTTTTGAAGCTTTTCATATTTTTCACAACTTTTCAGACTCTTCATGTCTTTTAACACCGTTTCAGGCTCCTCCTATTTTTCAGACCGTTTCATGCTCCTCATATTTTTGACACCTTTTGAAGCTCTTCATATTTTTCACACCTTTTCAGGCTCTTCATGTTTATGAACACCGCTTCATGATCCTCCTGTTTTTCAGACCGTTTCATGCTCTTCATATTTTTGAAACATTGTGAAGCTCTTCATATTTTTCACACCTTTTCAGGCTCTTCATGTTTTTCACACGTTTTCAGACTCTTCATGTTTTTCAACAACGCTTCATGCTCCTGCTATTTATCATACCATTTCATACTCCTAATATTTTGACACGTTTTGAGGCTCTTCATATTTTTCACACCTTTTCAGGCTCTTCATGTTTTTGAACTCCGCTTCATGCTCCTCCTATTTTTTCGACCGTATCATGCTCCTCATATTTTTCACACCTTTTGAAGCTCTTCATATTTTTCTCACCTTTTCAGGCTCTTCATGTTTTTGAACAGCACTTCATGCTCCTCCTATTTTTCAGAGAGTTTCATGCTCCTCATGTATTTCACACCTTTTGAAGCTCTTCATACTTTTCACACCTTTTCAGGCTCTTCATGTTTTTCCACACCACTTCATGCTTCTCCTATTTTTCATCCGTTTCATGCTCATCTCAATTTTGACACCATTGGAAGCTTTTCATATTTTTCACAACTTTTCAGGCTCTTCATGTTTTTGAACACCGCTTCTTGCTCCTCCTATTTTTCAGACCGTTTCCTGCTCCTCATATTTTTGACACCTTTTGAAGCTCTTCATATTTTTCACACATTTTCAGACTCTTCATGTTTTTCAACAGCGCTTCATGCTCCTCCTGTTTTTCAGACCGTTTCATGCTCCTCATGTATTTCACACCTTTTGAAGCTCTTCATATTTTTCACACCTTTTCAGGCTCTTCATGTTTTTGAACACCGCTTCATGCTCCTCCTGTTTTTCAGACCGTTTCATGCTCCTCATATTTCTTACACCTTTAGAAACTCTTCATATTTTTCACAACTTTTCAGGCTCTTCATGTTTTTTAACACCTCTTCATACTCCTCCTATTTTTAAGACCGTTTCATTCTCCTCATATTTTTGACACCTTTTCAAGCTCTTCATATATTTCACATCCTTTCAGGTTCTTCATTTTTTTCAACACCATTTCATGCTCC
The DNA here is from genome assembly GCF_033118175.1 of Dama dama. Lineage (NCBI taxonomy): Eukaryota > Metazoa > Chordata > Mammalia > Artiodactyla > Cervidae > Dama > Dama dama. The sequence continues at coordinate 1,133,767 of NW_026870955.1, read as the reverse complement.
TCCTATTTTTCAGAGCGTTTCATGCTCCTCATCTTTTCGACAGCTTTTGAAGCTCTTCATATATTTCACACATTTTCAGGCTGTTCATGTTTTTCAACACTGCTTCATGCTCGTCCTATTTTTCAGAACGTTTCATGCTCCTCAAATTTTTGACACCTTTTGAAGCTCTTCATATTTTTCACACCTTTTCAGGCTTTTCATGTTTTTTTGAACACCGCTTCATGTTCCTCCTATTTTTCAGACCGTTTCATGCTCCTCAAATTTTTGACACCTTTTGAAGCTCTTCATATTTTTCACACCTTTTCAGGCTCTACATATTTTTCAACACAACTTCATGCTCCTCCTTTATTTGAGACCGTTTCATGCTCCTCATATTTTTGACACCTTTTGAAGCTCTCCATAGATTTCACACCTTTTCAGGCTCTTCATGTTTTTCTACACCGCTTCTTGCTCCTCCTATTTTTCAGAGCTATTCATGCTCCTCATATTTTTGTCACCTTTTGAAGCTCTTCATATATTTCACACCTTTTCAGGCTTTTCATGTTTTTCAACACCGCTTCATGCTCCTACTATTTTTCAGACCTTTTCATGCTCCTCATATGTTTCACACCTTTTTAAGCTCTTCATGTTTTTTAACACCTTTCACGCTCCTCCTATATTTCAGACCGTTTCAAGCTCCTCATATTTTTGACACCTTTTGAAGCTCTTCATATTTTTCACATTTAACAGGGTCTTCATGTTTTTCTACACCACTTCATGCTCCTCCTATTTTTCAGACCGTTTCATTCTCCTCATATGTTTCACAACTTTTTCAGACTCTTCATGTTTCTCAACACCACTTCATGCTCCTCCTATTTTTCAGACCGTTTCATGCTCCTCATATTTTGACACCTTTTGAAGTACTTCATATTTTTCACACCTTTTCAGGCTTTTCATGTTTTTCAACACTGCTTCATTCTCCTCCTTAATTTCAGATTGTTTCATGCTCCTCATCTTTTTGGCACCTTTTGAAGCTCTTCATATTTTTCACACCTTTTCAGGTCTTCATGTTTTTGAACACCATTTCATGCTCCTCCTATTTTTCAGACCGTTTCATGGTCCTCATATTTTTGACACCTTTTGAACCTCTTCATATTTTTCACACCTTTTCAGGCTCTTCATGTTTTCAACACCGCTTCATGCTCCTACTATTTTTCAGACGGTTTCATGCTCCTCATATTTTTGACACCTTTTGAAGCTCTTCATATTATTCACACCTTTTCAGGCTCTTCATGTTTTTCAACACCGCTTCATGCTCCTCCTTTTTTTCAGACCGTTTCATGCTCCTCATATTTTTGACGCCTTTTGAAGCTCTTCATATTTTTCACACTTCTCCAGGCTCTTCATGTTTTTGAACACCGTTTCATGCTCCTCCTGTTTTTCAGACCGTTTCATGCTGCTCATATTTTTGACACCTTTTGAAGTTCTTCATATTTTTCACACCTTTTCAGGCTCTTCACGTTTTTCAACACCACTTCATGCTCCTCCTATTTTTCAGTCCGTTTCATGCTCCTTATATTTTTGACACCTTTTGCAGTTCTTCATATTTTTCACACCTTACAGGCTCTTCATGATTTTCAACACCACTTCATGCTCCTCCTAATTTTCACACCGTTTCATGCTCCTCATATATTTGACACCTTTTGAAGCTCTTCAGATTTTTCACACCTTTTCAGGCTCTTCATATTTTTCAACACCGCTTCATGCTCCTCCTATTTTTCAGACCGTTTCATGCTCCTCATCTTTTTGACACGTTTTGAAACTCTTCATATTTATCACACCTTTTCAGGCTCTTCATGTTTTTCAACACCATTTCATGCTCCTCCTTTTTTTCAGACCGTTTTATGCTCCTCATATATTTGACACCTTTTGAAGCTCTTCATAATTTCCACACCTTTTCAGGCTCTTCATGTTTTTGAACACCGTTTCATGCTCCTTATATTTTTGACACCTTTTGCAGTTCTTCATATTTTTCACACCTTACAGGCTCTTCATGATTTTCAACACCACTTCATGCTCCTCCTAATTTTCACACCGTTTCATGCTCCTCATATATTTGACACCTTTTGAAGCTCTTCAGATTTTTCACACCTTTTCAGGCTCTTCATATTTTTCAACACCGCTTCATGCTCCTCCTATTTTTCAGACCGTTTCATGCTCCTCATCTTTTTGACACGTTTTGAAACTCTTCATATTTATCACACCTTTTCAGGCTCTTCATGTTTTTCAACACCATTTCATGTTCCTCCTTTTTTTTCAAACCGTTTTATGCTCCTCATATATTTGACACCTTTTGAAGCTCTTCATAATTTCCACACCTTTTCAGGCTCTTCATGTTTTTGAACACCGTTTCATGCTCCTCTTATTTTTTTTTATTGTTATTTTTTTTATTTTTTTTTATTATTTTTATTTTTTTTCCCAGTCGGTTTTGTCATACATTGATATGAATCAGCCATGGATTTACATGTATTCCCAGTCCCGATTCCCCCTCCCACCTCCCTCTCCACCCGATTCCTCTGGGTCTTCCCAGTGCACCAAGCCGGAGCAGTTGTCTCGTGCATCCTACCTGGGCTGGTGATCTGTTTCACCATAGATAGCATACATGCTGTTCTTTTGAAATATCCCACCCTCACATTCTCCCACAAAGTTCAAAAGTCTGTTCTGTATTTCTGTGTCTATTTTTCAGTTCTGCATATAGGGTTATCGTTGTCACCTTTCTAAATTCCATATACATGTGTCAGTATGCTGTAATGTTCTTTATCTTTCTGGCTTACTTCACTCTGTATAATGGGCTCCAGCTTCATCCATCTCATTAGGCCTGATTCAAATGAATTCTTTTTAATGGCTGAGTAATATTCCATGGTGTATATGTACCACAGCTTTCTTATCCATTCATCTGCTGACGGGCATCTAGGTTGCTTCCATGTCCTGGCTATTATAAATAGTGCTGCGATGAACATTGGGGTGCACGTGTCTCTTTCAGACGAACCTATGGACACCTTATCTTTGACAAAGGAGGCAAGGATATACAATGGAAAAAAAGACAACCTCTTTAAAAAGTGGTACTGGGAAAACTGGTCAACCACTTGTAAAAGAATGAAAATAGAACACTTTCTAACACCATACACAAAAATAAACTCAAAATGGATTAAAGATCTAAATGTAAGACCAGAAACTATAAAACTCCTAGAGGAGAAGATAGGCAAAACACTCTCCGACATAAATCAAAGCAAGATCCTCTATGACCCACCTCCCAGAATATTGGAAATAAAAGCAAAACTAAACAAATGGGACCTAATGAAACTTAAAAGCTTTTGCACTACAAAGGAAACTATAATTAAGGTGAAAAGACAGCCCTCAGATTGGGAGAAAATAATAGCAAATGAAGAAACAGACAAAGGATTAATCTCAAAAATATACAAGCAAATCCTGCAGCTCAATTCCAGAAAAATAAATGACCCAATACAAAATGAGCCAAAGAACTAAACAGACATTTCTCCAAAGAAGACATACAGATGGATAACAAACACATGAAAAGATGCTCAACATCACTCATTATTAGAGAAATGCAAATCAAAACCACAATGAGGTACCATTACATGCCAGTCAGGATGGCTGCTATCCAAAAGTCTACAAGCAATAAATGCTGGAGAGGGAGTGGAGAAAAGGGAACCCTCTTATACTGTTGGTGGGAATGCACACTAGTACAGCCGCTATGGAAAACGGTGTAGAGATTTCTTAAAAAACTGGAAATAGAACTGCCATATGACCCAGCAATTCCACTTCTGGGCATACACACTGAGGAAACCAGATCCTCTTATTTTTCAGACCGTTTCAAACTCCTCATATTTTTTACACCTTTTGAAGCTCTTCATATATTTCACACCTTTTCAGGCTCTTCATGTTTTTCAACACCGCTTCATGCTCCTCCTATTTTTCAGACCGTTTCATGGTCCTCATATTTTTGACACCTTTTGAAGCTCTTCATATTTTTCACTCCTTTCCGTGCTCTTCATGTTTTTCAACACGCTTTCATGCTCCTCCGATTATTCAGATCGTTTCATGCTCCTCATATTTTTGACACATTTTGAAGCTCTTCATATTTTCGACACCTTTCAGGTTCTTCATGTTTTTCATCACCGTTTCATGCTCCTCCTATTTTTCAAACCGTTTCATGCTCCTCATATTTTTGACACATTTTGAAGCTCTTCATATTTTCGACACCTTTCAGGTTCTTCATGTTTTTCAACACCGTTTCATGCTCCTCCTATTTGTCAAACCGTTTCATGTTCCTCCTATTTTTCAGACCGTTTCTTGCTCCTCATATTTTTGACACCTTTTGAAGCTCTTCATGTTTTTTAACACCTTTTCACGCTCCTCCTATATTTCAGACCGCTTCAAGCTCCTCATATTTTTGACACCTTTTGAAGCTCTTCATATTTTTCACATTTTTTCAGGGTCTTCATATTTTTCTACACCACTTCATGCTCCTCCTATTTTTCAGACCGTTTCATTCTCCTCATATGTTTCACAACTTTTTCAGGCTCTTCATGTTTCTCAACACCACTTCATGCTCCTCCTATTTTTCAGACCGTTTCATGCTCCTCATATTTTTGACACCTTTTGAAGTTCTTCATATTTTTCACACCTTTTCAGGCTTTTCATGTTTTTCTACACTGCTTCATTCTCTTCCTATTTTTCAGACATTTTCATGCTCCTCATATTTTTGACATCCTTTGAAGCTCTTCATATTTTTCACACCTTTTCAGGCTTTTCAGGTATTTCAACACCGTCTCATGCGCCTCCTATTTTTCAGACCGTTTCATGCTCCTCATATGTTTCACACCTTTTTCAGGCTCTTCATGTTTTTCAACACCACTTCATGCTCCTCCTAATTTTCAGACAGTATCATGCTCATCATATTTTTGACACAGTTTGAAGCTCTTCCTACTTTTCACACCTTTTGAGGCTCTTCATGTTTTTGAAAACAGTTTCTTGCTCCTCATATTTTTCAGACCGTTTCATGGTCCTCATATTTTTGACACCTTTTGAAGCTCTTCATATTTTTCACACTTTTTCAGGGTCTTCATATTTTTCTACACCACTTCATGCTCCTCCTATTTTTCAGACCGTTTCATGCTCCTCATATTTTTGACACCTTTTGAAGTTCTTCATATTTTTCACACCTTTTCAGGCTTTTCATGTTTTTCTACACCGCTTCATTCTCTTCCTATTTTTCAGACATTTTCATGCTCCTCATATTTTTGACATCCTTTGAAGCTCTTCATATTTTTCACACCTTTTCAGGCTTTTCATGTATTTCAATACCGTCTCATGCGCCTCCTATTTTTTAAACCGTTTCATGCTCCTCATATTTTTCACACATTTTGAAGCTCTTCATATTTTTCACACCTTTTCAGGCTTTTCATGTTTTTCTACACCGCTTCATTCTCTTCCTATTTTTCAGACATTTTCATGGTCCTCATGTTTTTGTCACCTTTTGAAGCTCTTCATATTTTTCACACCTTTTCATGCTCTTCATGTTTTTGAACACCATTTCATGCTCCTCCTATTTTTTAAACCGTTTCATGCTCCTCATATTTTTCACACATTTTGAAGCTCTTCATATTTTTCACACCTTTTCAGGCTCTTCATATTTTACAACAAGTTTTCATGCTCCTCCTATTTTTCAAACCGTTTAATGCTCCCCATAATTTTGACACCTTTTGAAGCGCTTCATAATTATCACACCTTTTCAGGCTCTTCATGTTTTTCAACAACGCTTCATGCTCCTCCTATTTTTCAGACCGTTTCATGCTCCTCATATTTTTGACACCTTTTGAAGCTCTTCATATTTTTCACACCTTTTCAGGCTCTTCATGTTTTTGAACACTTCTTCATGCTCCTCCGATTTTTCAGACCGTTTCATTCTCCTCATATTTTTGACACGTTTTGAAGGTCTTCATATTTTTCACACCTTTTCAGGCTCTTCATGTTTTTCAACACCACTTCATGCTCCTCCTTTTTTTTAGACCGTTTCAGGCTCCTCATATTTTTCACACCTTTTCAGGCTCTTCTTGTTTTTGAACACCGCTTCATGCTCCTCCTATTTTTGAGACCGTATCATGCTCCACATATTTTTGACACCTTTTGAAGCTTTCCATATTTTTCACAGCTTTTCAGGCTCTTCATGTGTTTCAACACCGCTTCATGCTCCTGCTATTGTTCAGACGGTTTCATGCTCCTCATAATTTTGACACGTTTTGAGGCTTTTCTATTTTTCACACCTTTTCAGCTCTTCATGTTTTTGAACACCGCTTCATCCTCCTTCTATTTTTCAGACCATTTCATGATCCTTATATTTTTGACACCTTTTGAAGCTCTTCTAATTTTTCACACCTTTTCAGGCACTTCATGTTTTTGAACACCGCTTCATGCTCCTCCTATTTTTCAGACCGTTTCATGCTCCTCATATTTTTGACACCTTTTGAAGCTCTTCATATTTTTCACACCTTTTCATTCTCTTCATGATTTTCAACAGCATTTCATGCTCCTCCTATTTTTCAGACCGTTTCATGCTCATCTCATTTTTGACACCTTTTCAAGCTCTTCATATTTTTCAAACCTTTTGAATCTCTTCATATTTTTCACATTTTTGAAGCTCTTCATATATTTCACACCTTAACAGGCTCTTCTTTTTTTTCAACACCACTTCATGCTCCTCCTATTTTTCAGACCGTTTGATGCTCATCTCATTTTTGACACCTTTTGAAGCTTTTCATATTTTTCACAACTTTGAAGCTCTTCATATTTTTCTAACCTTTTCAGGCTCTTCACTTTTTTGAACAACGCTTTATGCTCCTCCAATTTTTGAGACCGTTTCATGCTCCTCATATTTTCGACACCTTTTGAAGCTCCTCATATTTTTCACACCTTTTCAAGCTCTTCATGTTTTTCAACACCACTTCATGCTGCTCCTTTTTTGCAGACCGTTTCATGCTACTCATATTTTTGACACCTTTTGAAGCTCTTCATACTTCTCACACCTTTTCAGGCTCTTCATGTTTTTCAACACCGCTTCATGCACCTCCGATTTTTCAGACCGTTTCATGCTCCTCATATTTTTGACACCTTTTGAAGCTCTTCATATTTCTCAAACCTTTTCAGGCTCTTCATGTTTTTCAACACCGCTTAATGCCCCTCCTATTTTTCAGACCGTTTCATGCTCATCTCATTTTTTACACCTTTTGAAGCTGTTCATATTTTTCACATATTTTCAGGCTCTTCATGTTTTTGAACACCACCTCAGGCTAATCCTATTTTTCAAACCATATCATGCTCCTCATGTTTTTCACACCTTTTGAAGCTCTTCATATTTTTCACACCTTTTCAGGCTCTTCATGTTTTTGAACACCACTTCATGCTCCTTCTTTTTTTCAGAGAGTTTCATGCTCCTCATGTATTTCACACCTTTTTAAGCTCTTCATATATTTCACACCTTTTCAGGCTCTTCATGTTTTTCCACACCACTTCATGCTTCTCCTATTTTTCAGCCCGTTTCATCCTCCTCATGTATTTCACACCTTTAGAAGCTCTTCATAATTTTCACACCTTTTCAGGCTCTTCATGTTTTTGAACACCGTTTCATGCTCCTCCTATTTTTCAGGCCGTTTCATGCTCCTCTTATTTTTGACACCTTTTGAAGCTCTTCATATTTTTGACACCTTTTCAGTCTCTTCATGGTTTTCAACACTGCTTCATGCTCCTCCTATTTTTCGGACCGTTTCATGCTCCTCATATTTTTGACACCTTTTGAAGCTCTTCGTATAATTCACACCTTTTCAGGCTCTTCATTTTTTTCAATACCACTTCATGCTCCTCCTATTTTTCAGACGATTTCATGCAGATCTCATTTTTGACACCTTTTGAAGCTCTTCTTATTTTTCAAAATTTTGAAGCTCTTCATATTTTTCACACGTTTTCAGGCTCTTCATGTTTTTCAACACCGCTTCATGCTCCTCCTATTTTTCAGACCGTTTCATGCTCCTCATATTTTTGACATCTTTTGAAGCTCTATATATTTTTCACACCTTTTCAGGCTCTTCATGTTTTTCAACACCGCTTCATGCTCCTCCTATTTTTCAGAATGTTTCATGCTCCTCATATTTTTGACATCTTTTGAAGCTCTTCATATTTTTCACACATTTTCAGGCTCTTCATGTTTTTGAACACCGCTTCATGGTCCTCCTAATTTTCAGAACTTTTCATGCTCCTCATATAATTCACACCTTTTGAAGCTCTTCATATTTTTCACACCTTTTCAGGTTCTTCATGTTTTTCAACACCGTTTCATGCTCCTCCTATTTTTCAGTCCGTTTCATGCTCCTCATATTTTTGACACCTTTTGAAGCTCTTCATATTTCTCACACCTTTTCAGGTTCTTCATGTTTTTCAACACCGCTTCATGCTCCTCCTATTTTTCAGACCGTTTCATGCTCATCTCATTTTCAACACCTTTTGAAGCTCTTCCTATTTTTCACATCTTTTGAAGCTGTTCATATTTTTCACACTTTTTCAGGCTCTGCATGTTTTTCAACAACCTTTTTTGCTCCTCCTATTTTTCAGACCGTTTCATGCTCCTCATATTTTTCACACCTTTTGAAGCTCTTCATATTTTTCACACCTTTTCAGGCTCTTCATGTTTTTGAACACCGCTTCATGCTCCTCCTATTTTTCAGACCGTTTAAACCTCCTCATGTATTTCACACCTTTTGAAGCTCTTCATATTTTTCACACCTTTTCATGTACTTCATGTGTTTGAACATCATTTCATGCTCCTCCTATTTTGCAGACCGTTTCATTCTTCTCATATTTTTGACACCTTTTGAAGCTCTTCATATATTTCACACCTTTTCAGGCTTTTCATTTTTTCAACACCACTTCATCCTCCTCCTATTTTTAACACCGTTTCATGCTCCTAATATTTTTGACACCTTTTGAAGCTCTTCATATTTTTCACACCTTTTCAGGCTCTTCATGTTTTTCAACACCGTTTCATGATCCTCCTATTTTTCAGACCGTTTCATGCTCCTCATATTTTTGACACCTTTTGAAGCTCTTCATATATTTAACACCTTTTCAGGCTCTTCTTATTTTGCAACACCGCATCATGCTCTTCCTATTTTTGAGACCGTTTCATGCTCCTCATATTTCTGACACGTTTTGAAGCTCTTCATATTTTTCACACCTTTTCAGGCTCTTCATGATTTTGAACACCTCTTCATGATCCTCCTATTTTACAGACCGTTTCATGCTCTTCATATTATTGACCCCTTTTGAAGCTCTTCATATTTTTCACACCTTTTCAGGCTCTTCATGTTTTTCAACACCATTTCATGCTCCTCCTTTTTTTCAAACCGTTTTATGCTCCTCATATATTTGACACCTTTTGAAGCTCTTCATAATTTCCACACCTTTTCAGGCTCTTCATGTTTTTGAACACCCTTTCATGCTCCTCTTATTTTTTTTTATTATTTTTCTTATTTTTTTTTCTTATTTTTATTTTTTTTCCCAGTCGGTTTTGTCATACATTGATATGAATCAGCCATGGATTTACATGTATTCCCAGTACCGATTCCCCCTCCCACCTCCCTCTCCACCCGATTCCTCTGGGTCTTCCCAGTGCACCAAGCCGGAGCACTTGTCTCGTGCATCCTACCTGGGCTGGTGATCTGTTTCACCATAGATAGCATACATGCTGTTCTTTTGAAATATCCCACCCTCACATTCTCCCACAAAGTTCAAAAGTCTGTTCTGTATTTCTGTGTCTCTTTTTCTGTTCTGCATATAGGGTTATCGTTGTCACCTTTCTAAATTCCATATACATGTGTCAGTATGCTGTAATGTTCTTTATCTTTCTGGCTTACTTCACTCTGTATAATGGGCTCCAGCTTCATCCATCTCATTAGGCCTGATTCAAATGAATTCTTTTTAATGGCTGAGTAATATTCTTGGTGTATATGTACCACAGCTTTCTTATCCATTCATCTGCTGACGGGCATCTAGGTTGCTTCCATGTCCTGGCTATTATAAATAGTGCTGCGATGAACATTGGGGTGCACGTGTCTCTTTCAGACGAACCTATGGACACCTTATCTTTGACAAAGGAGGCAAGGATATACAATGGAAAAAAGACAACCTCTTTAACAAGTGGTGCTGGGAAAACTGGTCAACCACTTGTAAAAGAATGAAAATAGAACACTTTCTAACACCATACACAAAAATAAACTCAAAATGGATTAAAGATCTAAATGTAAGACCAGAAACTATAAAACTCCTAGAGGAGAAGATAGGCAAAACACTCTCCGACATAAATCAAAGCAAGATCCTCTATGACCCACCTCCCAGAATATTGGAAATAAAAGCAAAACTAAACAAATGGGACCTAATGAAACTTAAAAGCTTTTGCACTACAAAGGAAACTATAAGTAAGGTGAAAAGACAGCCCTCAGATTGGGAGAAAATAATAGCAAATGAAGAAACAGACAAAGGATTAATCTCAAAAATATACAAGCAAATCCTGCAGCTCAATTCCAGAAAAATAAATGACCCAATACAAAATGAGCCAAAGAACTAAACAGACATTTCTCCAAAGAAGACATACAGATGGATAACAAACACATGAAAAGATGCTCAACATCACTCATTTTTAGAGAAATGCAAATCAAAACCACAATGAGGTACCATTACATGCCAGTCAGGATGGCTGCTATCCAAAAGTCTACAAGCAATAAATGCTGGAGAGGGAGTGGAGAAAAGGGAACCCTCTTATACTGTTGGTGGGAATGCACACTAGTACAGCCGCTATGGAAAACGGTGTAGAGATTTCTTAAAAAACTGGAAATAGAACTGCCATATGACCCAGCAATTCCACTTCTGGGCATACACACTGAGGAAACCAGATCCTCTTATTTTTCAGACCGTTTCAAACTCCTCATATTTTTTACACCTTTTGAAGCTCTTCATATATTTCACACCTTTTCAGGCTCTTCATGTTTTTCAACACCGCTTCATGCTCCTCCTATTTTTCAGACCGTTTCATGGTCCTCATATTTTTGACACCTTTTGAAGCTCTTCATATTTTTCACTCCTTTCCGTGCTCTTCATGTTTTTCAACACGCTTTCATGCTCCTCCGATTATTCAGATCGTTTCATGCTCCTCATATTTTTGACACATTTTGAAGCTCTTCATATTTTCGACACCTTTCAGGTTCTTCATGTTTTTCAACACCGTTTCATGCTCCTCCTATTTGTCAAACCGTTTCATGTTCCTCCTATTTTTCAGACCGTTTCTTGCTCCTCATATTTTTGACACCTTTTGAAGCTCTTCATGTTTTTTAACACCTTTTCACGCTCCTCCTATATTTCAGACCGCTTCAAGCTCCTCATATTTTTGACACCTTTTGAAGCTCTTCATATTTTTCACATTTTTTCAGGGTCTTCATATTTTTCTACACCACTTCATGCTCCTCCTTTTTTTCAGACCGTTTCATTCTCCTCATATGTTTCACAACTTTTTCAGGCTCTTCATGTTTCTCAACACCACTTCATGCTCCTCCTATTTTTCAGACCGTTTCATGCTCCTCATATTTTTGACACCTTTTGAAGTTCTTCATATTTTTCACACCTTTTCAGGCTTTTCATGTTTTTCTACACTGCTTCATTCTCTTCCTATTTTTCAGACATTTTCATGCTCCTCATATTTTTGACATCCTTTGAAGCTCTTCATATTTTTCACACCTTTTCAGGCTTTTCATGTATTTCAACACCGTCTCATGCGCCTCCTATTTTTCAGACCGTTTCATGCTCCTCATATGTTTCACACCTTTTTCAGGCTCTTCATGTTTTTCAACACCACTTCATGGTCCTCCTATTTTTCAGACCGTATCATGCTCATCATATTTTTGACACAGTTTGAAGCTCTTCCTACATTTCACACCTTTTGAGGCTCTTCATGTTTTTGAAAACAGTTTCTTGCTCCTCATATTTTTCAGACCGTTTCATGGTCCTCATATTTTTGACACCTTTTGAAACTCTTCATATTTTTCACACTTTTTCAGGGTCTTCATGTTTTTCTACACCACTTCATGCTCCTCCTATTTTTCAGACCGTTTCATTCTCCTCATATGTTTCACAACTTTTTCAGGCTCTTCATGTTTCTCAACACCACTTCATGCTCCTCCTATTTTTCAGACCGTTTCATGCTCCTCATATTTTTGACACTTTTTGAAGCTCTTCATATTTTTCACACCTTTCCAGGCTCTTCATGTTTTTGAACACCATTTCATGATCATCCTATTTTTCAGACCGTTTCATGCTCCTCATATGTTTCACACCTTTTGAAGCTCTTCATGTTTTTTAACACCTTTTCATGCTCCTCCTATATTTCAGACCGTTTAATGCTCCTTATATTTTTGACACCATTTGAAGCTCTTCATATTTTTCGCACCTTTTCAGGCTCTTCATATTTTTCAACACCACTTCATGCTTCTCCAATTTTTCAGACCGTTTCATGCTCCTCATATATATGACACCTTTTGAAGCTCTTCATATTTTTCACATCTTTTCAGGCTCTTCATATTTTTCAACCCGCTTAAGCTCCTCCTATTTTTCAGAGCGTTTCTTGCTCCTCATATTTTTGACACCTTTGAGGTTCTTCATATATTTCACACCTTTTCTGGCTCTTCATGTTTTTGAACACCGATTCATGCTCCTCCTATTTTTCAGACCGTTTCATGCTCCTCATATTTTTGACACGTTTTGAACCTCTTCATATTTTTCACACCTTTTCAGGCTCTTCATGTTTTCAACACTGCTTCATGCTCCTACTATTTTTCAGACGGTTTCATGCTCCTCATATTTTTGACACCTTTTGAAGCTCTTCATATTATTCACACCTTTTCAGGCTTTTCATGTTTTTCAACACCGCTTCATGCTCCTCCTTTTTTTCAGACCGTTTCATGCTCCTCATATTTTTGACGCCTTTTGAAGCTCTTCATATTTTTCACACTTCTCCAGGCTCTTCATGTTTTTGAACACCGTTTCATGCTCCTCCTGTTTTTAAGACCGTTTCATGCTGCTCATATTTTTGACACCTTTTGAAGTTCTTCATATTTTTCACACCTTTTCAGGCTCTTCACGTTTTTCAACACCACTTCATGCTCCTCCTATTTTTCAGTCCGTTTCATGCTCCTTATATTTTTGACACCTTTTGAAGTTCTTCATATTTTTCACACCTTACAGGCTCTTCATGATTTTCAACACCACTTCATGCTCCTCCTAATTTTCACACCGTTTCATGCTCCTCATATATTTGACACCTTTTGAAGCTCTTCAGATTTTTCACACCTTTTCAGGCTCTTCATATTTTTCAACACCGCTTCATGCTCCTCCTATTTTTCAGACCGTTTCATGCTCCTCATCTTTTTGACACGTTTTGAAACTCTTCATATTTATCACACCTTTTCAGGCTCTTCATGTTTTTCAACACCATTTCATGCTCCTCCTTTTTTTCAGACCGTTTTATGCTCCTCATATATTTGACACCTTTTGAAGCTCTTCATAATTTCCACACCTTTTCAGGCTCTTCATGTTTTTCTACACCGCTTCATGCTCCCCCTACATTTCAGACCGTTCATGCCTCTCATATTTTTGAAACCTTTTGAAGCTCTTCATATTTTTCACACCTTTTTAGGCTCTTCATATTTTTCAACACCATTTCATGCTCCTCCTTTTTTTCAAACCGTTTTATGCTCCTCATATATTTGACACCTTTTGAAGCTCTTCATAATTTCCACACCTTTTCAGGCTCTTCATGTTTTTGAACACCCTTTCATGCTCCTCTTATTTTTTTTTTATTGTTATTTTTTTTATTTTTTTTTTATTATTTTTATTTTTTTTCCCAGTCGGTTTTGTCATACATTGATATGAATCAGCCATGGATTTACATGTATTCACAGTCCCGATTCCCCCTCCCACCTCCCTCTCCACCCGATTCCTCTGGGTCTTCCCAGTGCACCAAGCCGGAGCACTTGTCTCGTGCATCCTACCTGGGCTGGTGATCTGTTTCACCATAGATAGCATACATGCTGTTCTTTTGAAATATCCCACCCTCACATTCTCCCACAAAGTTTAAAAGTCTGTTCTGTATTTCTGTGTCTCTTTTTCTGTTCTGCATATAGGGTTATCGTTGTCACCTTTCTAAATTCCATATACATGTGTCAGTATGCTGTAATGTTCTTTATCTTTCTGGCTTACTTCACTCTGTATAATGGGCTCCAGCTTCATCCATCTCATTAGGACTGATTCAAATGAATTCTTTTTAATGGCTGAGTAATATTCCATGGTGTATATGTACCACAGCTTTCTTATCCATTCATCTGCTGACGGGCATCTAGGTTGCTTCCATGTCCTGGCTATTATAAACAGTGCTGCGATGAACATTGGGGTGCACGTGTCTCTTTCAGACGAACCTATGGACACCTTATCTTTGACAAAGGAGGCAAGGATATACAATGGAAAAAAGACAACCTCTTTAACAAGTGGTGCTGGGAAAACTGGTCAACCACTTGTAAAAGAATGAAAATAGAACACTTTCTAACACCATACACAAAAATAAACTCAAAATGGATTAAAGATCTAAATGTAAGACCAGAAACTATAAAACTCCTAGAGGAGAAGATAGGCAAAACACTCTCCGACATAAATCAAAACAAGATCCTCTATGACCCACCTCCCAGAATATTGGAAATAAAAGCAAAACTAAACAAATGGGACCTAATGAAACTTAAAAGCTTTTGCACTACAAAGGAAACTATAATTAAGGTGAAAAGACAGCCCTCAGATTGGGAGAAAATAATAGCAAATGAAGAAACAGACAAAGGATTAATCTCAAAAATATACAAGCAAATCCTGCAGCTCAATTCCAGAAAAATAAATGACCCAATACAAAATGAGCCAAAGAACTAAACAGACATTTCTCCAAAGAAGACATACAGATGGATAACAAACACATGAAAAGATGCTCAACATCACTCATTATTAGAGAAATGCAAATCAAAACCACAATGAGGTACCATTACATGCCAGTCAGGATGGCTGCTATCCAAAAGTCTACAAGCAATAAATGCTGGAGAGGGAGTGGAGAAAAGGGAACCCTCTTATACTGTTGGTGGGAATGCACACTAGTACAGCCGCTATGGAAAACGGTGTAGAGATTTCTTAAAAAACTGGAAATAGAACTGCCATATGACCCAGCAATTCCACTTCTGGGCATACACACTGAGGAAACCAGATCCTTTTATTTTTCAGACCGTTTCAAACTCCTCATATTTTTTACACCTTTTGAAGCTCTTCATATATTTCACACCTTTTCAGGCTCTTCATGTTTTTCAACACCGCTTCATGCTCCTCCTATTTTTCAGACCGTTTCATGGTCCTCATATTTTTGACACCTTTTGAAGCTCTTCATATTTTTCACACCTTTCCGTGCTCTTCATGTTTTTCAACACGCTTTCATGCTCCTCCGATTATTCAGATCGTTTCATGCTCCTCATATTTTTGACACATTTTGAAGCTCTTCATATTTTCGACACCTTTCAGGTTCTTCATGTTTTTCAACACCGTTTCATGCTCCTCCTATTTTTCAAACCGTTTCATGCTCCTCATATTTTTGACACATTTTGAAGCTCTTCATATTTTCGACACCTTTCAGGTTCTTCATGTTTTTCAACACCGTTTCATGCTCCTCCTATTTGTCAAATCGTTTCATGTTCCTCCTATTTTTCAGACCGTTTCATGCTCCTCATATTTTTGACACCTTTTGAAGCTCTTCATGTTTTTCACACCCTTTCATGGTCTTCATATTTTTCAACACGGTTTCATGCTCCTCCTAATTTTCAGATCGTTTCATGCTCCTCATATTTTTGACACCTTTTGAAGCTCTTCTTATTCTTCACACTTTTTCAGGCTCTTCATGATTTTCAACACCGATTCATGCTCCTCCTCTCTTTCAGACCGTTTCAGGCTGCTCATATGTTTCACACCTTTTTCAGGCTCTTCATGTATTTCAACACCACTTCATGCTCCTCCTAATTTTCATATCGTTTCATGCTCCTCATATTTTTGACACCTTTTGAAGCTCTTCATATTTTTCACAGCTTTCCAGGCTCTTCATATTTTTGAACACCGATTAATGCTCCTCCTATTTTTCAGACCGTTTCATGCTCCTCATATTTTTGACACCTTTTGAAGCTCTTCATATTTTTCACAGCTTTCCAGGCTCTTCATATTTTTGAACACCGATTAATGCTCCTCCTATTTTTCAGACCGTTTCATGCTCCTCATATTTTTGACTCCTTTTGAAGCTCTCCATAGATTTCACACCTTTTCAGGCTCTTCATGTGTTTCTACACCACTTCATGCTCATCCTATTTTTAAGAGCTTTTCATGATCCTCATATTTTTGTCACCTTTTGAAGCTCTTCATATTTTTCACACCTTTTCAGGCTTTTCATGTTTTTCAACACCGCTTCATGCTCCTACTATTTTTCAGACCTTTTCATGCTCCTCATATGTTTCACACCTTTTTAAGCTCTTCATGTTTTAACACCTTTTCACGCTCCTCCTATATTTCAGACCGTTTCAAGCTCCTCATATTTTTGACACCTTTTGAAGCTCTTCATATTTTTCACATTTTTTCAGGGTCTTCATGTTTTTCTACACCACTTCATGCTCCTCCTATTTTTAAGAGCTTTTCATGCTCCTCATATTTTTGTCACCTTTTGATGCTCTTCATATTTTTCACACATTTTCAGGCTTTTCATGTTTTTCAACACCACTTCATTCTCCTCCTTTATTTCAGACCGTTTCATGCTCCTCATATTTTTCACACCTTTTGAAGCTCTTTATATTTTTCACACCTTTTCAGGCTTTTCATGTTTTTCTACACCGCTTCATTCTCTTCCTATTTTTCAGACATTTTCAGCTCCTCATATTTTTGACATCCTTTGAAGCTCCTCATATTTTTCACACCTTTTCAGGCTTTTCATGTATTTCAACACCGTCTCATGCGCCTCCTATTTTTCAGATCGTTTCATGCTCCTCATATGTTTCACACCTTTTTCAGGCTCTTCATGTTTTTCAACACCACTTCATGCTCCTCCTATTTATCAGACCTTTTCATGCTCATCATATTTTTGACACAGTTTGAAGCTCTTCATACTTTTCACACCTTTTGAGGCTCTTCATATTTTTCACACCTTTTCAGGCTCTTCATATTTTTCAACCCGCTTAAGCTCCTCCTATTTTTCAGACCGTTTCATGCTCCTCATATGTTTCACACCTTTTTCAGGCTCTTAATGTTTTTCAACACCACTTCATGCTCCTCCTATTTATCAGACCGTTTCATGCTCATCATATTTTTGACACCTTTTGAAGCTCTTCATATTTTTCACATCTTTTCAGGCTCTTCATATTTTTCAACCCGCTTAAGCTCCTCCTATTTTTCAGACCGTTTCTTGCTCCTCATATTTTTGACACCTTTGAGGCTCTTCATATATTTCACACCTTTTCAGGCTCTTCATGTTTTTCAACACCGCTTCATGCTCCTCCTATTTTTCAGACCGTTTCATGCTCCTCCTATTTTTCAGACCTTTTCATGCTCCTCATGTTTTTGACACCTTTTGAAGCTCTCCATAGATTTAACACCTTTTCAGGCTCTTCATGTTTTCAACACCGCTTCATGCTCCTACTATTTTTCAGACGGTTTCATGCTCCTCATATTTTTGACACCTTTTGAAGCTCTTCATATTATTCACACATTTTCAGGCTCTTCATGTTTTTCAACACCGCTTCATGCTCCTCCTTTTTTTCAGACCGTTTCATGCTCCTCATATTTTTGACACCTTTTGAAGCTCTTCACATTTTTCACACTTCTCCAAGCTCTTCATGTTTTTGAACACCGTTTCATGTTCCTCCTGTTTTTCAGACTGTTTCATGCTGCTCATATTTTTGACACCTTTTGAAGTTCTTCATATTTTTCACACCTTTTCAGGCTCTTCACGTTTTTCAACACCACTTCATGCTCCTCCTATTTTTCAGACCATTTCAGGCTCCTCTTATTTTTTTTTTATTGTTATTTTTTTTATTTTTTCTTATTATTTTTATTTTTTTTTCCAGTGGGTTTTGTCATACCTTGATATGAATCAGCCATGGATTTACATGTATTCACAGTCCCGATTCCCCCTCCCACCTCCCTCTCCACCCGATTCCTCTGGGTCTTCCCAGTGCACCAAGCCGGAGCACTTGTCTCGTGCATCCTACCTGGGCTGGTGATCTGTTTCACCATAGATAGCATACATGCTGTTCTTTTGAAATATCCCACCCTCACATTCTCCCACAAAGTTTAAAAGTCTGTTCTGTATTTCTGTGTCTCTTTTTCTGTTCTGCATATAGGGTTATCGTTGTCACCTTTCTAAATTCCATATACATGTGTCAGTATGCTGTAATGTTCTTTATCTTTCTGGCTTACTTCACTCTGTATAATGGGCTCCAGCTTCATCCATCTCATTAGGACTGATTCAAATGAATTCTTTTTAATGGCTGAGTAATATTCCATGGTGTATATGTACCACAGCTTTCTTATCCATTCATCTGCTGACGGGCATCTAGGTTGCTTCCATGTCCTGGCTATTATAAACAGTGCTGCGATGAACATTGGGGTGCACGTGTCTCTTTCAGACGAACCTATGGACACCTTATCTTTGACAAAGGAGGCAAGGATATACAATGGAAAAAAGACAACCTCTTTAACAAGTGGTGCTGGGAAAACTGGTCAACCACTTGTAAAAGAATGAAAATAGAACACTTTCTAACACCATACACAAAAATAAACTCAAAATGGATTAAAGATCTAAATGTAAGACCAGAAACTATAAAACTCCTAGAGGAGAAGATAGGCAAAACACTCTCCGACATAAATCAAAGCAAGATCCTCTATGACCCACCTCCCAGAATATTGGAAATAAAAGCAAAACTAAACAAATGGGACCTAATGAAACTTAAAAGCTTTTGCACTACAAAGGAAACTATAAGTAAGGTGAAAAGACAGCCCTCAGATTGGGAGAAAATAATAGCAAATGAAGAAACAGACAAAGGATTAATCTCAAAAATACACAAGCAAATCCTGCAGCTCAATTCCAGAAAAATAAATGACCCAATAAAAAATGAGCCAAAGAACTAAACAGACATTTCTCCAAAGAAGACATACAGATGGATAACAAACACATAAAAGATGCTCAACATCACTCATTATTAGAGAAATGCAAATCAAAACCACAATGAGGTACCATTACATGCCAGTCAGGATGGCTGCTATCCAAAAGTCTACAAGCAATAAATGCTGGAGAGGGAGTGGAGAAAAGGGAACCCTCTTATACTGTTGGTGGGAATGCACACTAGTACAGCCGATATGGAAAACGGTGTAGAGATTTCTTAAAAAACTGGAAATAGAACTGCCATATGACCCAGCAATTCCACTTCTGGGCATACACACTGAGGAAACCAGATCCTCTTATTTTTCAGACCGTTTCAAACTCCTCATATTTTTTACAACTTTTGAAGCTCTTCATATATTTCACACCTTTTCAGGCTCTTCATGTTTTTCAACACCGCTTCATGCTCCTACTATTTTTCAGACCGTTTCATGGTCCTCATATTTTTGACACCTTTTGAAGCTCTTCATATTTTTCACACCTTTTCAGGCTCTTCATGTTTTTGAACACCGTTTCATGCTCCTCCTATTTTTCAGACCGTTTCATGCTCCTCATGTTTTTGAGACGTTTTGAAGCTCTGCATATTTTTCATAACTTTCAGGCTCTTCATGTTTTTGAAACACCGTTACATGCTCCTCCTATTTTTCATACCATATCATGCTCGTCATTTTTTTGACACATTTTGAAGCTCTTCATATTTCTCACACCTTTTCAGGCTCTTTATGTTTTTCAACGCCGTATCATGCTCCTCCTATTTTTCAGACCGTTTCATGCTCCTCATATCTTTGACACCTTTTGAAGCTCTTCATATTTTTCACATCATTTCAGGCTCTTCAAGTTTTTGAAAACGGCTTCATGCTCCTCCTAATTTTCAGACCGTTTTTTGCTCATCATATTTTTGACACATTTTGAAGCTCTTCATATTTTTCACAGCTTTTCAGGCTCTTCATGTTTTTGAACACAGTTTCATGCTCCGCATATTTTTCACACCTTTTCATGCTCTTCATATTTTTCACACCTTCTCAGGCTCTTCATGTTCTCAACACCGTTTCATGCTCCTCCTATTTTTCAAACTGTTTCAGGCTCCTCATATTTTTCACACCTTTTGAAGCTCTTCATATTTTTCACACCTTTTCAGGCTCTTCATGTTTTTCAAAACCGCTTCATGCTCCTCCTGTTTTTCAGACCGTTTCAAGCTCTTCATGTTTTTCATATCTTTTGAAGCTCTTCATATTTTTCACACGTTTTCAGGCTCTTCATGATTTTCAACACCGCTTCATGATCCTCCTATTTATCAGACCGTTTCATGCTCATCTCATTTTTGACACCTTTGAAGCTGCTCATATTTTTCACACCCTTTGAAGCTCTTCATTTTTTTCACAACTTTTCAGGCTCTTCAAGTTTTTCAACACCGCTTCATGCTCCTCCTATTTTTCAGACCGTTTCATGCTCCTCATGTAATTCACACCTTTTGAAGCTCTTCATATTTTTCACACCTTTTCAGGCTCTTCATGTTTTGGAACACCGTTTCATGCTACTCCTATTTTTCAGACCTTTTCATGCTCCTCATATTTTTGACACCTTTTGAAGCTCTTCATATTTTTCACAACTTTTCAGGCTCTTCATGTTTTTCAACACCGCTTCATGCTCCTCCTATTTTCAGATCGGTTCATGCTCCTCATATTTTTCACACCTTTGATGCTCTTCATATTTTTCACACATTTTCAGGCTCTTCATGTTTTGGAACACCGTTTCATGCTCCTCCTATTTTTCAGACCTTTTCATGCTCCTCATATTTTTGACACCTTTTGAAGCTCTTCATATTTTACACAACTTTTCAGGCTGTTCAAGTTTTGGAACACCGTTTCATGCTCCTCCTTTTTTTCAGACCGTTTCATGCTCCTCATATCTTTGACACCTTTTGAAGCTCTATATTTTTCACACCTTTTCAGGATCTTCATGTTTTTGAACACCGCTTCATGCTACTCCTATTTTTCAGACCGTTTCATGCTCCTCCTATTTTTCACACTTTTTGAAGCTCTTCATATTTTTCACACCTTTTCAGGCTCTTCATGTTTTTGAACACCGTTTCATGCTGCTCCTATTTTTCAGACCGTTTCATGCTCCTCATATTTTTGACACTTTTTGAGGCTCTTCATATTTTTCACACCATTTCAGGCTCTTCTTCGTTTTGAACAACGTTTCATGCTCCTCCTATTTTTCAGACCGTTTCATGCTCCTCATGTATTTCACACCTTTGAAGCTCTCATAATTTTCACACCTTTTCAGGCTCTACATGTTTTTCAACATCACTTCATGCTTCTCTTATTTTTCAGACCGATTCATGTTCCTCATATTTTTGACACCTTTGAAGCTCTTCATATTTTTCACACCTGTTCAGGCTCTTCATTTTTTCAACGCCGCTTCATGCTCCTCATCTATTTCAGACCGTTTCATGCTCCTCATATTTTTCACACCTTTTGAAGCTCTTCATATTTTTCACACCTTATCAGGCTCTTCATGTTTTTCTACACCACTTCATGCTTCTCCTATTTTTCAGCCAGTTTCATGCTCCTCATGTATTTCACACCTTTTGAAGCTCTTCATATTTTTCACACCTTTTCAGGCTCTTCATGTTTTTCAACACCACTTAATGCCCGTCCTATTTTCAGACCGTATCATGCTCATCTCATTTTTACACCTTTTGAAGCTCTTCATATTTTTCACACCTTTTGAAGCTCTTCCTATTTTTCACACCTTTTCAGGCTCTTCAGGGTTTTGAACACCGCTTCATGCTCCTCATATTTTTCACACCTTTTGAAGCTCTTCATATTTTTCACACCTTTCAGGCTCTTCATGTTTTTCAACACCGCTTCTTGCTCCTCCATTTTTCACACCCTTTCATGCTTCTCATGTATTTCACACCTCACCTTTTGAAACTCTTCATATTTTTCACATCTTTTCAGGCTCTTCATGTTTTTGAACAAGGTTTCATGCTCCTCCCATTTTTCAGACCGTTTCATGCTACTCATATTTTTGACACGTTTTGAAGCTCTTCATATTTTTCCCATTTTTCAGGCTCTTCATGTTTTTGAACACCGTTTCATGCTCCTCCTATTTTTCAGACCGTTCATGCTCCTCATATTTTGACACATTTTGAAGCTCTTCATATTTTTCACATCTTTTCAGGCTCTTCATGTTTTTGAACAAGGTTTCATTCTCCTCCCATTTTTCAGACCGTTTCATGCTCCTCATATTTTTGACACGTTTTGAAGCTCTTCATATTTTTCACACCTTTTCAGGCTCTTCATGTTTTTGAACACCGTTTCATGCTCCTCCTATTTTTCAGACCGTTCATGCTCCTCATATTTTTACACCTTTTGAAGCTCTTCATATTTTTACACCTTTTGAAGCTCTTCATATTTTTCACACCTTTTCAGGCTCTTCATGTTTCTGAACACCGCGTCATGCTCCTCCTATTTTTCATATCGTTTCATGCTTCTCATATTTTTCACACCTTTTGAAGCTCTTCATATTTTTCACACCTTTTCAGGCTCTTCATGTTTTTCAACACCGCTTCATGCTCCTCCTATTTTTCAGACCGTTTCATGCTCCTCCTATTTTTCAGACCTTTTCATGCTCCTCATGTTTTTGACACCTTTTGAAGCTCTCCATAGATTTCACACCTTTTCAGGCTCTTCATGTTTTCAACACCGCTTCATGCTCCTACTATTTTTCAGACGGTTTCATGCTCCTCATATTTTTGACACCTTTTGAAGCTCTTCATATTATTCACACATTTTCAGGCTCTTCATGTTTTTCAACACCGCTTCATGCTCCTCCTTTTTTTCAGACCGTTTCATGCTCCTCATATTTTTGACACCTTTTGAAGCTCTTCACATTTTTCACACTTCTCCAAGCTCTTCATGTTTTTGAACACCGTTTCATGTTCCTCCTGTTTTTCAGACTGTTTCATGCTGCTCATATTTTTGACACCTTTTGAAGTTCTTCATATTTTTCACACCTTTTCAGGCTCTTCACGTTTTTCAACACCACTTCATGCTCCTCCTATTTTTCAGACCATTTCAGGCTCCTCTTATTTTTTTTTTATTGTTATTTTTTTTATTTTTTCTTATTATTTTTATTTTTTTTTTCCAGTGGGTTTTGTCATACCTTGATATGAATCAGCCATGGATTTACATGTATTCACAGTCCCGATTCCCCCTCCCACCTCCCTCTCCACCCGATTCCTCTGGGTCTTCCCAGTGCACCAAGCCGGAGCACTTGTCTCGTGCATCCTACCTGGGCTGGTGATCTGTTTCACCATAGATAGCATACATGCTGTTCTTTTGAAATATCCCACCCTCACATTCTCCCACAAAGTTTAAAAGTCTGTTCTGTATTTCTGTGTCTCTTTTTCTGTTCTGCATATAGGGTTATCGTTGTCACCTTTCTAAATTCCATATACATGTGTCAGTATGCTGTAATGTTCTTTATCTTTCTGGCTTACTTCACTCTGTATAATGGGCTCCAGCTTCATCCATCTCATTAGGACTGATTCAAATGAATTCTTTTTAATGGCTGAGTAATATTCCATGGTGTATATGTACCACAGCTTTCTTATCCATTCATCTGCTGACGGGCATCTAGGTTGCTTCCATGTCCTGGCTATTATAAACAGTGCTGCGATGAACATTGGGGTGCACGTGTCTCTTTCAGACGAACCTATGGACACCTTATCTTTGACAAAGGAGGCAAGGATATACAATGGAAAAAAGACAACCTCTTTAACAAGTGGTGCTGGGAAAACTGGTCAACCACTTGTAAAAGAATGAAAATAGAACACTTTCTAACACCATACACAAAAATAAACTCAAAATGGATTAAAGATCTAAATGTAAGACCAGAAACTATAAAACTCCTAGAGGAGAAGATAGGCAAAACACTCTCCGACATAAATCAAAGCAAGATCCTCTATGACCCACCTCCCAGAATATTGGAAATAAAAGCAAAACTAAACAAATGGGACCTAATGAAACTTAAAAGCTTTTGCACTACAAAGGAAACTATAAGTAAGGTGAAAAGACAGCCCTCAGATTGGGAGAAAATAATAGCAAATGAAGAAACAGACAAAGGATTAATCTCAAAAATACACAAGCAAATCCTGCAGCTCAATTCCAGAAAAATAAATGACCCAATAAAAAATGAGCCAAAGAACTAAACAGACATTTCTCCAAAGAAGACATACAGATGGATAACAAACACATAAAAGATGCTCAACATCACTCATTATTAGAGAAATGCAAATCAAAACCACAATGAGGTACCATTACATGCCAGTCAGGATGGCTGCTATCCAAAAGTCTACAAGCAATAAATGCTGGAGAGGGAGTGGAGAAAAGGGAACCCTCTTATACTGTTGGTGGGAATGCACACTAGTACAGCCGATATGGAAAACGGTGTAGAGATTTCTTAAAAAACTGGAAATAGAACTGCCATATGACCCAGCAATTCCACTTCTGGGCATACACACTGAGGAAACCAGATCCTCTTATTTTTCAGACCGTTTCAAACTCCTCATATTTTTTACAACTTTTGAAGCTCTTCATATATTTCACACCTTTTCAGGCTCTTCATGTTTTTCAACACCGCTTCATGCTCCTACTATTTTTCAGACCGTTTCATGGTCCTCATATTTTTGACACCTTTTGAAGCTCTTCATATTTTTCACACCTTTTCAGGCTCTTCATGTTTTTGAACACCGTTTCATGCTCCTCCTATTTTTCAGACCGTTTCATGCTCCTCATGTTTTTGAGACGTTTTGAAGCTCTGCATATTTTTCATAACTTTCAGGCTCTTCATGTTTTTGAAACACCGTTACATGCTCCTCCTATTTTTCATACCATATCATGCTCGTCATTTTTTTGACACATTTTGAAGCTCTTCATATTTCTCACACCTTTTCAGGCTCTTTATGTTTTTCAACGCCGTATCATGCTCCTCCTATTTTTCAGACCGTTTCATGCTCCTCATATCTTTGACACCTTTTGAAGCTCTTCATATTTTTCACATCATTTCAGGCTCTTCAAGTTTTTGAAAACGGCTTCATGCTCCTCCTAATTTTCAGACCGTTTTTTGCTCATCATATTTTTGACACATTTTGAAGCTCTTCATATTTTTCACAGCTTTTCAGGCTCTTCATGTTTTTGAACACAGTTTCATGCTCCGCATATTTTTCACACCTTTTCATGCTCTTCATATTTTTCACACCTTCTCAGGCTCTTCATGTTCTCAACACCGTTTCATGCTCCTCCTATTTTTCAAACTGTTTCAGGCTCCTCATATTTTTCACACCTTTTGAAGCTCTTCATATTTTTCACACCTTTTCAGGCTCTTCATGTTTTTCAAAACCGCTTCATGCTCCTCCTGTTTTTCAGACCGTTTCAAGCTCTTCATGTTTTTCATATCTTTTGAAGCTCTTCATATTTTTCACACGTTTTCAGGCTCTTCATGATTTTCAACACTGCTTCATGATCCTCCTATTTATCAGACCGTTTCATGCTCATCTCATTTTTGACACCTTTTGAAGCTGCTCATATTTTTCACACCCTTTGAAGCTCTTCATTTTTTTCACAACTTTTCAGGCTCTTCAAGTTTTTCAACACCGCTTCATGCTCCTCCTATTTTTCAGACCGTTTCATGCTCCTCATGTAATTCACACCTTTTGAAGCTCTTCATATTTTTCACACCTTTTCAGGCTCTTCATGTTTTGGAACACCGTTTCATGCTACTCCTATTTTTCAGACCTTTTCATGCTCCTCATATTTTTGACACCTTTTGAAGCTCTTCATATTTTTCACAACTTTTCAGGCTCTTCATGTTTTTCAACACCGCTTCATGCTCCTCCTATTTTTCAGATCGGTTCATGCTCCTCATATTTTTCACACCTTTTGATGCTCTTCATATTTTTCACACATTTTCAGGCTCTTCATGTTTTGGAACACCGTTTCATGCTCCTCCTATTTTTCAGACCTTTTCATGCTCCTCATATTTTTGACACCTTTTGAAGCTCTTCATATTTTACACAACTTTTCAGGCTGTTCATGTTTTGGAACACCGTTTCATGCTCCTCCTTTTTTTCAGACCGTTTCATGCTCCTCATATCTTTGACACCTTTTGAAGCTCTATATTTTTCACACCTTTTCAGGATCTTCATGTTTTTGAACACCGCTTCATGCTACTCCTATTTTTCAGACCGTTTCATGCTCCTCCTATTTTTCACACTTTTTGAAGCTCTTCATATTTTTCACACCTTTTCAGGCTCTTCATGTTTTTGAACACCGTTTCATGCTGCTCCTATTTTTCAGACTCTTTCATGCTCATCATAGTTTTGACACCTTTTGAAGCTCTTCGTTTTTTCACACCTTTTCAGGCTCTTCATGTTTTTGAAAACCGCTTCATGCTCCTCCTATTTTTCACACCTTTTGAAGCTCTTCATATTTTAAACACCTTTTCAGGCTCTTCATGTTTTTCAACTCCGCTCATGCTCCTCCTCTTTTTCAGACCGTTTCATGCTCCTCATATTTTTGACACTTTTTGAGGCTCTTCATATTTTTCACACCATTTCAGGCTCTTCTTCGTTTTGAACAACGTTTCATGCTCCTCCTATTTTTCAGACCGTTTCATGCTCCTCATGTATTTCACACCTTTTGAAGCTCTTCATAATTTTCACACCTTTTCAGGCTCTACATGTTTTTCAACATCACTTCATGCTTCTCTTATTTTTCAGACCGATTCATGTTCCTCATATTTTTGACACCTTTTGAAGCTCTTCATATTTTTCACACCTGTTCAGGCTCTTCATTTTTTCAACGCCGCTTCATGCTCCTCATCTATTTCAGACCGTTTCATGCTCCTCATATTTTTCACACCTTTTGAAGCTCTTCATATTTTTCACACCTTATCAGGCTCTTCATGTTTTTCTACACCACTTCATGCTTCTCCTATTTTTCAGCCCGTTTCATGCTCCTCATGTATTTCACACCTTTTGAAGCTCTTCATATTTTTCACACCTTTTCAGGCTCTTCATGTTTTTCAACACCACTTAATGCCCCTCCTATTTTTCAGACCGTATCATGCTCATCTCATTTTTACACCTTTTGAAGCTCTTCATATTTTTCACACCTTTTGAAGCTCTTCCTATTTTTCACACCTTTTCAGGCTCTTCAGGGTTTTGAACACCGCTTCATGCTCCTCATATTTTTCACACCTTTTGAAGCTCTTCATATTTTTCACACCTTTTCAGGCTCTTCATGTTTTTCAACACCGCTTCTTGCTCCTCCATTTTTCACACCCTTTCATGCTTCTCATGTATTTCACACCTTTTGAAACTCTTCATATTTTTCACATCTTTTCAGGCTCTTCATGTTTTTGAACAAGGTTTCATGCTCCTCCCATTTTTCAGACCGTTTCATGCTACTCATATTTTTGACACGTTTTGAAGCTCTTCATATTTTTCCCATTTTTCAGGCTCTTCATGTTTTTGAACACCGTTTCATGCTCCTCCTATTTTTCAGACCGTTCATGCTCCTCATATTTTGACACATTTTGAAGCTCTTCATATTTTTCACATCTTTTCAGGCTCTTCATGTTTTTGAACAAGGTTTCATTCTCCTCCCATTTTTCAGACCGTTTCATGCTCCTCATATTTTTGACACGTTTTGAAGCTCTTCATATTTTTCACACCTTTTCAGGCTCTTCATGTTTTTGAACACCGTTTCATGCTCCTCCTATTTTTCAGACCGTTCATGCTCCTCATATTTTTACACCTTTTGAAGCTCTTCACATTTTTACACCTTTTGAAGCTCTTCATATTTTTCACACCTTTTCAGGCTCTTCATGTTTCTGAACACCGCGTCATGCTCCTCCTATTTTTCATATCGTTTCATGCTTCTCATATTTTTCACACCTTTTGAAGCTCTTCATATTTCTCACACCTTTTCAGACTCTTCATGTTTTTCAACACCGCTTTTTGCTCCTCCTATTTTTCAGACCGTTTCATGCTCCTCCTATTTTTGACACGTTTTGAAGTTCTTCATATTTTTCACACCTTTTCAGGCTCTTCATGTTTTTAAACACCGCTTCATGCTGCTCCTGTTTTTCAGACCCTTTCATGCTCCTCATATTTTTCACATCTTTTGAAGTTCTTCTTATTTTTCACACCTTTTCAAGCTCTTCATCATTTTCAAAACCGCTTCATGCTCCTCCTATTTTACAGACCGTTTCATTCTCCTCATGTATTTCACACGCAATGAAGCTCTTCCAATTTTGCACAACTTTTCATTCTCTTCTTGTTTTACAACACCGCATCATGCTCCTCCTATTTTTCAGACTGTTTCATGCTCCTCATATTTTTGACACCTTTTGAAGCTCTTCATATTTTTCACACCTTTTGAAGATCTTCAGGTTTTTCACACCTTTTCAGGCTCTTCATGATTTTCAACACCGCTTCATGCTCCTGTAATTTTTCAGACAGTTTCATGCTCATCTCTTTTTTGACACCTTTAGAAGCTGTTCATATTTTTCACACCTTTTAAAGCTCTTCATATTTTTCACATTTTTGAAACTCTTCATATTTTTCTCACCTTTTGAAGCTCTTCATGTTTTTCACACCTTTTCAGGCTTCTCATGTTTTTGAACACCGCTTCATGCTCCTCCTATTTTTCACTCCTTTTGAAGCTCTTCATATTTTTCACACCTTTTCAGGCTGTACATGTTTTTGAACACCACTTCATGCTCCTCCGATTTTTCAGACCGTTTCTTGCTCCTCATGTATTTCACACATTTTGAAGCTCTTCATATTTTTCACACCTTTTCAATGTCTTCATGTTTTTGATCACTGTTTCATGCTGCTCCTGTTTTTCAGACCATTTCATGATACTCATATTTTTGACACCTTTTGCAGCTCTTCATATTTTTCACACTTTTTCAGGCTGTTTATAGTTTTCAACACCGCTGCATGATTCTCCTATATTTGAGACCATTTCATGCTCCTCATATTTTTGACATTTTTTGAAGCTCTTCATATTTTTGACACCTTTTGAAGCTCTTCATATTTTTCACACCTTTTCAGTCTCTTCATGTTTTTCAACTCCACTCATGCTCCTCCTCTTTTTGTGACCTTTTCATGCTCCTCATATTTTTGACACCTTTTGAAGCTCTTCACATTTATCACACCTTTTCAGGCTCTTCATGTTTTTCAACACCGCTTCATGATCCTCCTATATTTCAGAGCGTTTCATGCTCCTCATATTTTTGACACCTTTTGAAGCTCTTCACATTTTTCACACCTTTTCTGGCTCTTCATGTTTTTCAACACCGCTTCATGCTCCTCCTATTTTTCGGATCGTTTCAGGCTCTGCATATTTTTGACTCCTTTTGAAGCTCTTCATATTTTTCAAACGTTTTCAGGCCCTTCATGTTTTTGAACACCGCTTCATGCTCCTCCTATTTTTCAGACGGTTTCAGGCTGCTCGTATTTTTCAGACCGTTTCATGCTCCCCATATTTTTGACAATTTTATAAGCTCTTCATATTTTTCACACTTTTTCAGGCTCTTCATGTTTATTGAACACCGCTGCATGCTCCTCATAATTTTGATGATTTTATAAGCTCTTCATATTTTTCACACTTTTTCAGGCTCTTCATGTTTTTGAACACCGCTTCATGCTCCTCCTATTTTTTAAACCTTTTGAAGCTCTTCATATTTTTCACACGTTTTCAGGCCCTTCATGTTTTTGAACAACACTTCATGCTCCTCCTACTTTTCAGACTGTTTCATGCTCATCTCATTTTTGACACGTTTTCAGGGTCTTCATATTTTTCAAACTTTTGAAGATCTTCATATTTTTCACACTTTTTCAGGCTGTTCATGTTTTGAACATTGCTTCATGCTCCTCCTATTTTTCAGACCGTTTCATTCTCCTCATGTTTTTCAAACCTTTTGAAACTCTTCATAATTTTCACACCTTTTCATGCTCTTCATGTTTTTGAACACCGTTTCATGCTCGTCCTATTTTTCAGACCATTTCAAGCTCCTCATATTTTTGAAACCTTTTGAAGCTCTTCATATTTTTCACACCTTTTCAGGCCTTTCATGTATTTGAACACCGCTTCATGCTCCTCACATTTCTCACACCTTTTGAAGCTCTTCATATTTTTCTCACCTTTTCAGGCTCCTCATGTTTTTGAACACCGCTTCATGCTCCTCATATTTTTCAGACCGTTTCATGATCCTCATGTATTTCACACCTTTTGAACCTCTTCATATTTTTCACACCTTTTCAATGTCTTCATGTTTTTGAACACTGTTTCATGCTGCTCCTGTTTTTCAGACCATTTCATGATACTCATATTTTTGACACATTTTGAAGCTCTTCATATTTTTCACACTTTTTCAGGCTGTTTATAGTTTTCAACACCGCTGCATGATTCTCCTATATTTGAGACCATTTCATGCTCCTCATATTTTTGACATTTTTTGAAGCTCTTCATATTTTTCACACCTTTTGAAGCTCTTCCTATTTTTCACAGCTTTTCAGGCTCTTCATGTTTTTCAACACCGCTTCATGCTCCTCATATTTTTCAGACCGTTTCATGCTCCTCATATTTTTGACACCTTTTGAAGCTCTTCATATTTTTGACACCTTTTGAAGGACTTCATATTTTTCACACCTTCTGAAGCTCTTCACATTTTTCACTTCTTTTCAGGCTCTTCATGTTTTTTAACACCGCTTCATGCTCCTCATATTTTTCAGACCGTTTCATGCTCCTCATATTTTTGACATCTTTTGAAGCTCTTCACGTTTTTCACACCTTTTCAGGCTCTTCATGTTTTTGAATACTGCTTAATGCTCCTCCTATTTTTCAGAGCGATTCATGCTCCTCATATTTTTGACACGTTTTGAAGCTCTTCATATTTTTCACACTTTTTCAGGCTCTTCATGTTTTTGAACACCGCTTAATGCTCCTCCTATTTTTCAGATTGTTTCATGCTCCTCATATTTTTGACACGTTTTGAAGCTCTTCATATTTTTCACACCTTTTCAGGCTCTTCATGTTTTTGAACACCGTTTCATGCTCCTCTTATTTTTTTTTATTGTTATTTTTTTTATTTTTTTTTATTATTTTTATTTTTTTTTCCAGTGGGTTTTGTCATACTTTGATATGAATCAGCCATGGATTTACATGTATTCCCAGTCCCGATTCCCCCTCCCACCTCCCTCTCCACCCGATTCCTCTGGGTCTTCCCAGTGCACCAAGCCGGAGCACTTGTCTCCTGCATCCTACCTGGGCTGGTGATTTGTTTCACCATAGATAGCATACATGCTGCTCTTTTGAAATATCCCACCCTCACATTCTCCCACAAAGTTTAAAAGTCTGTTCTGTATTTCTGTGTCTCTTTTTCTGTTCTGCATATAGGGTTATCGTTGTCACCTTTCTAAATTCCATATACATGTGTCAGTATGCTGTAATGTTCTTTATCTTTCTGGCTTACTTCACTCTGTAAAATGGGCTCCAGCTTCATCCATCTCATTAGGACTGATTCAAATGAATTCTTTTTAATGGCTGAGTAATATTCCATGGTGTATATGTACCACAGCTTTCTTATCCATTCATCTGCTGACGGGCATCTAGGTTGCTTCCATGTCCTGGCTATTATAAACAGTGCTGCGATGAACATTGGGGTGCACGTGTCTCTTTCAGACGAACCTATGGACACCTTATCTTTGACAAAGGAGGCAAGGATATGCAATGGAAAAAAGACAACCTCTTTAACAAGTGGTGCTGGGAAAACTGGTCAACCACTTGTAAAAGAATGAAAATAGAACACTTTCTAACACCATACACAAAAATAAACTCATAATGGATTAAAGATCTAAATGTAAGACCAGAAACTATAAAACTCCTAGAGGAGAAGATAGGCAAAACACTCTCCGACATAAATCAAAGCAAGATCCTCTATGACCCACCTCCCAGAATATTGGAAATAAAAGCAAAACTAAACAAATGGGACCTAATGAAACTTAAAAGCTTTTGCACTACAAAGGAAACTATAAGTAAGGTGAAAAGACAGCCCTCAGATTGGGAGAAAATAATAGCAAATGAAGAAACAGACAAAGGATTAATCTCAAAAATATACAAGCAAATCCTGCAGCTCAATTCCAGAAAAATAAATGACCCAATACAAAATGAGCCAAAGAACTAAACAGACATTTCTCCAAAGAAGACATACAGATGGATAACAAACACATGAAAAGATGCTCAACATCACTCATTATTAGAGAAATGCAAATGAAAACCACAATGAGGTACCATTACATGCCAGTCAGGATGGCTGCTATCCAAAAGTCTACAAGCAATAAATGCTGGAGAGGGAGTGGAGAAAAGGGAACCCTCTTAGTGTTGGTGGGAATGCACACTAGTACAGCCGCTATGGAAAACGGTGTAGAGATTTCTTAAAAAACTGGAAATAGAACTGCCATATGACGCAGCAATTCCACTTCTGGGCATACACAATGAGGAAACCAGATCCTCATATTTTTCAGACCGTTTCAAACTCCTCATATTTTTACACCTTTTGAAGCTCTTCATATTCTTCACACCTTTTCAGACTCTTCATGTTTTTCAACACCGCTTCATGCTCCTCCTATTTTTCAGACCGTTTCATGGTCCTCATATTTTTGACACCTTTTGAAGCTCTTCATATTTTTCACACCTTTTCAGGCTCTTCATGTTTTTGAACACCAATTCATGCTACTCCTATTTTTCAGACCGTTTCATGCTCCTCATATTTTTGACACCTTTTGAAGCTCTTCATATTTTTCACACTTTTTCAGGCTCTTCACGTTTTTAAACAACGCTTCATGCTCCTCCTAATTTTCAGACCGGTTCATGATCCTCATATCTTTGACACCTTTTGAAGCTCTTCATATTTTTCACACCTTTTCAGGCTCTTCATGTTTTTCAACACCAATTCATTCTCCTCCTATTTTTCAGATCGTTTCATGCTCCACATATTTTTCACACCTTTTGAAGCTAATAATTTTTTTCACCCCTCTTCATGCTTTTCATGTTTTTGAACACCGTTTCATGCTCCTCATATTTTTGACACCTTTTGAAGCTCTTCATATTTTTCACAGCTTAACAGACTCTTCATGTTTTTGAACACCAATTCATGCTACTCCTATTTTTCAGACCATTTCATGCTCCTCATATTTTTGACTCCTTTTGAAGCTCTTCATTTTTTTCACACTTTTTCAGTCTCTTAATGTTTTTCAATGCCACTTCACGCTCCTCCTATTTTTCAGATCGTTTCATGCTCCTCATAATTTTGACACCTTTTGAAGCTCTTCATATTTTTCACACCTTTTGAAGCTCTTAACATTTTTCACACCATTTCAGGCTCCTCATGATTTTCAACACCTTTTCATGCTGCTTCTATTTTTCAGACCGTTTCATGCTCCTCATATTTTTCACACCTTTTGAAGCTCTTCATATTTTTCACACCTTTTCAGGCTCTTCATGTTTTTCTACACCACTTCATGCTTCTCCTATTTTTCAGCCCGTTTCATGCTCCTCATTTATTTCACACCTTTTGAAGCTCTTCATATTTTTCACACCTTTTCAGGCTCTTCATGTTTTTCAACACCGTTTCATGCTGCTTCTATCTTTCAGACCGTTTCATGCTCCTCATATTTTTCACACCTTTTGAAGCTCTTCATATTTTTCACACCTTTTCAGGCTCTTCATGTTTTTCTACACCACTTCATGCTTCTCCTATTTTTCAGCCCGTTTCATGCTCCTCATGTATTTCACACCTTTTGAAGCTCTTCATATTTTTCACACCTTTTCAGGCTCTTCATGTTTTTGAACACCGCTTCATGCTCCTCCTATTTTTCAGACCATTTCATGCTCCTCATATTTTTGACATCTTTTGAAGCTTTTCATATTTTTCACACTTTTTCAGGCTCTTCAAGTTTTTCAACACCACTTCATGCTCCTCCTTTTTTGCAGACCGTTTCATGCTCCTCATATTTTTGATACATTTTGATGATCTTCATATTTTTCACACCTTTTCAGGCTCTTCATTTTTTCAACACCACTTCATGCTCTTCCTATTTTTCAGACCGTTTCATGCTCATCTCATTTTTTAAACCTTTTGAAGCTTTTCATATTTTTCACAACGTTTCAGGCTCTTCAAGTTTTTGAACACCGCTTCATGCTCCTCCTATATTTCAGACCGTTTCATGCTCATCTCATTTTTGACACCTTTTGAAGCTTTTCATATTTTTCACAACTTTTCAGGCTCTTCATGTTTTTGAACACCGCTTCATGCTCCTCCTATTTTTCAGACCGTTTCATGCTCCTCATATTTTACACCTTTTGAAGATCTTCATATTTTTCACACCTTTTCAGGCTCTTCATGTTATTGATCACCGTTACATTCTCCTCCTATTATTCAGACCGTTTCATGCTCCTCATATTTTGACACTTTTTGAAGCTCTTTATATATTTCACACCTTTTCAGGCTCTTCATGTTTTTGATCACCGTTACATTCTCCTCCTATTATTCAGACCGTTTCATGCTCCTCATATTTTTGACACTTTTTGAAGCTCTTTATATATTTCACACATTTTCAGGCTCTTCATGTTTTGAACACAGCTTCATGCTCCTCCTATTTTTCAGACCGTTTCATGCTCCTCATATTTTTGACAACTTTGGAAGCTCTTCATATTTTTCACACATTTTCAGGCTCTTCATGTTTTTCAACACTGTTGCATGATCCTCCTATTTTTCAGACCGTTTCATGCTCCTCATATACTTGACACATTTTTAAGCTCTTCATATATTTCACACATTTTCAGGCTACTCATGTTTTTCAACACTGCTTCATGCTCCTTGTATTTTTAAGACCGTTTCATGCTCCTCATATTTTTGACACCTTTTTAAGCTCTTCATATT
Organism: Dama dama; assembly: GCF_033118175.1. Classification (NCBI taxonomy): domain Eukaryota; kingdom Metazoa; phylum Chordata; class Mammalia; order Artiodactyla; family Cervidae; genus Dama; species Dama dama. Next base: position 1,098,375 of record NW_026870955.1, on the reverse strand, counting down.
TCTCACACCTTTTCAGGCTCTTCATGTTTTTCCACACAACATCATGCTTCTCCTATTTTTCAGCAAGTTTCATGCTCCTCATGTATTTCACACCTTTTGAAGCTCTTCATATTTTTCAAAACTTTTCAGGCTCTTCCTGTTTTTGAACAGCGCTTCATGCTCCTCCTATATTTCAGACCGTTTCATACACCTCGTATTTTTGACATCTTTTGAAGCTTTTCATATTTTTCACAACTTTTCAGGCTCTTCATGTTTTTGAACTCTACTTCATGCTCCTTCTATTTTTCAGAGAGTTTCATGCTCCTCATGTATTACACACCTTTTGAAGCTCTTCATATTTTTCACACCTTTACAGGCTCTTCATGTTTTTCCACACCACTTCATGCTGCTCCTATGTTTCAGCTCGTTTCATGCTCCTCATGAATTTCACACCTTTTGAAGCTCTTCATATTTTTCACACCTTTTCAGGCTCTTCATGTTTTTGATCACCGTTTCATGCTCCTCCTATTTTTCAGACCGTTTCAGGCTCCTCATATTTTTGACACGTTTTGAAGCTCTTCATATTTTTCACACCTTTTCAGGCTCTTCATGTTTTTGAACACCGCCTCATGCTCCTCCTATTTTTCAGACCGTTTCATGCTCCTCATATTTTTGACACATTTTGAAGCTCTTCATATTTTTCACACCTTTTCAGGCTCTTCATGTTATTGAACACCGCCTCATGCTCCTCCTATTTTTCAGACCGTTTCATGCTCCTCATATTTTTGACACATTTTGAAGCTCTTCATATTTTTCACACCTTTTGAAGCTCTTCATGTTATTGATCACCGCTTCATGCTCCGCCCATTTTTCAGACCGTTTCATGCTCATCTCATTTTTGACACCTTTTGAAGCTCTTCATATTTTTTAAACCTTTTGAAGCTCTTCATATTTTTCACACCTTTTCAGACTCTGCATGTTTTTGAACACCGCTTCATGCTCCTCCTATTTTTCAGATCGTTTCATGCTCCTCATGTATTTCACACCTTTTGAAGCTCTTCATATTTGTCACACCTTTTCAGGCTCTTCATGTTTTTCAACACCGCTTCATGCTCCTCCTATTTTTCAGACCGTTTCATGATCCTCATATTTTTCACACTTTTTGAAGCTCTTCATATTTTTCACACATTTTAAGGCTCTTCATGTTTTTCAACATCGCTTCATGCTCCTCCTATTTTTCAGACCGTTTCAAGCTTCTCATGTATTTCACACCTTTTGAAGCTCGTCATATTTTGCACACGTTTTCCGGCTCTTCATGTTTTTTCACAACCACTTCATGCTCCTCCTATTTTTCAGACCGTATCATGCTCCTCATATTTTTCACACTTTCAGGCTCTTCATTATTTTCAACACAACTTCAGGCTCCTCCCATTTTTCAGACCGTTTTTTACTCCTCTCATTTTTGACACCTTTTGAAGCTGTTCATATTTTTCACACCTTTTGAAGCTCTTCATGTTTTTGAACACTGTTTCATGCTCCTCCTATTTTTCAGACCGTTTCATGCTCCTCATATATTTCACAACTTTTGAAGCTCTTCATATATTTCACACCTTTTCAGGAATTTCATGTTTTTCAACACCTCTTCATGAATTTCCTATTTTTAAGACCGTTTCATATTCCTCATATTTTTGACACGTTTTTAGGCTCTTCATGTTTTTTACACCTTTTCAGGCTCTTCATGTTTTTCAACACCGCTTCATGCTCCTCCTATTTTTCAGACCGTGTCATGCTCCTCCTATTTTTGACACATTTTGAAGCTCTTCATATTTTTCACACCTTTTGAAGCTCTTCATATTTTTCAAACCTTTACAGGCTCTTCATGTATTTCAACACCGCTTCATGCTCCTCCTATTTTTCAGACCGTGTCTTTCTCCTCTTATTTTTGACAAATTTTGAAGCTCTTCATATTTTTCACACCTTTTGAAGCTCTTCATATTTTTCCAACCTTTACAGGCTCTTCATGTATTTCAACACCGCTTCATGCTCCTCAAATTTTTCAGACAATTTCATGCTCGTCATATTTTTCAAACCTTTTAAAGCTCTTCATAATTTTCACACCTATTCATGCTCTTCATTTTTTACACACTGTTTCATGCTCCTCCCATTTTTCAGACCGTTTCATGCTCCTCATATTTTTCACACCTTTTGAAACTCTTCATATTTTTCACACTTTTTGAAGCTCTTCATATTTTTCACAGTTTTCAGGCTCTTCATGCTTCTGAACACCGCTTCATGCTCCACCTATTTTTAGGACCGTTTCATGCTCTTCATATTTTTCACACCTTTTCAGGCTCTTCATATTTTTGAACACCTCTTCATGCTACTCCTATTTTTGATACCTTTTGAAGCTCTTCATATTTTTCACACCTTTTCAGGCTCTTCATGTTTTTCAACACGGCTACATGCTACTCCTATTTTTGATACCTTTTGAAGCTCCTCATATTCTTCAAACCATTTCATGCTCTTCTTTTTTTTCATCACCGCTTCATGCTCCTACTATTTTTCAGACCGTTTCATGCTCCTCATATTTTGACACCTTTTAACCTGTTCATATTTTACACATTTTCAGGCTCTTCAAGTTTTTCAACACCGTTTCATGCTACTACTATTTTTGATACCTTTTGAAGCTCCTTATATTCTTCAAACCATTTCATGCTCTTCTATTTTTTCATCACCGCTTCATGCTCCTCCTATTTTTCAGACCGTTTCATGCTCCTCCTATTTTGAGACCGTTTCATGCTCCTCATATTTTTCACACCTTTAGAAGCTCTTCGTATTTTTCTCACCTTTTCAGGCTCTTCATGTTTTTCAACACCGCTTCATGATCCTCCTATTTTTCTGACAGTTTCATGCTCCTCATATTTTTCATCCTTTTTGAAGCTCTTCATATTTTTCACACCTTTAGAAGCTCTTCGTATTTTTCTCACCTTTTCAGGCTCTTCATGTTTTTGAACACCACTTCATGCTCCTCCGATTTTTCAGACTATTTCATGCTCCTCATATTTTTGACACGTTTTGAAGCTCCTCATATGTTTCACACATTTTGTAGGTCTTCATATATTTCACACCATTTCAGGATCTTCATGTGTTTCAACACCACTTCATGCTCCTCCTATTTTTCAGACCGTTCCATGCTCCTCATAATTTTGACACCTTTTGAAGCTCTTTATATTTTTCACACCTTTTCAAGCTCTTCATGTTTTTCAACACCACTTCATGCTCCTCCAATTTTTCAGGCCGTTTCATTGTCCTCATATATTTGACACCTTTAGAAGATCTTCATATTTTTCACACATTTTCAGGCTTTGCATGTTTTTCAACATCGCTTCATGCCCCTCCTATTTTTTAGACCGTTTCAGGCTCCTCATATTTTTGACACCTTTAGAAGCTCTTCATATTTTTCACACCTTTTTAGGCTCTTCATTTTTTTCAACACCGCTTCATGCTCCTCCTATTTTTCAGACCGTTTCATGCTCCTCATAATTTTGAAACTTTTTGAAGCTCCTCATATTTTTCACACGTTTTGAAGGTGTTCATATATTTCACACCATTTCAGGCTCTTCATGTTTTTGAACACCACTTCATGCTCCTCCAATTTTTCAGTCCGTTTCATGCTCATCTAATTTTTGACAACTTTTGAAGCTCTTCATATTTTTCACACCTTTTCAGGCTCTTCATTTTTTTCAACACCTCTTCATGCTCCTCGTATTTTTCAACACCGCTTCATGCTCCTCCTATTTTTCAGACCGTTTCATGCTGCTCATAATTTTGACACTTTTTGAAGCTCCTCATATTTTTCACACGTTTTGAAGGTGTTCATATATTTCACACCATTTCAGGCTCTTCATGTTTTTCAACACCACTTCATGCACCTCCTATTTTTCAGACCGTTTCATGCTCATCTCTTTTTTGACACCTTTTGAAGCTGTTCATACTTTTCACACCTTTTCATTATCTTCATGTTTTTGATCACCGCTTCATGATCCTCCTATTTTTCAAACCATTTCATGCTCTTCATATTTTTGACAACTTTTGAAGCTCTTCATTTTTTTCACACCTTTTCAGGCTCTTCATGTTTTTCCACAACACTTCATGCTTCCCCTAATTTTCAGACCGTTTCATGCTCCTCATGTATTTCACACGTTTTGAAGCTCTTCATATTTTTCACACCTTTCAGCCTCTTCATGTTTTTCAACACCGTTTCATGCTGCTTCTATTTTTCAGACCGTTTCATGGTCCTCATATTTTTCACACCTTTTGAAGCTCTTCATATTTTTCACACCTTTTCAGGCTCTTCATGTTTTTGAACACATCTTCATGCTCCTCCGATTTTTCAGACCGTTTCATGCTCCTCATATTTTGACACCTTTTGAAGCTCTTTGTATTTTTCAAAACTTTTCAGGCTCTTCATGTTTTTCAACACCGTTTCATGATCCTCCTATTGTTCAGACCGTTTCATGCTCATCTCATTTTTGACACCTCTTGAAGCTTTTCATATTTTTCACAACTTTTTAAGCTCTTCATGTTTTTGAAAACCGCTTCATGCTCCTCCTATTTTTCAGAGAGTTTCATGCTCCTCTTGTATTTCACACGATTTGAAGCTCTTCATATTTTTCACACCATTTCAGGCTCTTCAAATTTTTCACACCTTTTCAGGCTCTTCAAATTTTTCACACCTTTTCAGGCTCTTCAAATTTTTCCACACCACTTCATGCTTCTCCTATATTTCAGCCCGTTTCAAACTCCTCATGTATTTCACACATTTTGAAGCTCTTCATATTTTTCACATCTTTTCAGGCTCTTCATGTTTTTGATCACCGTTTCATGCTCCTCCTATTTTTCAGACAATTTCATGCTCATCTCAATTTTGACACCTTTTGAAGCTCCTCATATATTTCACACCTTTTCAAGCTCTTCATATTTTTCACACCTTTTCAGGCTCTTCATGTTTTTCAACACCGCTTTATGCTTCTCCTATTTTTCAGACCGTTACTTGCTCCTCATATTTTTGACACCTTTAGAAGTTCTTCATATTTTTCACACCTTTTCAGGCTCTTCATATTTTTCAACACCGCTTCATGCTCCTCCTATTTTTCAGACCGTTTCAAGGTCCTCATATTTTTGACACCTTTTGAAGCTTTTCATATTTTTCACACCTTTTCAGGCTCTTCATTTTTTTCAACAGTACTTCTTGCTCCTCCAATTTTTCAGACCGTTTCATGCTCATCTAATTTTTGACACCTTTTGAAGCTATGCATATTTTTCACAACTTTTCAGGCTCTTCATGTTTTTCAACACCACTGCATGCTCCTCGTATTTTTAAGACCGTTTCATTCTCCTCATACTTTTGACACCTTTAGAAGCTCTTCATATTTTTCACACCTTTTCAGGCTCTTCATGTTTTTCAACACCGCTTCATGCTCCTCTTCTTTTTCAAACCGTTTCAGGCTCCTCATATTTTTGACACCTTTTTAAGCTCTTCATGTTTTTCACACATTTTCAGTCTCTTCATGTATTTCAACACCGTTTCATGCTCCTCCTATTTTTCAGAACGTTTCATGCTCCTCATATTTTTGACACCTTTTGAAGCTCTTCATATTTTTCTCACCCTTTGAAGCTCTTCATATTTTTCATATTTTTGAAGCTCTTCATATTTTCACAACTTTTCAGGCTCTTCATGTTTTTGAACACCACTTCATGCTCCTTCTATTTTTCAGAGAGTTTCATGCTCCTCATGTATTTCACACCTTTTGAAGCTTTTCATATTTTTCACACTTTTTCAGGCTCTTCATGTTTTTCAACACCACTTCATTCTTCTCCTATTTTTGAGCCCGTTTCATGCTCCTCATGTCTTTCACACATTTTGAAGCTCTTCACATTTTTCACACCTTTTCAGGCTCTTCATGTTTTTGATCACCATTTCATGCTCCTCCCATTTTTCGAACCGTTTCATGCTCCTCATATTTTTGACACCTTTTGAAGCTGTTCATATTTTTCACACCTTTTCAGACTCTTCATGTTTTTGAACACCGCTTCATGCTCCTCCTATTATTCAGACAGTTTCATGCTTCTCATATTTTTGACACCTTTTGAAGCTCTTCATATATTTCACACCCTTTCAGGCTCTTAATGTTTTTCAACACCACTTCATGCTCCTCCTATTTTTCATACGTTTTCATGCTCCTCATATTTTTGACACCTTTTGAAGCTCTTCATATTGTTCACACCTTTTCAGGCTCTTCATGTTTTTGAACACCGTTTCATGTTCCTCGTATTTTTCAGGCCATTTCATGCTCGTCATGTATTTCACACTTTTGAAGCTCTTCGTATTTTTCATATTTTTGAAGCTCTTCATATTTTTCACACCTCTTCAGGCTTTTCATGTATTTGAACACCGGTTCGTGTTCCTCCTATTTTTCAGACCGTTTCATGCTCCTCTTATTTTTCACTCCTTTTGAAGCTCTTCATATTTTTCACACCTTTTCAGGCTCTTCATGTTATTAAACACCACTTCATGCTCCTTCTATTTTTCAGACCGTTTCTTGTTCCTCATATTTTTTACACCTTTTGAAGCTCTTCCTTTTTTTTACACCTTTTCATGCTTTTCGTGTTTTTCACACCGTTTCATGCTCCCCTATTTTTAAGACCGTTTCATGCTCCTCATATTTTTCACACCTTTTGAAGCTCTTTATATTTGTCACACCTTTTCAGGCTTTCATATTTTTCTACACCGCTTCATGCTCCTCCAATTTTTCAGACCGTTTCATGCTCATCATATTTTTCAGACTGTTTCATGCACCTCTTATATTGACACCTTTTGAAGCTCTTTATATTTGTCACATCTTTTCAGGCTCTTCATGATTTTCTACACCGTTTCTTGCTCCTCCTATTTTTCAGACCGTTCCATGCTCCTCCTATTTTTCAGACAGTTTCATGCTCATCCTATTTTTCAGACCGTTTCATGCTCCTCATATTTTTGACAATTTTGGAAGCTCTTCATATTTTTCACACCTTTTCAGGCTCTTCATGTTTTTCAACACCGCTTCATTCTCCTCCTATTTTTCAGACCATTTCATGCTCCTCATATTTTTGACAGCGTTTGAAGCTCTTCATCTTTTTCACACCTTTTCAGGCTCTTCATGTTTTTGAACACCGCTTCTTGCTCCTCCTATTTTTCAGACCATTTCATGCTCATCATATTTTTCACACCTTTTGAAACTCTTGATATTTTTCACACCATTTCAGGCTCTTCATGTTTTTGAACATCGCTTCATGATCCTCCTATTTTTCAGACGGTTTCATGCCCCTCATGTATTTCACACCTTTTGAAGCTCTTCGTATTTTTCACACCTTTTCAGGATCTTCATGTTTTTGAACACCGCTTCATGCTCCTCCTATTTTTCAAACCGTTACTTGCTCCACATATTTTTGACACCTTTTGAAGCTCTTAATATTGTTCACACCTTTTCAGGCTCTTCATGTTTTTCAACACAGCTTCATGCTCCTCCTATTTTTCAGACCGTTTCATGCTCCTCATATTTTTGACACCTTTTGAAGCTCTTTACATATTTCACAACTTTTCAGGCTCTTCAGGTTTTTCAACAACGCTTCATGCTCCTCCTATTTTTCAGACCGTTTCATGCTCCTCATATACTTCTCACCTTTTGAAGCTCTTCCTATTTTTCACACCTTTTCAGGCTCTTCTTGTTTTTGAACACCGTTTTATGCTCCTCATATTTTACATACCGTTTCATGCTCTTCATATTTTTGACATCTTTTGAAGCTCTTCATATATTTCACACCTTTTCATACTGTTCATGTTTTTCAACACCACTTCATGCTCCTCCTATTTTTCAGACCGTTTCATGCTCCTCATATTTTTGACTCGTTTTGAAGCTCTTCATATTTTCACAATTTTTTAAGCTCTTCATATTTTTCACACGTTTTCAGGTTCTTCATGTTTTTCAACACCGCTTCTTGCTCCTCCTATTTTTCAGACCGTATCATGCTCCTCATATTTTTGACACGTTTTGAAGCTCGTCATATTTTTCACACCTTTTCAGGCTCTTCAGGTTTTTGAACACCGTTTCATGCTCCTCCGATTTTTCAGACCGTTTCCTGCTACTCATTTTTTTGACACCTTTTGAAGCTCTTAACTTTTTTCACACCTTTTCAGGCTCTTCATATTTTTGAATACCGCTTCATGCTCCTCCTACTTTTCAGACCGTTTCATGCTCCTCATATTTTTGATTTCTTTTGAAGGTCTGCATATTTTTCACACCTTTTTAGGCTCTTCATTGTTTTGAACACCACTTCATGCTCCTCCCATTTTTCAGACAGTTTCATGCTCATCTCATTTTTGACACCTTTTGAAGCTCTTCATATTTTTCACACCTTTTGAAGATCTTCATATTTTCACACGTTTTCAGGCTCTTCATGTTTTTCAACATCTTTTCATGCTCCTCCTATTTTTCAGACCGTTTCATGCTCCTCATATTTTTGACAAGTTTTGAGTCTCTTCATATTTTTCAACACCTTTTCAGGCTCTTCATGTTTTTAAACACCGCTTCATTCTCCTCCTATTTTTCAGACCATTTCATGCTCCTCATATTTTTGACAGCTTTTGAAGCTCTTCATCTTTTTCACACCTTCTCAGGCTCTTCATGTTTTTGAACACCGCTTCTTGCTCCTCTTATTTTTCAGACCATTTCATGCTCATCATATTTTTCACACCTTTTGAAACTCTTGATATTTTTCACACCATTTCAGGCTCTTCATGTTTTTGAACATCGCTTCATGCTCTTCCTATTTTTCAGACGGTTTCATGCTCCTCATGTATTTCACACCTTTTGAAGCTCTTCGTATTTTTCACACCTTTTCAGGATCTTCATGTTTTTGAACACCGCTTCATGCTCCTCCTATTTTTCAAACCGTTACTTGCTCCACATATTTTTGACACCTTTTGAAGCTCTTAATATTGTTCACACCTTTTCAAGCTCTTCATGTTTTTCAACACAGCTTCATGCTCCTCCTATTTTTCAGACCGTTTCATGCTCCTCATATTTTTGACACCTTTTGAAACTCTTTACATATTTCACACCTTTTCAGGCTCTTCATATTTTTCAACACCACTTCATGCTCCTCCTATTTTTCAGACCGTTTCTTGCTCCTCATATTTTTGACAACTTTTGAAGCTCTTCATATTTTTCACACCTTTTCAGGCTCTTCATGTTCTTCAACACCGCTTCATGCTCCTCCAATATTTCAGATCATGTCATGTTTCTCATATTTTTCACACCTTTTGAGGCTCTTCATATTTTTCACACCTTTTCACGCTCTTCATATATTTCCACACCACTTCATGCTTCTCCTATTTTTCAGCCCGTTTCATGCTCCTCATGTATTTCACACCTTTTGAAGCTCTTCATATTTTTCACACCTTTTCACGCTCTTCATATTTTTCCACACCACTTCATGCTTCCCCTATTTTTCAACCCGTTTCATGCTCCTCATGTATTTCACATCTTTTGAAGCTCTTCATATTTTTCACACCTTTTGAAGCTCTTCATATTTTTCACACGTTTTCAGGCTCTCCATGTATTTCAACACCGCTTGAATCTCCTCTTATTTTTCAGAACGTTTCATGCTCCTCATATTTTTGACACATTTTGAAGCTCTTCATATTTTTCTCACCCTTTGAAGCTCTTCATATTTTTCATATTTTTGAAGCTCTTCATATTTTCACACGTTTTCAGGCTCTTCATGTTTTTCAACACCGCTTCATGCTCCTCCTATTTTTAAAACTGTATCATGTTCCTCATATTTTTCACACCTTTTGAAGCTCTTCATATTTTTCACACCTTTTCAGGCTCTTCATGTTTTTCAACATCGCTTCATGCTCCGCCTATTTTTCAGACCGTTTCATGCTCCTAATATTTTTGACACCTTTTGAAGCTCTTCATATTTATCTCACCCTTTGAAGCTCTTCATATTTTTCATATTTTTGAAGCTCTTCATATTTTCACAACTTTTCAGGCTCTTCATGTTTTTGAACACCACTTCATGCTCCTTCTATTTTTCAGAGAGTTTCATGCTCCTCATGTATTTCACACCTTTTGAAGCTTTTCATATATTTCACACTTTTTCAGGCTCTTCATGTTTTTCAACACCACTTCATTCTTCTCCTATTTTTCAGCCCGTTTCATGCTCCTCATGTATTACACACGTTTTGAAGCTCTTCATATTTTTCACACCTTTTCAGGCTCTTCATGTTTTTGATCACCATTTCATCCTCCTCCCATTTTTCAGACCGTTTCATGCTCCTCATATTTTTGACACCTTTTGAAGCTGTTCATATTTTTCACACCTTTTCAGACTCTTCATGTTTTTGAACACCGCTTCATGCTCCTCCAATTATTCAGACCGTTTCATGATTCTCATATTTTTGACACCTTTTGAAGCTCTTCATATTTTTCACACCTTTTCAGGCTCTTCATGTTTTTGAACACTGCTTTATCCTCCTCCTATTTTTCAGACCGTTCCCTACTCTTCATATTTTTCAAACCTTTTGAAGCTCTTCATATTTTTCACACCTTTTCAGGCTCTTCATGTTTTTAAACACCGCTTCATGCTCCTTCTGTTTTTCAGACCGTTTCATGTTCCTCATATTTTTGACACCTTTTAAAGCTCTTCATATTTTTCATACCTTTTCAGGCTCTCCATATTTTTGAACACCGCTTCATGCTCCTCCTATTTTTGAGACAGTTTCATGCTCCTCATATTTTTGACACCTTTTGAAGCTCTTCATATTTGTCACACCTTTTCAGGCTCTTCATGTTTTTGAACATCGCCTTATCCTCCTCCTATTTTTCAGACCGTTCCATGCTCTTCATATCTTTCAAACCTTTTGAAGCTCTTCATATTTTTCACACCATTTCAGGATCTTCATGTTTTTAAACACCGCTTCATGCTCTTCCTATTTTTCAGACCGTTTCATGCTCCTCATTTTTTTTCACACCTTTTGAAGCTCTTCATATTTTTAACACCTTTTCATGCTCTTCATGTTTTTCACACAGTTTCATGAACCTCCTATTTTTCAGACCGTTTCATGCTCCTCATATTTTTGACACCTTTTGAAGCTGTTCATATTTGTCACACCTTTTCAGGCTCTTCATGTTTTTCAACGCCGTTTCATGCTCCTCATACTTTTGACACGTTTTCGGGCTCTCATATTTTTCACACCATTCCAGGCTCTTCATATTTTTGAACACCGCTTCATGCCCCTCCTATCTTTCAGACCATTTTATGCTCATCTCATTTTTGACACCTTTTGAAGCTCTTCATATATTTCACACCTTTTGAAGTTCTTCATAATTTTCACACGTTTTCAGGCTCTTCATGTTTTTCAACAAGATTTCATGCTCCTCCTGTTTTTCAGACCGTTTCAAGCTCCTCATGTATTTCACACCATTTGAAGCTCTTCATATTTTTCACACCTTTTCAGGCTCTTCATGTTTTTCAACACCGCTTCATGCCCCTCCTATCTTTCAGACCATTTCATGCTTATCTCATTTTTGACACCTTTTGAAGCTCTTCATATACTTCACACCTTTTGAAGCTCTTCATAATTTTCACACGTTTTCAGGCTCTTCATGTTTTTCAACACGGCTTCATGATCCTCCTATTTTTCATACCGTTCATGCTCCTCATATTTTTGACACCTTTTGAAGTTCTTCCTATTTTGCACAACTCTTCATGCTCTTCATGTTTTTCGACACCGCTTCATGCTCCTCCTATTTTCAGCCTGTTTCATGCTCCTCATATTTTTGACACCTTTTGAAGCTCTTCATATTTTTCACACCTTTTCCCGCTCTTCATGTTTGTTAAAACCGTTTCTTGCTCCTCCTATTTTTCAGACCGTTTCATGCTCCTCATATTTTTGACACCTTATGAAGCTCTTCATATTTTTCACTCCTTTTCAGATCTTCATGTTTTTCAACACCACTTCATGCTCCTTCTATATCTCAAACCGATTCATGTTCCTCATATTTTTGACACGTTTTGAAGCTCTTCATATTCTTCACAGCTTTTCATGCTCTTCATGTTTTTCAACACCGCTTCATGCTCCTCCTATTTTTCAGACCGTTTCATGCTCCTCATATTTTTGACACCTTTTGAAGCTCTTCATATATTTCACACCTTTTCAGGTCTTCATGTTTTTCAATACCACTTCATGCTCCTCCTATTTTTCAGAGCGTTTCATGCTCCTCATATTTTTGACACCTTTTGAAGTTCCTCATATTTTTCACACCATTTCAGGCTCTTCATGTTTTTGAACACCGTTTCATGCTCCTCCTATTTTTCAGACCGTTTCATGCTCCTCATATTTTTGACACCTTTTGAAGCTCTTCATATATTTCACACCTTTTCACGCTCTTCATGTTTGTTAAAACCGTTTCTTGCTTCTCCTATTTTCCAGACAGTTTCATGCTCCTCATATTTTTGACACCTTATGAAGCTCTTCATATTTTTCACACCTTTTCAGACTCTTCATGTTTTTCAACACCAATTCATGCTCCTCCTATTTTTCAGACCTTTTCCTGCTCCTCATATTTTTGACACCTTTTGAAGCTCTTCATATTTTTCACACCTTTTTTGGCTCTTCATGTTTTTCAACATCACTTCATGATCCTACTATTTTTCAGACCGTTTCATGCTCCTCATATTTTTGACACCTTTTGAAGATCTCCATATTTTCACACCTTTTCAGGCTCTTCATGTTTTTCAACACCGCTTCATTCTCCTTCTATTTTTCAGACCGTTTCATGCTCCTCATATTTTGAAACCTTTTGAATCTCTTCATATACTTCACACTTTTTCAGGCTCTTCATGTTTTTCACCAACACTTCATGCTCCTCCTATTTTTTAGGCCATTTCATGCTCATCTCATTTTTGACACCATTTGAAGCTCTTCATATTTTTCACACCTTTTGAAGCTCTTCATATTTTTCACACCTTTTGAAGCTGTTCATATTTTTCACAGGTTTTCAGGCTCTTCATGTTTTCAACACCGCTTCATGCACCTCCTATTTTTCAGACCGTTTCATGCCCCTCATATTTTTCACACCTTTTGAATATCTTCATATATTTCACACCTTTTCAGGCTCTTCATGTTTTTGAACAAAACTTCATGCTTCTATTTTTCAGAGCGTTTAATGCTCCTCATGTACTTCACACCTTTTGAAGTTCTTCATATATTTCACACCTTTTCAGGCTCTTCATGTTTTTCAACACTGCTTCATGCTCCTACTATTTTTCAGACCGTTCATTCTCCTCATAATTTTGAAACATTTTGAAGCTCTTCTTATTTTTCACACCTTTTCAGGCTCTTCATGGTTTTCAGGACCGCTTCATGCTCCTGCTATTTTCCGGACCGTTCATGCTCATCATATTTTTGACAACTTTTGAAGCTCTTGATATTTTTCACACCTTTTCAGGCTCTTCATGTTTTTCAACACCGCTTCATGCTCCTCCTATTTTTCAGACCGTTTCATGCTCCTCATATTTTTGACACCTTTTGAAGCTCTTCATATATTTCACACTTTTTCAGGCTCATCATGTTTTTCAACACCACTTCATGCTCCTCCTATTTTTCAGGCCGTTTCATGCTCATCTCATTTTTGACACCTTTTGAAGCTCTTCATATTTTTCACACCTTTAGAAGCTCTTCATATTTTTCACACGTTCTCAGGCTCTTCATGTTTTTTGACACCGCTTCATGCACCTCCTATTTTTCAGAACGTTTCATGCTCCTCATATTTTTCACACCTTTTGAAGCTTGTCTTATTTTCACAGCTTTTTAGGAACTTCATGTTTTTCAACACCGCTTCATGCTCCTCCCATTTTTCAGACCGTTTCATGCTCCTCCTATTTTTCAGACCGTTTCATGCTCCTCATATTTTTGACACCTTTTGAAGCTTGTCTTATTTTCATAGCTTTTCAGGAACTTCATGTTTTTCAACACCGCTTCATGCTCCTCCCATTTTTCAGACGGATTCATGCTCCTCCTATTTTTCAGACCGTTTCATGCTCCTCATGTATTTCCAACCTTTTGAAGCTCTTCATATTTTTCACACCTTTTCAGGCTCTTCATGTTTTTGAACACCCCTTCATGCTCCTCCTATATTTCAGACCGTTTCATGCTCCTCATAATTTTCACACCTTTTGAAGCTCTTCATATTTTTCACACCTTTTCCGGTTCTTCATGTTTTTGAACACTGCTTCATGCTCCTCCTATTTTTCAACTGTTTCATGCTCCTCATAATTTTGACATCTTTTGAAGTGCTTCATATTTTTCACACCTTTTCAGGCTCTTCATGTTTTTCAACACTGCATCATGCTCTTCTTATTCTTCAGAAGTTTTCATGCTCCTCAAATTTTTGACACCTTTTGAAGCTCTTCATATTTTTCACACCTTTTCAGACTCTTCATGTTTTTCAACACCGCTTCATGCTCCTCCTATTTTTCATACTGTTTCATGCTCCTCCTATTTTTCAGACTGTTTTATGCTTGTCATATTTTTCACAACTTTTGAAGCTCTTCATATTTTTCACACCTTTTAAACTCTTCATGTTTTTGAACACCGCTTCACACTCCTCCTATTTTTCATACCGTTTCATGCTCCTCAAATTTTTGACAGCTTTTGAAGCTCTTCATATACTTTCCACCTTTTCAGGCTCTTCATTTTTGTGGACTCCGCTTCATGCTCCTCCTTTTCTTCAGACCGTTTCATGCTCATCTCATTTTTGACATCATTTGAAGCTCTTCATATTTTTCACACCTTTTGAATCTCTTCATATTTTTCATATTTTTGAAGCTCTTCATATTTTTCACACGTTTTTAGGCTCTTCATGTTTTTCAATACCACTTCATGCTCCTCCTATTTTTCAGACCGTTTCATGCTCATTTCATTTTTGACACCTTTTGATGCACTTCATATTTTTCACACCTTTTGAAGCTCTTCGTATATTTCACACCTTTTCAGGCTCTTCATGTTTTTCCACAACGATTCATGCTTCTCATATTTTTCAGACCGTTTCATGATCCTCGTATTTTTGACACTTTTTGAAGCTCTTCATATTTTTCACAACTTTTGAGGCTCTTCATATTTTTGACACCGCTTCATGCTCCTCCTATTTTTCTGACCGTTTCATGATCCTCACATTTTTGACACCTTTTGAAGCTCTTCATATTTTTCACACCTTTTCAGGCTCTTCATGTTTTTCAGTACCACTTCATGCTCCTCCTAGATTTCAGACCGTTTCAGACTCCTCCTATTTTTGACACTTTTTGAAGCTCTTCATATATTTCACACCTTTTCAGGCACTTCATGTTTTCAACACCGCTTCATGCTCCTCCTATTTTTCAAACCGTATCATGCTCCTCATATTTTTTACACATTTGAAGCTCTTCATATTTTTCACACCTTTTCATGCTCTTCATGTTTCAACACCAATTCATGCTCCTCCTATTTTTCAGTCCGTTTCATGCTCCTCCTATTTTTCACACCGTTTCATTCTCCTCATAATTTGACACCTTTTGAAGCTCTTCATATTTTTGACACCTTTTCAGGCTCTTCATGTTTTTGAACATGGCTTCATGCTCCTCCTATTTTTCAGACCGTTTCATGCTCCTCACATTTTTGACACCTTTTGAAGCTCTTCATATTTCACACCTTTTCATGATCTTCATGTTTTTCAATAACACTTCATGCTCCTCCTAGATTTCAGACCGTTTCATACTCCTCCTATTTTTGACACCTTTTGAAGCTCTTCATATATTTCACCCCATTTCAAGCTCTTCATGTTTTTCAACACCGCTTCATGCTCCTCCTATTTTTCAGACCGTTACAGGCGCCTCATATATTTGACACCTTTTAAAGCCCTTCATATTTTTCACACATTTTCAGGCTCTTCATGTTTTTCAACACCGCTTCATGCTCCTCCTATTTTTCAGACCGTTTCTTGCTCCTAATATTTTTGACACCTTTTGAAGCTCTTCATATTTTTCACACCTCTTCATGCTCTTCATGTTTTTAACATCGATTCATGCTCCTATTATTTTTCAGACTGTTTCATCCTCCTCCTATTTTCACACCGTTTCATGCTCCTCATATTTTTGACACCTTTTGAAGCTCTTCATATATTTCACAACTTTTCAGGCTCTTCATGTTTTTCAACAACACTTCATGCTTCTCCTATTTTTCAGACCGTTTCATGATCCTCGTATTTTTGACACTTTTTGAAGCTCTTCATATTTTTCACAACTTTTGAGGCTCTTCATATTTTTGACACCGCTTCATGCTCCTCCTATTTTTCTGACCGTTTCATGCTCCTCACATTTTTGACACCTTTTGAAGCTCTTCATATTTTTCACATCTTTACAGGCTCTTCATGTTTTTCAGTACCACTTCATGCTCCTCCTAGATTTCAGACCGTTTCAGACTCCTCCTATTTTTGACACCTTTTGAAGCTCTTCAAATATTTCACACCTTTTCCTGCTCTTCATGTTTTTCAACATCGCTTCATGCTCCTCCTATTTTTCCGACCGTTTCATGCTGCTCCCATTTTTGATACCTTTTGAAGCTCTTCATATCTTTGGCATCTTTTCATGCTCTTCATGTTTTTCAACACCGCTTCATGCTCCTCCTATACTTCAGAACGTTTTATGCTCCTCATATTTTTAACACCATTTGAAGCTCTTCATGTTTTGGGCATCTTATCATGCTCTTCATGTTTTTCAACACCGCTTCATGCTCCTCCTGTTTTTCAGACGGTCTCTTGCTCCTCAAATTTTTGACACCTTTTGAAGCTCTTCATATTTTTCACACCTTTTGAAGCTCTTCATATTTTTTCACACGTTTTCAGGCTCTTCATGTTTTTCAACACCGCTTCATGCTCCTCCTATTTTTCAGACCGTTTCATGCACCTCATATTTTTCTCACCTTTTGATGCTCTTCATATTTTTCACACTTTTCAAGCTCTTTTTTTTTTCAACACCACTTCATGCTTCTCCTATTTTTCAGACCTTTTCATGCTCCTCATATTTTTGACACCTTTAGAAGCTCTTCATATTTTTCACACTTTTCAAGCTCTTCATGTTTTTCAACACCACTTCATTCTCCTCCTATTTTTAGACCGTTTCATTCTCCTCATACTTTTGACACCTTTTGAAGCTCTTCCTATATTTCACACCTTTTCAGGCTCTTCATGTTTTTCAACATCGTTTCATGATCCTCCTATTTTTCAGTCCGTTTCATGCTCATCTCATTTTTGACCCCTTTTGAAGCTTTTCATATTTTTCAACCTTTTCTGGCTCTTCATGTTTTTCAACACCGTTACATGATCCTCCTATTTTTCAGACCGTTTCATGCTCATCTCATTTTTGACCCCTTTTGAAGCTTTCATATTTTTCAAAACTTTTTAGGCTCTTCATGTTTTTCAACACCGCTTCTTGCTCCTCCTATTTTTCAGACCGTTTCATGCTCATCTCATTTTTGACACCTTTTGAAGCTCTTCATATTTCTCACAACTTTTTAGGCTCTTCATGTTTTTGACATCGCTTCATGCTCCTCCTATTTTTCAGAGAGTTTCTTGCTCCTCATGTATTTCACATCTTTTGAAGCTCTTCATATTTCTCACAACATTTTAAGCTCTTCATGTTTTTCCACACCACTTCATGCTTCACCTATTTTTTGGCCTGTTTCATGCTCCTCATGTATTTCACACCTTTTGAAGCTCTTCATATTTTTCACACCTTTTCAGGCTCTTCATGTTTTTAATCACCGTTTCATGCTCCTCCTGTTTTTCAGGCCGTTTCATGCTCCTCATATATTTGACACATTTTGAAGCTCTGAATATTTTTCACACATTTTCAGGCTCTTCATGTTTTTGAACACTGCTTCATGATCCTCCTATTTTTCAGACCGTTTCATGTTCTTCATATGTTTGACACCTTTTGAAGCTCTTCATATTTTTCACTCCTTTTCAGGCTCTTCATGTTTTTCAACACCACTTCATACTTCTCCTATTTTTCAGACCGTTTCATGCTCCTCATGTATTTCACACCTTTTGAAGCTCTTCATATTTTTCACAACTTTTCAGGCTCTTCATGTTTTTGAACACCATTTCATGCCCCTTCTATTTTTCAGACCGTTTCATGCTCCTCATATTTTTCACACCTTTTGAAGCTCTTCATATTTTTCACACCTTTTCCGGCTCTTCATGTTTTTGATCACCGTTTCATGCTCCTCCTATTTTTCAGACCCTTTCATGCTCCTCCTATTTTTCAGACTGTTTCATGCACCTCTTATTATTGACACCTTTTGAAGCTCTCATACTTTTCACACCTTTTCAGGCTCTTCATGTTTTTCCACACCACTTCATGCTTCTCCTATTTTTCAGACCGTTTCATGCTCATCTCATTTTTGACACCTTTTGAAGCTCTTCATATATTTCACACATTTTCAACCTCTTCATATTTTTCACACCTTTTCATGCTCTTCATGTTTTTCAACACCGCTTCATGCTTCTCCTATTTTTCAGACACTTTCATGCTCCTCCTATTTTTCAGACTGTTTCATGCACCTCTTATTATTGACACCTTTTGAAGCTCTCATACTTTTCACACCTTTTCAGGCTCTTCATGTTTTTCAACACCGCTTCATGCTCCTCCTATTTTTGCGACCGTTTCTTGCTCCTCATATATTTGACACCTTTGAAGCTCTTTATATTTTATCACACTTTTTCAGGCTTTTCATGTTTTTCATCACTGCTTCACGCTCCTCCTATTTTTGAGACCGTTTCACGCTCCACATATTTTTGACAACTTTTGGAGCTCTTCATATTTTTCACACCTTTTCAGCCTCTTCATGTTTTTTAACCGCTGCATACTCCTCCTATTTTTCAGACCGTTTCATGCTCCTCATATATTTCACACCTTTTGAAGCTCTTCATATTTTTCACACCTTTTCAGGCTCTTCATTTTTTTCAAATCCACTTCATGCTCCTCCTATTTTTCAGACCGTTTCATGCTCATCTCATTTTTGACACCTTTTGAAGCTCTTCATATTTTTCACAAGTTCTCAGCCTCCTCATGTTTTTAAACACCGCTTCATGCTCCTCTTATTTTTCAGACCGTTTCATGCTCCTCATATTTTTCACACCTTTTGAAGCTCTTCCTTTTTTTCACACCTTTTCACGCTCTTCATGTTTTTGAACACCGCTTCATGCTCCTCCTATTTTTCAGACCCTTTCATGCTCCTCATATTTTTGACACCTTTTGAAACTCTTCATATTTTTCACACCTTTTCAGGCTCTTCATATTTTTGAACACCGCTTCATGCTCCTCCAATTTTTCAGGCCGTTTCATGCTCCTCATAATTTTGACACCTTTTGAAGCTCTTCATATGTTTCACAACTTTTCAGGCTCTTCATTTTTTTCAACACCACTTCATGCTCCTCCTATTTTTCAGACGGTTTCATGCTCATCTCATTTTTTACACCTTTTGAAGCTCTTCATATTTTTCACACCTTTTGATTCTCTTCATATTTTTCACACGTTTTCAGGCTCTTCATGTTTTTCAACACCGCTTCATGCTATTTCTATTTTTCAGAGAGTTTCATGCTCCTCATGTATTTCACCCCTTTAGAAGCTCTTCATATTTTTCAAAACTTTTCAGGCTCTTCATGTTTTTCCACACCCCTTCATGCTTCTCCTATTTCTCAGCCCGTTTCATGCTCCTCATGTATTTCACACCTTTTGAAGCTCTTCATATTTTTCACACCTTTTCAGGCTCTTCATGTTTTTCACACCTTTTCAGGCTCTTCATGTTTTTGAACACCATTTCAGGCTTCTCCTAATTTGCAGACCGTTTCATTCTCCTCATATTTTTGACACCTTTTGAAGCTCTTTATATATTTCACACCTTTTCAGGCTCTTCATTTTTTTCAACACCACTTCATGCTCCTCCTATTTTTCAGACCGTTTCATGCTCATCTCATTTTGACACCTTTTGAAGCTCTTCAAATTTTTCACGTCTTTTGAAGCTCTGCATATTTTTCACAACTTTTCAGGCTCTTTATGATTTTCAACAACGCTTCATGCTCCTCCTATTTTTCAGACCGTTTCATGCTCATCTCATTTTGACACCTTTTGAAGCTCTTCAAATTTTTCACACCTTTTGAAGCTCTTCATATTTTTCATATTTTTGAAGCTCTTCATATTTTCACACGTTTTCAGGCTCTTCATGTTTTTCAACACCGCTTCATGCTATTTCTATTTTTCAGAGAGTTTCATGCTCCTCATGTATTTCACACCTTTTGAAGCTCTTCATATTTTTCATATTTTTAGAGCTCTTCATATTTTCACACGTTTTCAGGCTCTTCATGTTTTTCATCACCGCTTCCCGCTCCTCCTATTTTTGAGACCATTTCACGCTCCACATATTTTTGACAACTTTTGGAGCTCTTCATATTTTTCACACCTTTTCAGGCTCTTCATGTTTTTTAACCGCTGCATACTCCTCCTATTTTTCAGACCGTTTCATGCTCCTCATATATTTCACAACTTTTGAAGCTCTTCGTATTTTTCACACCTTTTCAGGCTCTTCATTTTTTTCAACACCACTTCATGCTCCTCCTATTTTTCAGATCATTTCATCCTCATCTCATTTTTGACACCTTTTGAAGCTCTTCATATTTTTCACACCTTTAAAGGCTCTTCATGTTTTTGAACACCGCTTCATGCTCCTCGTCTTTTTCAGACCGTTTCATGCACCTCATATTTTTGACATCTTTTGAAGCTCTTCATATTTTTCACACCTTTTCAGGCTCTTCATATTTTTGAACTCCGCTTCATGCTCCTCCTATTTTTCAGACCATTTCCTGCTCTTCATATTTTTGACACCTCTTGAAGCTCTTCATATATTTCACACCTTTTCAGCCTCTTCATTTTTTTCAAAACCGCTTCATGCTCCTCCTATTTTTCACACCGCTTCATGCTCATCTCATTTTTGACACCTTTTGAAGCTCTTCATATATTTCACACCTTTTCAAGCTCTTCATATTTTTCAGACCTTTTCAGGCTCTTCATGTTTTTGAACACGGCTTCTTGCTCCTCCTATTTTTCAGACCGTTTCATGCTCCTCATATTTTTGACACCGTTTGAAGCTCTTCATATTTTTCACACCTTTTCAGGCTCTTCATGTTTGAACACCGCTTCATGCTCCTTCTATTTTTCAGAGAGTTTCATGCTCCTCATGTATTTCACACCTTTTGAAGCTCTTCATATTTTCCACACCTTTTCACGCTCTTCATATTTTTCCACACCACTTCATGCTTCTCCTATTTTTCAGCCCGTTTCAAACTACTCATGTATTTCACACCTTTTGAAGCTCTTCATATTTTTCACACCTTTTCAGGCTCTTCATATTTTTGAACACCGCTTCATGCTCCTCCAATTTTTCAGGCCGTTTCATGTTCCTCATAATTTTGACACCTTTTGAAGCTCTTCATATGTTTCACACCTTTTCAGGCTCTTCATTTTGTTCAACACCACTTCATGCTCCTCCTATTTTTCAGACGGTTTCATGCTCATCTCATTTTTTACACCTTTTGAAGCTCTTCATATTTTTCACACCTTTTCAGGCTCTTCATGTTTTTCACACCTTTTCAGGCTCTTCATGTTTTTGAACACCATTTCAGGCTTCTCCTAATTTGCAGACCGTTTCATTCTCCTCATATTTTTGACACCTTTTGAAGCTCTTTATATATTTCACACCTTTTCAGGCTCTTCATTTTTTTCAACACCACTTCATGCTCCTCCTATTTTTCAGACCGTTTCATGCTCATCTCATTTTGACACCTTTTGAAGCTCTTCAAATTTTTCACACCTTTTGAAGCTCTTCATATTTTTCAAACCTTTTCAGGCTCTTCATGTTTTTCCACACCCCTTCATGCTTCTCCTATTTTTCAGCCCGTTTCATGCTCTTCATGTATTTCACACCTTTTGAAGCTCTTCATATTTTTCACACCTTTTCAGGCTCTTCATGTTTTTGATCACCGTTTCAAGCTCCTCCTATTTTTCAGACCGTTTCATGCTCATCTCATTTTTGACACCTTTTGAAGCTCTTCATATATTTCACACCTTTTGAAGCTCTTCATATTTTGCACACCTTTCCAGGCTCTTCATATTTTTCAACACCGCTTCATGCTCCACCTATTTTTCTGACCGTTTCATGCTCCTCATATTTTTGACACCTTTTGAAGCTTTTCATATTTTTCACACCTTTTCAGGCTCTTCATTTTTTTCAACACCGCTTCATGCTTCTCCTATTTTTCAGACAGATTCATGCTTCTCCTATTTTTCAGACTGTTTCATGCACCTCTTATTATTGACACCTTTTGAAGCTCTCATATTTTTCACACCTTTTCAGGCTCTTCATGTTTTTCAACACCGGTTCATGCTTCTCCTATTTTTCACAGAGTTTCATGCTCCTCATGCATTTCTCACCTTTTGAAGCTCTTCAAATTTTTCACACTTTTTCAGGCTCTTCATGTTTTTCAACACCACTTCATGCTCCTCCTATTTTTCAGACCGTTTCATGTTCCTCATATTTTTGACATCTTTAGAAACTCTACATATCTTTCACACCTTTTCAGACTCTTTATGTTTTTCAACACCGCTTCATGATCCTCCTATTTTTCAGACCGTTTCATTCTCCTCATATTTTTGACACCTTTTGAAGCTCTTCATGTTTTTCACAAGTTCTCAGGCTCTGCATGTTTTTCAACAACGCTTCATGCTCCTCATATTTTTCAGACCGTTTCATGCTTCTCATATTTTTGACACCTTTTGAAGCTCTTCATATTTTCACACTTTTTCAGGCTCTTCATGTTTTTGAACACCGCTTCGTGCTCCTCCTATTTTTCAGACCGTTTCATGCTCCTAATATTTTTGACACCTTTTGAAGCTCTTCATATTTTTCACGCCTTTTCAGGCTCTTCATGTTTGAACACCGCTTCATGCTCCTTCTATTTTTCAGAGAGTTTCATGCTCCTCATATATTTCACACCTTTTGAAGCTCTTCATATTTTTCACACCTTTTCAGGCTCTTCATGTTTTTCCACACCACTTCATGCTTGTCCTATTTTTCAGCCCGTTTCATGCTCCTCATGTATTTCACACCTTTTGAAACTCTTCATATTTTTCACACCTTTTCAGGCTCTTCACGTTTTGATCACCGTTTCATGCTGCTCTTATTTTTCAGACCGTTTCATGCTCATCTCATTTTTGACACCTTTTGAAGCTCTTCATATATTTCACACATTTTCAACCTCTTCATATTTTTCACACCTTTTCATGCTCTTCATGTTTTTCAACACCGCTCATGCTTCTCCTGTTTTTCAGACAGTTTCATGCTCCTCCTATTTTTCAGACTGTTTCATGCACCTCTTATTATTGACACCTTTTGAAGCTCTCATATTTTTCACACCTTTTCAGGCTCTTCATGTTTTTCAACACCGCTTCATGCTCCTCCTATTTCTGAGACCGTTTCACGCTCCACATATTTTTGACAACTTTTGGAGCTCTTCATATTTTTCACACCTTTTCAGCCTCTTCATGTTTTTTAACTGCTGCATACTCCTCCTACTTTTCAGACCGTTTCATGCTCCTCATATATTTCACACCTTTTGAAGCTCTTCATATTTTTCACACCTTTTCAGGCTCTTCATTTTTTTCAACTCCACTTCATGCTCCTCCTATTTTTCAGACCGTTTCATGCTCATCTGATTTTTGACACCTTTTGAAGCTCTTCATATTTTTCACACGTTTTGATGCTCTTCATGTTTTTCACACGTTTTCAGGCTCTTCTTGTTTTTCAACACCGCTTCATGCTCCTCCTATTTTTCAGACCGTTTCATGCTCATCTCATTTTTGACACCTTTTGAAGCTCTTCATATTTCTCACAACTTTTTAGGCTCTTCATGTTTTTGACATCGCTTCATGCTCCTCCTATTTTTCAGAGAGTTTCTTGCTCCTCATGTATTTCACATCTTTTGAAGCTCTTCATATTTCTCACAACATTTTAAGCTCTTCATGTTTTTCCACACCACTTCATGTTTCACCTATTTTTAGGCCTGTTTCATGCTCCTCATGTATTTCACACCTTTTGAAGCTCTTCATATTTTTCACACCTTTTCAGGCTCTTCATGTTTTTAATCACCGTTTCATGCTCCTCCTATTTTTCAGGCCGTTTCATGCTCCTCATATATTTGACACATTTTGAAGCTCTGAATATTTTTCACACATTTTCAGGCTCTTCATGTTTTTGAACACTGCTTCATGATCCTCCTATTTTTCAGACCGTTTCATGTTCTTCATATGTTTGACACCTTTTGAAGCTCTTCATATTTTTCACTCCTTTTCAGGCTCTTCATGTTTTTCAACACCACTTCATACTTCTCCTATTTTTCAGACCGTTTCATGCTCCTCATGTATTTCACACCTTTTGAAGCTCTTCATATTTTTCACAACTTTTCAGGCTCTTCATGTTTTTGAACACCATTTCATGCCCCTTCTATTTTTCAGACCGTTTCATGCTCCTCATATTTTTCACACCTTTTGAAGCTCTTCATATTTTTCACACCTTTTCAGGCTCTTCATGTTTTTGAACACCGCTTCATGATCCTCCTATTTTTCAGACCTTTTTCTGCTCTTCATATTTTTGACACCTCTTGAAGCTCTTCATATATTTCACACCTTTTCAGCCTCTTCATTTTTTTCAAAACCGCTTCATGCTCCTCCTATTTTTCACACCGTTTCATGCTCATCTCATTTTTGTCACCTTTTGAAGCTCTTCATATATTTCACACCTTTTCAATCTCTTCATATTTTTCAGACATTTTCAGGCTCTTCATGTTTTTGAACACAGCTTCTTGCTCCTCCTATTTTTCAGACCGTTTCATGCTCCTCATATTTTTGACACCGTTTGAAGCTCTTCATATTTTTCACACCTTTTCAGGCTCTTCATGTTTGAACACCGCTTCATGCTCCTTCTATTTTTCAGAGAGTTTCATGCTCCTCATGTATTTCACACCTTTTGAAGCTCTTCATATATTTCACACCTTTTCAAGCTCTTCATATTTTTCACACCTATTCCGGCTCTTCATGTTTTTGATCACCGTTTCATGCTCCTCCTATTTTTCAGACCCTTTCATGCTTCTCATATTTTTGACACCTTTTGAAGCTCTTCATATTTTTCACACCTTTTCAGGCTCTTCATATTTTTGAACACCGCTTCATGCTCCTCCAATTTTTCAGGCCGTTTCATGCTCCTCATAATTTTGACACCTTTTGAAGCTCTTCATATGTTTCACAACTTTTCAGGCTCTTCATATTTTTGAACACCGTTTCATGCTCCTCCAATATTTCAGGCCGTTTCATGCTCCTCATAATTTTGACACCTTTTGAAGCTCTTCATATTTTTCACACCTTTTCAGGCTCTTCATATTTTTGAACACCGCTTCATGCTCCTCCAATTTTTCAGGCCGTTTCATGCTCCTCATAATTTTGACACCTTTTGAAGCTCTTCATAGGTTTCACAACTTTTCAGGCTCTTCATGTTTTTCCACACCCCTTCATGCTTCTCCTATTTTTCAGCCCGTTTCATGCTCCTCATGTATTTCACACCTTTTGAAGCTCTTCATATTTTTCACACCTTTTCAGTCTCTTCATGTTTTTGATCACCGTTTCATGCTCCTCCTATTTTTCAGACCGTTTCATGCTCATGTCATTTTCGACACCTTTTGAAGCTCTTCATATATTTCACACCTTTTGAAGCTCTTCATATTTTGCACACCTTTCCAGGCTCTTCATATTTTTCAACACCGCTTCATGCTCCACCTACTTTTCAGACCGTTTCATGCTCCTCATATTTTTGACACCTTTTGAAGCTTTTCATATTTTTCACACCTTTTCAGGCTCTTCATTTTTTTCAAAACTACTTCTTCCTCCTCCAATTTTTCAGACCGTTTCATGCTCATCTAATTTTTGACACCTGTTGAAGCTCTTAATATTTTTCACACCTTCTGAAGCTCTTTATATTTTTCACACTTTTTCAGGCTCTTCATGTTTTTGAACACCGCTTAATGCTCCTCCTATTTTTCAGACCGTTTCATGCTTCTCATATTTTTGACACCTTTTGAAGCTCTTCATATTTTCACACCTTTTCAGGCTCTTCATGTTTTTGAACACCGCTTCGTGCTCCTCCTATTTTTCAGACCGTTTCATGCTCCTAATATTTTTGACGCCTTTTGAGGCTCTTCATATTTTTCACACCTTTTCAGGCTCTTCATGTTTGAACACCGCTTCATGCTCCTTCTTTTTTTCAGAGAGTTTCATGCTCCTCATGTATTTCACACCTTTTGAAGCTCTTCATATTTTTCACACCTTTTCAGGCTCTTCATGTTTTTCCACACCACTTCATGCTTCTCCTATTTTTCAGACCGTTTCATGCTCATCTCATTTTTGACACCTTTTGAAGCTCTTCATATATTTCACACATTTTCAACCTCTTCATATTTTTCACACCTTTTCATGCTCTTCATGTTTTTCAACACCGCTTCATTCTTCTCCTATTTTTCAGACACTTTCATGCTCCTCCTATTTTTCAGACTGTTTCATGCACCTCTTATTATTGACACCTTTTGATGCTCTCATACTTTTCACACCTTTTCAGGCTCTTCATGTTTTTCCACACCACTTCATGCTTCTCCTATTTTTCAGACCGTTTCATGCTCATCTCATTTTTGACACCTTTTGAAGCTCTTCATATATTTCACACATTTTCAACCTCTTCATATTTTTCACACCTTTTCATGCTCTTCATGTTTTTCAACACCGCTTCATTCTTCTCCTATTTTTCAGACACTTTCATGCTCCTCCTATTTTTCAGACTGTTTCATGCACCTCTTATTATTGACACCTTTTGAAGCTCTCATATTTTTCACACCTTTTCAGGCTCTTCATGTTTTTCAACACCGGTTCATGCTTCTCCTATTTTTCAGAGAGTTTCATGCTCCTCATGCATTTCTCACATTTTGAAGCTCTTCAAATTTTTCACACTTTTTCAGGCTCTTCATGTTTTTCAACACCACTTCATGCTCCTCCTATTTTTCAGACCGTTTCATGTTCCTCATATTTTTGACATCTTTAGAAACTCTACATATCTTTCACACCTTTTCAGACTCTTTATGTTTTTCAACACCGCTTCATGATCCTCCTATTTTTCAGACCGTTTCATTCTCCTCATATTTTTGACACCTTTTGAAGCTCTTCATGTTTTTCACAAGTTCTCAGGCTCTGCATGTTTTTCAACAACGCTTCATGCTCCTCATATTTTTCAGACCGTTTCATGCTTCTCATATTTTTGACACCTTTTGAAGCTCTTCATATTTTCACACTTTTTCAGGCTCTTCATGTTTTTGAACACCGCTTCGTGCTCCTCCTATTTTTCAGACTGTTTCATGCTCCTCATATGTTTCACACCTTTTGAAGCTCTTCATATTTTTTTTAACACCTTTTCACGCTCCTCCTATATTTCAGACCGTTTCACGCTCCTCATATTTTTGACACTTTTTGCAGCTCTTCATATTTTTCACACCTTTTCAGGGTCTTCATGTTTTTCTACACCACTTCATGCTCCTCCTATTTTTCAGACCGTTTTATTCTGCTCATATGTTTCACACCTTTTTCAAGCTCTTCATGTTTTTCAACACCACTTCATGCTCCTCCTAATTATCAGACTGTTTCATTCTCCTCATATTTTTGACACCATTTTAAGCTGTTCATCTTTTTCACACCTTTTCAGGCTCTTCATGATTTTTAACACCTTTTCATGCTCCTGCTATATTTCAGACCATTTCATGCTCCTTATATTTTTGACACCTTTTGAAGCTCTTCATATTTTTCATACGTTTTCAGGCTCTTCATATTTTTCAACACCGCTTCATGCTCCACCTATTTTTCAGACCGTATCATGCTCCTCATATGTTTCACACCTTTTTAAGGCTCTTCATATTTTTCAACAACACTTCATGCTCCTCCTATGTTTCAGACCGTTTCATGCTCCTCATATTTTTGACACAGTTTGAAGCTCTTCACATTGTTCACACGTTTTGAGGCTCTTCATGTTTTTGAAAACAGTTTCTTGCTCCTCATATTTTTCAGACCGTTTCACCCTCTATATATTTGACACCTTTTTGAAGCTCTTCATATTTTTCACACCTTTTGAGGCTCTTCATGTTTTTGAAAACAGTTTCTTGCTCCTCATATTTTTCAGACCGTTTCACCCTCTATATATTTTACACCTTTTTGAAGCTCTTCATATTTTTCACACCTTTTGAGGCTCTTCATGTTTTTGAAAACAGTTTCTTGCTCCTCATATTTTTCAGACCGTTTCACCCTCTATATATTTGACACCTTTTTGAAGCTCTTCATATTTTTCACACCTTTTGAAGCTCTTCATATTTCTCACACCTTTTCAGGCTCTTCATGTTTTTGATCACCATTTCATGCTCCTCCCATTTTTCAGACCGTTTCATGCTCCTCTTATTTTTGACACCTTTTGAAGCTGTTCATATTTTTCACACCTTTTCAGACTCTTCATGTTTTTGAACACCGCTTCATGCTCCTCCTATTATTCAGACAGTTTCATGCTTCTCATATTTTTGACACCTTTTGAAGCTCTTCATATTTTTCACACCCTTTCAGGCTCTTAATGTTTTTCAACACCACTTCATGCTCCTCCAATTTTTCATACGTTTTCATGCTCCTCATATTTTTGACACCTTTTGAAGCTCTTCATATTGTTCACACCTTTTCAGGCTCTTCATGTTTTTGAACACCGTTTCATGTTCCTCGTATTTTTCAGGCCATTTCATGCTCGTCATGTATTTCACACTTTTGAAGCTCTTCATATTTTTCACACCTTTTCAGGATCTTCATGTTTTTCAAAACCACTTCATGCTTCTCCTATTTTTCAGCCCGTTTCATGCTCCTCATATTTTTGACACCTTTTGAAGCTTTTCATATTTTTCACACCTTTTCAGGCTCTTCATGTTTTTGAACACCACTTCATGCTCCTTCTATTTTTCAGAGAGTTTCATGCTCCTCATGTATTTCACACGTTTTGAAGCTCTTCATATGTTTCACACCTTTTGAATTCTTCATATTTTTCACACCTTTTCAAGCTCTTCATATTTTTAACACCTTTTCAGGCTCTTTATGTTTTTCAACACCGCTTCATGCTCCTCCTATTTTTCAGACCGTTTCATGCTCCACACATTTTGAAACCTTTTGAAGCTCTTCATATTTTTCACACCTTTTCAGGCTCTCCATGTTTTTCATCACCGATTCATGCTCCTCCTATTTTTGAGGCCGTTTAATGCTCCTCATATTTTTGACACCTTTTGAATCTCTTCATATTTTTCACACCTTTTAGGCTCTTCATGTTTTTGAACAGCGCTTCATGCTCCTCATATTTTTCAGACCGTTTCATGCTCCTCATATTTTTCACACCTTTTAAAGCTCTTCATATTTTTCATATTTTTGAAGCTCTTCATATTTTTCACACTTTTTCAGGCTCTTCATGTTTTTCAGCACACTTTCTTGCTCCTCCTATTTTTCAGACCGTTTCATGCTCCTCATGTATTTCACACCATTTGAAGCTCTTCAAATTTTTCACACCTTTTCAGGCTCTTCAAATTTTTCACACCTTTTCAGGCTCTTCAAATTTTCCACACCTTTTCAGGCTCTTCAAATTTTTCACACCTTTTCAGGCTCTTCATATTTTTCACACCTTTTCAGGCTCTTCATGTTTTTGATCACCGTTTCATGCTCCTCCTATTTTTCAGACAGTTTCATGCTCATCTCAATTTTGACACCTTTTGAAGCTCTTCATATATTTCACACCTTTTCAAGCTCTTCATATTTTTCACACCTTTTCAGGCTCTTCATGTTTTTCAACACCTCTTCATGCTTCTCCTATTTTTCAGACCGTTACTTGCTCCTCATATTTTTGACACATTTAGAAGTTCTTCATATTTTTCACACCTTTTCAGGCTCTTCATATTTTTCAACACCGCTTCATGCTCCTCCTATTTTTCAGACCGTTTCAAGGTCCTCATATTTTTGACACCTTTTGAAGCTTTTCATATTTTTCACACCTTTTCAGGCTCTTCATTTTTTTAAACAGTACTTCTTGCTCCTCCAATATTTCAGACCGTTTCATGCTCATCTAATTTTTGAAAACTTTTGAAGCTATGCATATTTTTCACAACTTTTCAGGCTCTTCATGTTTTTCAACACCACTGCATGCTCCTCGTATTTTTAAGACCGTTTCATGCTCCTCATATTTTTGACACCTTTAGAAGCTCTTCATATTTTTCACACCTTTTCACGCTCTTCATGTTTTTCAACACCGCTTCATGCTCCTCTTCTTTTTCAGACCGTTTCATGCTCCTCATATTTTTGACACCTTTTAAGCTCTTCATGTTTTTCACACATTTTCAGGCACTTCATGTATTTCAAACCGCTTCATGCTCCTCCTATTTTTCAGAACCTTTCATGCTCCTCATATTTTTGACACATTTTGAAGCTCTTCATATTTTTCTCACCCTTTGAAGCTCTTCATATTTTTCATATTTTTGAAGCTCTTCATATTTTCACACGTTTTCAGGCTCTTCATGTTTTTCAACACCGCTTCATGCTCCTCCTATTTTTAAAACTGTATCATGCTCCTCATATTTTTCATACCTTTTGAAGCTCTTCATATTTTTCACACCTTTTCAGGCTCTTCATGTTTTTCAACATCGCTTCATGCTCCGCCTATTTTTCAGACCGTTTCATGCTCCTCATATTTTTGTCACCTTTTGAAGCTCTTCATATTTTTCTCACCCTTTGAAGCTCTTCATATTTTTCATATTTTTGAAGGTCTTCATATTTTCACAACTTTTCAGGCTCTTCATGTTTTAGAACACCACTTCATGCTCCTTCTATTTTTCAGAGAGTTTCATGCTCCTCATGTATTTCACACCTTTTGAAGCTTTTCATATTTTTCACACTTTTTCAGGCTCTTCATGTTTTTCAACACCACTTCATTCTTCTCCTATTTTTCAGCCCGTTTCATGCTCCTCATGTCTTTCACACCTTTTGAAGCTCTTCACATTTTTCACACCTTTTCAGGCTCTTCATGTTTTTGATCACCATTTCATGCTCCTCCCATTTTTCAGACCGTTTCATGCTCCTCATATTTTTGACACCTTTTGAAGCTGTTCATATTTTTCACACCTTTTCAGACTCTTCATGTTTTTGAACACCGCTTCATGCTCCTCCTATTATTCAGACAGTTTCATGCTTCTCATATTTTTGACACCTTTTGAAGCTCTTCATATTTTTCACACCCTTTCAGGCTCTTAATGTTTTTCAACACCATTTCATGCTCCTCCTATTTTTCATACGTTTTCATGCTCCTCATATTTTTGACACCTTTTGAAGCTCTTCATATTGTTCACACCTTTTCAGGCTCTTCATGTTTTTGAACACCGTTTCATGTTCCTCGTATTTTTCAGGCCATTTCATGCTCGTCATGTATTTCACACTTTTGAAGCTCTTCATATTTTTCACACCTTTTCAGGATCTTCATGTTTTTCAACACCACTTCATGCTTCTCCTATTTTTCAGCCCGTTTCATGCTCCTCATATTTTTGACACCTTTTGAAGCTTTTCATATTTTTCACACCTTTTCAGGCTCTTCATGTTTTTGAACACCACTTCATGCTCCTTCTATTTTTCAGAGAGTTTCATGCTCCTCATGTATTTCACACGTTTTGAAGCTCTTCATATGTTTCTCACATTTTGAAGTTCTTCATATTTTTCACACCTTTTGAAGCTCTTCATATTTTTCACACCTTTTCAGGCTCTTCATGTTTTTCAACACCGCTTCATGCTCCTCCTATTTTTCAGACCGTTTCATGCTCCTCATATTTTTGACACCTTTTGAAGCTCTTCATATATTTCACACCTTTTCAAGCTCTTCATGTTTTTCAACACCACTTCATGCTCCTCCTATTTTTCAGAGCGTTTCATGCTCCTCATATTTTTGACACCTTTTGAAGTTCCTCATATTTTTCACACCATTTCAGGCTCTTCGTGTTTTTGAACACCGTTTCATTCTCCTCCTATTTTTCAGACCGTCTCATGCTCCTCATATTTTTCACACCTTTTGAAGCTCTTCATATTTTGTACACCTTTTCAGGCTCTTCATGTTTTTCAACACCGCTTCACGCTCCTCCTATTTTTCAGACCGTTCATTCTCCTCATAATTTTGAAACATTTTGAAGCTCTTCTTATTTTTCACACCTTTTCAGGCTCTTCATGGTTTTCAAGACCGCTTCATGCTCCTCCTATTTTCCAGACCATTCATGCTCCTCATTTTTTTGACACCTTTTGCAGCTCTTCATAATTTTCACACGTTTTCAGGCTCTTCATGTTTTTCAACAAGATTTCATGCTCCTCCTGTTTTTCAGACCGTTTCAAGCTCCTCATGTATTTCACACCATTTGAAGCTCTTCATATTATTCACACCTTTTCAGGCTCTTCATGTTTTTCAACAAGATTTCATGCTCCTCCTGTTTTTCAGACCGTTTCAAGCTCCTCATGTATTTCACACCATTTGAAGCTCTTCATATTTTTCACACCTTTTCAGGCTCTTCATGTTTTTCAACACCGCTTCATGCTCCTCCTATCTTTCAGACCATTTCATGCTCATCTCATTTTTGACACCTTTTGAAGCTCTTCATATATTTCACACCTTTTGAAGCTCTTCATAATTTTCACAAGTTTTCAGGCTCTTCATGTTTTTCAACACGGCTTCATGATCCTCCTATTTTTCATACCGTTCATGCTCCTCATATTTTTGACACCTTTTGAAGTTCTTCCTATTTTTCACAACTCTTCATGCTCTTCATGTTTTTCGACACTGCTTCATGCTCCTCCTATTTTACAGCCTGTTTCATGCTCCTCATATTTTTGAAACCTTTTGAAGCTCTTCATATTTTTCACACCTTTTCCCGCTCTTCATGTTTGTTAAACCCGTTTCTTGCTCCTCCTATTTTTCAGACCGTTTCATGCTCCTCATATTTTTGACACCTTATGAAGCTCTTCATATTTTTCACTCCTTTTCAGATCTTCATGTTTTTCAACACCACTTCTTGCTCCTTCTATTTTTCAGACCGATTCATGCTCCTCATATTTTTGACACTTTTTGAAGCTCTTCATATTCTTCACAGCTTTTGATGCTCTTCATGTTTTTCAACACCTTTTCATGCTCCTGATATATTTCAGACAGTTTCATGCTCCTCATATTTTGACACATTTAGAAGCTCTTCATATTTTTCACACCTTTTCAGGGTCTTCATGTCTTTCAACACCGCTTCATGCTCCTCCTATTTTTCAGACCATTTCATGCTCATCTCTTTTTTGACACCTTTTGAAGCTCTTCATATTTTTCACACCTTTTCAGGGTCTTCATATCTTTCAACACCGCTTCATGCTCCTCATATTTTTCATACCGTTTCATGCTCCTCATATTTTTCACACCTTTTGAAGCTAGTCTTATTTTCACAGCTTTTCAGGAACTTCATGTTTTTCAACACCGCTTCATGCTCCTCCCATTTTTCAGACCGTTTCATGCTCCTCCTATTTTTCAGACCGTTTCATGCTCCTCATATTTTTGACACCTTTTGAAGCTTGTCTTATTTTCACAGCTTTTCAGGAACTTCATGTTTTTCAACACTGCTTCATGCTCCTCCCATTTTTCAGACCGATTCATGCTCCTCCTATTTTTCAGACCGTTTCATGCTCCTCATGTATTTCCAACCTTTTGAAGCTCTTCATATTTTTCACACCTTTTCAGGCTCTTCATGTTTTTGAACACTGCTTCATGCTCCTCCTATTTTTAAGAGGGTTTCATGCTCGTCATATTTTTGACACATTTTGAAGCTCTTCATATTTTTCACACCATTTCAGGCTCTTCATCTTTTTGAACACCGCTTCATGCTCGTCCTATTTTCAGACCGTTTCATGCTCCTCATATTTTTGACACGTTTTGAAGCTCTTCATATTTTTCACACCTTTTCAGGCCTTTCATGTTTTTCAACACCACTTCATCCTCCTCCTGTTTTTAAGACCTTTAATGTCCCTCATATTTTTGACACCTTTTGAAGCTCTTCCTATTTTTCACACATTTTCAGGCTCTTCATGTTTTTGAACAACGTTTCATGCTCCTCCTACTTTTCAGACCGTATAATGCTCCTCATATATTTCATACGTTTTGAAGCTCTTCATATATTTCACACCTTTTCTGGCTCTTCATGTTTTTCAACACCGCTTCATGCTATTTCTATTTTTCAGAGAGTTTCATGCTCCTCATGTATTTCACACCTTTTGAAGCTCTTCATATTTTTCAAACCTTTTCAGGCTCTTCATGTTTTTCCACACCCCTTCATGCTTCTCCTATTTTTCAGCCCGTTTCATGCTCCTCATGTATTTCACACCTTTTGAAGATCTCCATATTTCTCACACCTTTTCAGGCTCTTCATGTTTTTGATCACCGTTTTATGCTCCTCCTATTTTTCAGACCGTTTCATGCTCATCTCATTTTTGACACCTTTTGAAGCTCTTCATATATTTCACACCTTTTGAAGCTCTTCATATTTTTCACACTTTTTCAGGCTCTTCATGTTTTTCAACACCACTTCAAGCTCCTTCTATTTTTCAGACCGTTTCTTGCTCCTCATATTTTTGACACCTTTGAGGCTCTTCATATATTTCACACTGTTTCAGGCTCTTTATGTTATTCAACACCGCTTCATGCTCCTCCTAATTTTCAGACCGTTTCATTCTCCTCATATTTTTGACACCTTTTGAAGCTCTTCATATTTTTCACACTTTTTCAGGCTCTTCATGTTTTTCAAACCGCTTCATGCTCCTCCTATTTTTCAGACCGTTTCATGCTCCTCCTATTTTTCAGACCGTTTCATGCTCCTCATATTTTTGACGCCTTTTGAAGCTCTTCCTATTTTTCACACTTTTTCAGGCTCTTCATATTTTTCAGCACCACTTCATGCTCCTCCTATTTTTTCAGACCGTATCATGCTCCTCATATTTTTGACACCTTTTGAAGCTCTTCATATTTTTCACACCTTTTCAGGCTCTTCATGTTTTTCAACACCGTTTCATGCTCCTCCTATGTTTCAGATCATTTCATGCTCCTCATATATTTCACATCTTTTATAGCTCTTCATATTTTTCACACCTTTTCATTCTCTTCAGGTTTCTCAACATCACTTCATGCTTCTCCTATTTTTCACACCGTTTCATGCTCCCACTATTTTTGACACCTTTTCAAGCTCTTTATATATTTCCCACCTCTTCAGGCTCTTAATGTTTTCAACACCGCTTCTTGCTCATCCTATTTGTCGGACCGCTTCATGCTCCTCATATTTTTGACATCTTTTGAAGCTCTTCATATTTTTCACACCTTTTCAGGCTCTTCACGTTTTCAACACCGTTTCATGCTCCTCCTATTTTTCAGACCGTTTCATGCTCCTCATATTTTTAACACCTTTTGAAGCTCTTCATATTTTTCACACCTTTGGAAGCTCTTCATATTTTTCACACATTTTCAGGCTTTTCATGTTTTCAACACCCCTTCATGCTCCTCCTTTTTTTCAGACCATTTCATGCTCCTCATATTTTTGACACTTTTGAAGCTCTTCATGTCTTTCAACTTGTTTCATGCTGCTCCTATTTTTCAGACGGTTTCATGCTCCTCCTATTTTTCAGACCGTTTCATGTACCTCATATTTTTCACACCTTTTGAACCTCCTCATTTTTTCACATCCTTTGAAGCTCTTCATATATTTCACACCTTCTCAGGCACTTCATGATTTTCACGACCACTTCATGCTCCCCCTATTTTTCAGACCGTTTCATGCTCCTCATATATTAGACACCTTGTGAAGCTCTTCCTATTTTTCACACCTTTTCAGGCTCTTCATGTTTTTCAACACCGTTTCATGCTCCTCCTATTTTTCAGACCGCTTCAGGCTCCTCATGTATTTCACAACTTTTCAAGCTCTTCATATTTTTCACACCTTTTCAGGCTCTTCATGTTTTTGAACACCGTTTCATGCTCCTCCTATTTTTCAGACCGTTTTATGCTCCTCATATTTTTGACACCTTTTGAACCTCCTCATTTTTTCACAACTTTTGAAGCTCTTCATATATTTCACACCTTTTCAGGCACTTCATGATTTTCACGACCACTTCATGCTCCTCCTATTTTTCAGACCGTTTCATGCTCATCTCATTTTTGACACCTTTGGAAGCTCTTCATATTTTTCACACCTTTTGAAGCTCTTCATATTTTTGACACGTTTTCAGGCTCTTCATGTTTTTCAACACCGCTTCATGCTCCTCCTATTTTTCAGATTGTTTCATGCTCCTCATATTTTTGACACTTTTTGAGCTCTTCATATTTTTCAAACCTTTTCAGGCTCTTCATGTTTTCGAACTCTGCTTCATGCTCCTCCAATTTTTCAAACCGTTTTATGATCCTCATGTATTTCACAACTTTGAACTTCTTCATATTTTTCACACCTTTTCATGCTCTTCAAGTTTTTCAACATCACTTCATGCTCCTACTTTTTTGCAGACCGTTTCATGCTCGTCATATTTTTGACATCTTTTGAAGCTCTTCATATTTTTCACACCTTTTCAGGCTCTTCATGTTTTTCAACCATGCTTCATGTTCCTCCTATTTTTCAGACCGTTTCATGCTCCTCATATTTTTGACACCTTTTGAAGCTCTTCATATTTTTCACACCTTTTCAGGCTCTTCATGTTTTTCAACACCGCTTCATGCTCCTCCGATTTTTCAGACCGTTTCATGCTCCTCATATTTTTCACACCTTTTGAAACCTTTCATATATTTCACACCTTTTAAGGCTCTTCATGTTTTCCAACACCGCTTCATGCTCCGCCTATTTTTCAGACCGTTTCATGTTCATCTAATTTTTGCCACCTTTTGAAGCTCTTCATATTTTTCACACCGTTTGAAGCTCTTCATATTTTTCACACGTTTTCAGGCTCTTCATGTTTTTCAACACCACCTCATGCTCCTCCTATTTTTCAGACCGTTTCATGCTCCTCATATTTTTGACACCTTTTGAAGCTCTTCATGCATTTCACACCTTTTCAGGCTCTTCATGCTTTTCAACACCGCTTCATGCTCCTCCAATTTTTCAGAAAGTTTCATGCTCCTCATATTTTTAACATCTTTTGAAGCTCTTCATATTTTTCACACCTTTTCAGGTTCTTCATGTTTTTCAACACCGCTTCATGATCCTCCTGTTTTTCCGACCGTTTCATGCTCTTCATATTTTTGACACATTTTGAAGCTCTTCATATTTTTCACAGCTTTTCAGGCTCTTCATGTTTTTCAACACCGTTTCATGCTGCTTCTATTATTCAGACAGTTTCATGCTCCTCATATTTTTGACACCTTTTGAAGCTCTTCATATTTTTCACATCATTGAAGCTCTTCATATTTTTCATGCCTTTTCAGGCTCTTCATGATTTTCAACACCGCTTCATGCTCCTCGTATTTTTCTGACCGTTTCATGCTCATCTCATTTTTGACACCTTTTGAAGCTCTTCATATTTTTCACACCTTTTGAAGCTCTTCATATTTTTCATATGTTTGAAGCTCTTCATATTTTCACACGTTTTCAAACTCTTCATGTTTTTCAACACCGCTTCATGCCCCTGCTATTTTTCAGACCGTTTCATGCTCCTCATATTTTTGACAGGTTTTGAGGCTTTTCATATTTTTCACACCTTTTCAGGCACTTCATGTTTTTGAACACCGTTTCATAATCCGCCTATTTTTAAGACCGTTTCATGCTCCTCATATTTTTGACACCTTTAGAAACTCTTCATATTTTACACAGCTTTTCAGGCTCTTCATGTTTTTCAACACCACTTCATGCTCCTCCTCTTTTTCAGAACGTTTCATGCTCCTCATATATTTGACACCTTTTGAAGCTCTTGATATTTCTCACACCTTTTCAGGTTCTTCATGTTTTTCAAAACCGCTTCATGCTCCTCCTATTTTTCAGACCGTTTCATGCTCATCTCATTTTTGACACCTTTTGAAGCTCTTCATATTTTTCACATCTTTTGAAGCTCTTTATATTTTTCACACATTTTCAGGCTCTTCATGTTTTTCAACACCGTTTCATGCTAATCCTATTTTTCAAACCATATCATGCTCCTCATATTTTTCACACCTTTTGAAGCTCTTCATATTTTTCACACCTTTTCAGGCTCTTCATGTTTTTGAACACCACTTCATGCTCCTTCTCTTTTTCAGAGAGTTTTATGCTCCTCATGTATTTCACACCTTTTGAAGCTCTTCATATTTTTCACACCTTTTCAGGCTCTTCATGTTTTTCAACACCGCTTCATGCTGCTCATATTTTTCAGACCATTTCATGCTCTTCATAT
This sequence comes from Dama dama, assembly GCF_033118175.1. Lineage (NCBI taxonomy): Eukaryota > Metazoa > Chordata > Mammalia > Artiodactyla > Cervidae > Dama > Dama dama. The sequence goes on along the minus strand of NW_026870955.1, from coordinate 1,059,648 downwards.
TTTTGACACGTTTTGAAGCTCTTCATATTTTTCACACCTTTTAAGGCTCTTCATGTTTTTCAACACCGCTTCATGCTCCTGCTATTTTTCAGACCGTTTCATGCTTCTCATATTTTTGACACCTTTTGAAGCTCTTCATATTTTTCACACCTTTTCAGGCTCTTCATGTTTTTGAACACGGCTTCATGCTCCTCCTATTTTTCAGACCGTTTAATCTCCTCATATTTTTGACATCTATTGAAGCTCTTCATATTTTTCACACCTTTGCAGGCTCTTCATGTTTTTGAACACCGCTTCATGCTCCTCCTATTTTTCAGACCGTTTAATCCTCCTCATGTATTTCACACCTTTTGAATCTCTTCATATTTGTCACACCTTTTCAGGCTCTTCATGTTTTTGAACACTATTTCATGCTCCTCCTATTTTGCAGACCGTTTCATTCTCCTCATATTTTTGACACCTTTTGAAGCTCTTCATATGTTTCACACCTTTTCAGGCTTTTCATTTTTTTCAACACTACTTCATGCTGCTCCTATTTTTCAGAGCGTTTCATGCTCATCTCATTTTGACACCTTTTGAAGCTTTTTATATTGTTCACACCTTTTCAGGCTCTTCATGATTTTCAACACCGCTTCATGCTCCTCCTAATTTTCAGAACGTTTCATTCTCATCTCATTTTTGACACCTTTTTAATCTCTTCATATTTTCACAACTTTTGAAGATCTTCATATTTTTAATATTTTTGAAGCTCTTCATATTTTCACACGTTTTCACACTCTTCATGTTTTTCAACACCGCTTCATGCTCCTCCTGTTTTTCAAACTGTATCATGCTCCTCATATTTTTGAAATCTTTTGAAGCCCTTCATATTTTTCACACCTTTTCAGGCTCTTCATGTTTTTGAACACTTCTTCATGCTCTTCATCTTTTTCAGACCGTTTCATGCTCCTCATATTTTTGACACTTTTTGAAGCTCTTCATATTTTTCACTCATTTTCAGGCTCTTCATGTTTTTCAACACCACTTCATGCTCCTCCAATTTTTGAGACCGTTTGATGCTTCTCATATTTTTGACACCTTTAGAAACTCTTCATATTTTTCACACCTTTTCAGGCTCTTCATGTTTTTTATCACTGCTTCATGCTCATCCTATTTTTCAGAACGTTTCATGCTCCTCATATTTTTGACACCTTTTGAAGCTCTTCATATTTTTCACACCTTTTCAGGCTTTTCATGTTTTTGAACACCGCTTCATGTTCCTCCTATTTTTCAGACCGTTTCATGCTCCTCATATTTTTGACACCTTTTGAAGCTCTTCATATATTTCACACCTTTTCAGGCTCTTCATGTTTTTGAACACCGCTTCATGCTCCTCCTATTTTTCAGATTGTTTCATGCTCCTCATATTTTTGACACCTTTTGAAGCTCTTCATATTTTTCACACCTTTTCAGGCTCTTCATGTTTTTCAACACCGCTTCATGCTCGTCGTATTTTGCCGACCGTTTCATGCTCCTCATATTTTTGACACCTTTTGAAGCTCTTCAGATATTTCACACCTTTCCAGGCTCTTCATTTTTTCAACACCACTTCATGCTCCTCCTATTTTTCAGATCATTTCATGCTCATCTCATTTTAACACCTTTTGAAGCTCTTCATATTTTTGACAAATTTTGAAGGTCTTCATATTTTTCACACGTTTTCAGGCTCTTCATGATTTTCAACACCGCTTCATGCTCCTCCTATTTTTCAGACCTTTTCATGCTCATCTCTTTTTTGACACCTTTTGAAGCTCTTCATATGTTTCACACCTTTTGAAGCTCTTCATATTTTTCACATTTATGAATCTATTCATATTTTCCACACGTTTTCAGACAATTCATGTTTTTCAACATCGCTTCATGCTCCTCCTATTTTTCAGACCGTTTCATTCTCCTCATATTTTTGAAACCTTTTGAAGCTCTTCATATATTTCACACTTTTTCAGACTTTTCCTTTTTTTCAACACGACTTCATGCTCCTCCTATTTTTCAGACCGTTTCATGGTCATCTCATTTTGACACCTTTTGAAGCTCTTCATGTTTTTCACATCTTTTGAAGCTCTTCATATTTTTCACACCTTTCCAGGCTCTTCATTTTTTCAACACCACTTCATGCTCCTCCTATTTTTCAGACCGTTTCATACTCCTCATAATTTTGACACCTTTTGAAGCTTTCATATTTTTAACACCTTTTCAGGCTCTTCATCTTTTTCAACACCACTTCATGCACCTCCTTTTTTGCAGACCGTTTCATGCTACTCATATTTTTAACACCTTTTGAAGCTCTTCATATTTCTCACACCTTTTTAGGCTCTTCATGTATTTCAACAACGCTTCATGCTCCTCCGATTTTGCAGACATTTTCATCCTCCTCATATTTTTGACACCTTTTGAAGCTCTTCATATTTTTCACACCTTTTCAGGCTCTTCATGTTTTTCAACACCGCTTCATGCTCCTCCTATTTTTCAGACCGTTTCATGCTCCTCATATTTTTGACACCTTTTGAAGCTCTTCATATTTTTCACAACTTTTCAGGCTCTTCATGTTTTTCAACACAGCTTCATGCACGTCCTATTTTTCAGACCGTTTCATGCTCATCTCATTTTTGACACCTTTTGAAGCTTTTCATATTTTTCACAACTTTTCAGGCTCTTCATGTTTTTGAACACCGCTTCATGCTAATCCTATTTTTCAAACCATATCATGCTCCTCATATTTTTCACACCTTTTGAAGCTCTTCATATATTTCACACCTTTTCAGGCTCTTCATGTTTTTGAACACCACTTCATGCTCCTTCTCTTTTTCAGAGAGTTTTATGCTCCTCATGTATTTCACACCTTTTGAAGCTCTTCATATTTTTCACACTTTTTCAGGCTCTTCATGTTTTTCAACACCGCTTCATGCTGCTCATATTTTTCAGACCGTTTCATGCTCCTCATATTTTTGACACCTTTTGAAGCTCTTCATATTTTTCACACCTTTTAAGGCTCTTCATGTTTTCAACACCGCTTCATGCTCCTCCAATTTTTCAGACCGTTTCATGCTCCTCATATTTTTGTCACCTTTTGAAGCTCTTCATATTTTTCACACATTTTCAGGCTCTTCATGTTTTTCAACACCGCTTCATGCTCCTCCGATTTTTCAGACCGTTTCATGCTCCTCATATTTTTCACACCTTTTGAAGCCTTTCATATTTTTCACAACTTTTCAGGCTCTTCATGTTTTTGAACATCGCTTCATGCTGCTCCTATTTTTTAGAGCGTTTCATGCTCATCTCATTTTGACACCTTTTGAATCTTTTCATATTGTTCACACCTTTTCAGGCTCTTCATGATTTTCAACACCGCTTCATGCTCCTCCTATTTTTCAGACCGTTTCATGCTCATCTCATTTTTGACACCTTTTTAATCTCTTCATATTTTTCACAACTTTTGAAGCTCTTCATATTTTTAATATTTTTGAAGCTCTTCATATTTTCACACGTTTTCACACTCTACATGTTTTTCAACACCGCTTCATGCTCCTCCTATTTTTCAAACCGAATCATGCTCCTCATATTTTTGAAAACTTTTGAAGCTCTTCATATTTTTCACACCTTTTAGGCTCTTCATGTTTTTGAACACTTCTTCATGCTCTTCCTCTTTTTCAGACCGTTTCATGCTCCCCATATTTTTGACACTTTTTGAAGCTCTTCATATTTTTCACTCATTTTCAGGCTCTTCATGTTTTTCAACACCACTTCATGCTCCTCCTATTTTTGAGAACTTTTGATGCTCCTCATATTTTTGACACCTTTAGAAACTCTTCATATTATTCACACCTTTTCAGGCTCTTCATGTTTTTTATCACTGCTTCATGCTCGTCCTATTTTTCAGAACGTTTCATGCTCCTCATATTTTTGACACCTTTTGAAGCTCTTCATATTTTTCACACCTTTTCAGGCTTTTCATGTTTTTGAACACCGCTTCATGTTCCTCCTATTTTTCAGAACGATTCATGCTCCTCATATTTTTGACACCTTTTGAAGCTCTTCATATATTTCACACCTTTTCAGGCTCTTCATATTTTTGAACACCGCTTCATGCTCCTCCTATTTTTCAGATTGTTTCATGCTCCTCATATTTTTGACACCTTTTGAAGCTCTTCATATTTTTCACACCTTTTCAGGCTCTTCATGTTTTTCAACACCGCTTCATGCTCATCGTATTTTGCCGACCGTTTCATGCTCCTCATAATTTTGACACCTTTTGAAGCTCTTCAGATATTTCACACCTTTCCAGGCTCTTCATTTTTTCAACACTACTTCATGCTCCTCCTATTTTTCAGATCGTTTCATGCTCATCTCATTTTAACACCTTTTGAAGCTCTTCATATTTTTGACAAATTTTGAAGGTCTTCATATTTTTCACACGTTTTCAGGCTCTTCATGATTTTCAACACCGCTTCATGCTCCTCCTATTTTTCAGACATTTTCATGCTCATCTCTTTTTTGACACCTTTTGAAGCTCTTCAGATTTTTCACACCTTTTCAAGCTCTTCATATTTTTCACATTTATGAATCTCTTCATATTTTCCACACGTTTTCAGACAATTCATGTTTTTCAACATCGCTTCATGCTCCTCCTATTTTTCAGACCGTTTCATGCTCCTCATATTTTTGACACCTTTTGAAGCTCTTCATATTTTTCACACATTTTCAGGCTCTTCATGTTTTTCAACACTGCTTCATGCTCCTCCGATTTTTCAGACCGTTTCATGCTCCTAATATTTTTCACACCTTTTGAAGCCTTTCATATTTTTCACAACTTTTTAAGCTCTTCATGTTTTTGAACATCGCTTCATGCTCCTCCTATTTTTCAGACCGTTTCATGCTCATCTCATTTTTGACACCTTTTGAAGCTTTTCATATTTTTCACAACTTTTCAGGCTCTTCATGTTTTTGAACACAGCTTCATGCTCCTCCTATTTTTCAGACCGTATCATGCTCCTCATATTTTTCAAACCTTTTGAAGCTCTTCATATTTTTCACACGTTTTCAGTCTATTCATGTTTTTTTTTTTTTTTTTTAGTTATATTTTCATCTTTATTGTTTCTTTTATTACAATAATTTCCAAAATACTCTGACTTTGCAGGTTTGATTTCTTATACAAACTGATCATTACTTTGGAAAGTTTTATATTCTTCTGAAAGTTTTTTGCATTTTGCCTTTAGGTCACATTTCCAAGTGACTGTTTTTTGAATTCACATTCTAGAAATGAATCTCTGGTTTTCCTCTGCTATGGTTGGAGAATAGACTGTAAGAGACTTTTCCTCTTTGGAACGTTTTGAGGTTTTCATCAAGGCCTAATTATGTAATCATATTTTTGTAAATGTTCTAGGAAAAGTTGTCCTGGAAGAGAAAGCTTTTTTTGGTTGTTTGATTTTAAGTACTCTATCTTCTCTAACACATGGTATCATCAGATTTTTAAAATTTGTGTAAATCTGATGGTTGTAAAACAGTATCTCACTGTAGTTTATTTCACATGTCTCTAACTGCTGAGAAATTGGTCATCACTCAGATGCTTTTTCAGAGAAGCCAATGGCACCCCACTCCAGTACTCTCGCCTGGAAATTCCCATGGACGGAGGAGCCTGGTAGGCTGCAGTCCATGAGGTAGCTAAGAGTCAGACATGACTGAGCGACTTCACTTTCATTTTTCACTTCCATGCGTTGGAGAAGGAAATGGCAACTCATTCCAGTGTTCTTGCCTGGAGAATTTTGAACACCATTTCAGGCTCCTCCTATTTTTCAGAGAGTTTCATGCTCCTTATGTATTTCACACATTTTGAAGCTCTTCATATTTTTCACACCTTTTCAGGCCCTTCATGCTTTTCCACACCACTTCATGCTCCTCCTATTTTTCAGACCGTATCGTGTTCCTCATATTTTTGACACCTTTTGAAGCTCTTCATATTTTTACCAGCTTTTCAGGTTCTTCATGTTTTTCAACACCGCTTCATGTTCCTCATCTTTTTCAGACCGTTTCATGCTCCTCATATTTTTCACACCTTTAGAGGCTCTTCATGTTTTTGATCACCGTTTCACGATCCTCCTATTTTTCAGGCCGTTTCATGCTCCTCATATTTTTGACACATTTTGAAGCTCTTCATATTTTTCACACCTTTTCAGGCTCTTCATGTTTTTCAACACCGCTTCATGATCCTCCTATTTTTTGGACCGTTTCATGCAGATCTCATTTTTGACACCTTTTGAAGCTCTTCTTATTTTTCAAAACTTTTGAAGCTCTTCATATTTTTCACACATTTTCAGGCTCTTTATGTTTTTGAACACCGCTTCATGGTCCTCCTAATTTTCAGAACTTTTCATGCGCCTCATATAATTCACACCTTTTGAAGCTCTTCATATTTTTCACACCTTTTCAGGCTCTTCATGTTTTTCAACACCGCTTCATGATCCTCCTATTTTTCGGACCGTTTCATGCTCCTCATATTTTTGACACCTTTTGAAGCTCTTCATATTTTTCACACCTTTTCAGGCTCTTCATGATTTTCAACACCACTTCATGCTCCTCCTATTTTTCAGACCGTTTCATGCTCATCTCATTTTCGACATCTTTTGAAGCTCTTCATATTTTTCACACCTTTTCAGTCTCTGCATGTTTTTGAACACCGTTTCATGCTCCTCATATATTTCACACCTTTTGAAGCTCTTCATATTTTGCACACCTTTTCAGGCTCTTCATGTTTTTGAACACCGCTTCATGCTCGTCCTATTTTTCAAACCGTTTCATGCTCCTCATATTTTTGACACCATTTGAAGCTCTTCATATTTTTCACACCTTTTCAGGCTCTTCATTTTTTTCAACAACTCTTCATGCTCCTCCTATTTTTCAGACCGTTTCATGCAGATCTCCTTTTTGACACCTTTTGAAGCTCTTCATATTTTTCAAACCTTTTGAAGCTCTTCATATTTTTCACACGTTTTCAGGCTCTTCATGTTTTTCAACACCGCTTCATGCTCCTCCTATTTTTCAGACCGTTTCATGCTCCTCATATTTTTGACACCTTTTGAACTCTATATATTTTTCACGCCTTTTCAGGCTCTTCATGTTTTTCAACACCGCTTCATGCTCCTCCTATTTTTCAGACCGTTTCATGCTCCTCATATTTTTGACACCTTTTGAAGCTCTATATATTTTTCACACATTTTCAGGCTCTTCATGTTCTTCAACACCGCTTCATGCTCCTCCTATTTTTCAGACCGTTTCATGCTCCTCATATTTTGACACCTTTTGAAGCTTTTCATATTTCTCACTCATTTTCAGGCTCTTCATGTTTTTGAACATCACTTCATGCTCCTCCTATTTTTCAGACCGTTTCATGCTCCTCATGTATTTCACACCTTTTGAAGCTCTTCATATTTTTCACACCTTGTCAGGCTCTTCATGTTTTTGAACCCCAGTTCAGGCTCCTCCTATTTTTCAGACCGTTTCATGCTCCTCATATTTTTCACACCTTTTGAAGCTCTTCATATATTTCACACCTTTTCAGCCTCTTCATGTTATTGAACACCACTTCATGCTCCTCCTATTTTTCAGACCGTTTCATGCTCCTCATATTTTTGACACCTTTTGAAGCTCTTCATATTTTTCACACCTTTTCAGGTCTTCATGTTTTTCAACACCTCTTCATGGTCCTCCTATGTTTCAGAACGTTTCATGCTCCTCATGTATTTCACACCTTTTGAAACTTTTCATATTTTTTACACCTTTTCAAGCTCTTCATGTTTTTGAACACCGTTTCATGCTCCTCCTATTTTTCAGACCTTTTCATGCTCCTCATATATTTGACAAATTTTGAAACTCTTCATATTTTGCACACCTTTTCATTCTCTTAATATTTTTCAACACCACTTCATGCTCCTCCAATTTTTCAGTCCGATTCATGCACATCTCATTTTTGACACCTTTTGAAGCTATTCATATTTTTCACACCTTTTCAGGCTCTTCCGGTTTTTCAACACCGCTTCATGATCCTCCTATTTTTCAGACCGTTTCATGCTCCTCATATTTTTACACCTTTTGAAGCTCTTCATATATTTCACACCTTTTCAGGCTCTTCATGGTTTTCAACACCACTTCATGCTTCTCGTATTTTTCAGACCGTTACATGCTCCTCATATTTTTAACACCTTTTGAAGCTCTGCATATATTTCACACATTTTCAGGCTCTTCATGATTTTCAACACCACTTCATGCTCCTCCTATTTTTCAGACCGTTTCATGCTCATCTCATTTTTGACATATTTTGAAGCTCTTCATATTTTTCACACCTTTTGAAGCTCTTCATAATTTTCATATTTTTGAAGCTCTTCGTATTTTTCACACTGTTTCAGGCTCTTCATGTTTTTCAACAACTCTTCAGGCTCCTCCTATTTTTCAGAATGTTTCATGCTCCTCATATTTTTGACATCTTTTGAAGCTCTTCATATTTTTCACACATTTTCAGACTCTTTATGTTTTTGAACACCGCTTCATGGTCCTCATAATTTTCAGAACTTTTCATGCTCCTGACATAATTCACACCTTTTGAAGCTCTTCATATTTTTCACACCTTTTCAGGCTCTTCATGTTTTTCAACACCGTTTCATGCTCCTCCTATTTTTCAGACCGTTTCATGCTCCTCATAATTTTGACACCTTTTGAAGCTCTTCATAATTTTCACAACTTTTCAGGCTCTTTATGATTTTCAACAGCCCTTCATGCTCCTCATATTTTTCAGATCGTTTCATGCTCCTCATATTTTTGACACCTTTTTCAGCTTTCATATTTTTCACACCTTTTCAGTTTCTTAATGTTTTGAACACCACTTCATGCTCCTCCTATTTTTCATAGACTTTCATGCTCCTCATATTTTTGACACCTTTTGAAGCTCTTCATATTTTTCACAGCTTTTGAAGCTCTTCATATATTTCACACCTTTTAAGGCTCTTCATGTTTTTGAACACAGCTTCATGCTCCTCCTATTTTTCAGACCGTTTCATGCTCCTCATATATTTGACAACTTTTGAAGCTCTTCATATTTTTCACATCTTTTCAGGCTCTCATGTTTTTCAACACCGCTTCATGCTCCTCCTATTTTTCAGAGAGTTTCATGCTCCTCATATTTTTGACACCTTTTGAAGCTCTTCATATTTTTTACACCTTTTCAGCTCTTCATGTTTTGAACACCGTTTCATGCTCCTCCTATTTTTCAGACCGTTTCATTCTCCTATATTTTTGACAGCTTTTGAAGTTCTTCATATTTTTCTCACCTTTTCAAGCTCTTCATTCTTTTCAACACCTCTTCAGGCTCCTCCTATTTTTCAGACCCTTTCATGCTAATCTAATTTTTGACACTTTTTGAAGCTCTTCATACTTTTTGCACCTTTTAAGTCTCTGCATGTTTTTGAACACCTTTTCATGCTCCTCATGTATTTCACTCCTTTTGAAGCTCTTCATATTTTGCACACATTTTCAGGCTCTTCATGTTTTTGAACACCGCTTCATCCTCCTCCTATTTTTCAGATTGTTTCATGCACATCTCATTTTTTACACCTTTTGAGGCTCTTCATATTTTTCACACCTTTTCAGGCTCTTCATGTTTTTGAACACCACTTCATGATCCTCCTATTTTTCAGACCGTTTCATGCTCCTCATATATTTGACATTCTTTAAGGCTCTTCATATTTTTCACACCTTTTCAGGCTCTTCATGTTTTTGAACACCACTTCATGATCCTCCTATTTTTCAGACCGTTTCATGCTCCTCATATATTTGACATTCTTTGAGGCTCTTCATATTTTTCACACCTTTTCAGGCTCTTCATGTTTTTCAACACCGCTTCAGGCTCCTCCTAATTTTCAGACAGTTTCATTTGCCTCCTCTTTTTGACACCTTTTGAAGGTCTTCATATTTTTCACACCTTTTCAGGCTCTTCATTTTTCTCAACACCGTTTCATGCTCCTCCTATTTTAAAGATAGTTTCATGCTCCTCATATATTTGAAAACTTTTGAAGCTATTCATATTTTTCACACCTTTTCAGCCTCTTCATGTTTCTCAACACCACTTCATGCTCCTCCTGTTTTTCACACCATTTCATGATCCTCATATTTTTGACACCTTTAGAAGCTCTTCATGTTTTTCACACCTTTTCAGGTTCTTCATGTTTTTGAACACCGTTTCATGGTCTTCCTATTTTTCAGACCGTTTCATGCTCCTCATATTTTTGACACCTTTAGAAACTCTTCATATTTTTCACACCTTTTCAGGTTCTTCATGTTTTTGAACACCGTTTCATGCTCCTCCTATTTTTCAGACCGTTTCATGCTATTCATGTATTTACTACCTTTTGAAGCTCTTCATATTTTTCACACCTTTTCAGGCTCTTCATGATTTTGAACACCGCTTCATGCTCCTCCTATTTTTCAGACCGTTTCATGCTCCTCATATTTTTCACACCTTTTGAAGCTCTTCATATTTTTCACAACTTTTCAGGCTCTTCATATTTTGAACACCGCTTCATGCTCCTCCTATTTTTCAGACCGTTAAATGCTCCTCATGTATTTGACACCTTTTGAAGCTCATCATATTTTTCACACGTTTTCAGGCTGTTCATGTTTTTGAACACCGCTTCATGCTCCTCCTATTTTTCAGACCGTTTCATGCTCGTCATATTTTTGACACCTTTTGAAGCTCTTCATATTTTTCACACCTTTTCAGGCTCTTCAGGTTTTTCAACACTGCTTCATGCTCCACCTATTTTTCAGACCGTTTCATCCTCCTCATATTTTTGACACCTTTTGAAGCTCTTCATATTTTTCACACCTTTTCAGGATGTTCATGTTTTTCCAGACAACTTCATGCTTCTCCCATTTTTCAGACCGTTTCATGCTCCTCATGTATTTCACACCTTTGAAGCTCTTCATATTTTTCACACCTTTTCAGGCTCTTCATGTTTTTGATCACCGTTTCATGCTCCTCCTATTTTTCAGACCGTTTCATGCTCCTCATATTTTTCACACCTTTTGAAGCTCTTCATATCTTTCACAACTTTTCAGGGTCTTCTTGTTTTTGAACACCACTTCATGATCCTCCTATTTTTCAGACCATTTCATGCTCTTCATAATTTTGACCCATTTTGAAGCTCTTCATATATTTCACACCTTTTCAGGCTCTTCATGTTTTTCAAAACCACTTCATGCTCCTCCTAATTTTCAGACCGTTTCATTTTCTTCTCATTTATGACACATTTTGAAGCTCTTCATATTTTTCACACCTTTTCAGGCTCTTCATGTTTTTGAACACAGCTTCATGCTCCTCCTATTTTTCAGACCGTTTCATGCTCGTCATATTTTTGACACCTTTTGAAGCTCTTCATATTTTTCACACCTATTCAGGCTCTTCATGTTTTTGAACACCGTTTCATGATCCTCCTATTTTTCAGACCGTTTCATGCTCATCTCATTTTTGACACCTTTTGAAGCTTCTCATAATTTTCACTCCTTTTTTGCTCTTCATGTTTTTGAACACCGCTTCCAGCTCCTCCTATTTTTCAGAGAGTTTCATGCTCCTCAAGTATTTCACAACTTTTGAAGCTCTTCATATTTTTCACACCGTTTCAGGCTCTTCATGTTTTTGATCACCGTTTCATGCTCCTCCTATTTTTCAGACCGTTTCATGCTCCTCATATATTTGACACATTTAGAAGCTCTTCATATTTTCACACCTTTTCAGGCTCTTCATATTTTTCAACACCGCTGCATGCTCCTCCTATTATTCAGACGGTTTCATGTTGATCTTATTTTTGACACCTTTTGAAGCTCTTCATATTTTTCACACCTTTTGAAGCTCTTCATATTTTTCACACATTTTCAGGCTCTTTATGTTTTTGAACACCGCTTCATGGTCCTCCTAATTTTCAGAACTTTTCATGCGCCTCATATAATTCACACCTTTTGAAGCTCTTCATATTTTTCACACCTTTTCAGGCTCTTCATGTTTTTCAACACCGCTTCATGATCCTCCTATTTTTCGGACCGTTTCATGCTCCTCATATTTTTGACACCTTTTGAAGCTCTTCATATTTTTCACACCTTTTCAGGCTCTTCATGATTTTCAACACCACTTCATGCTCCTCCTATTTTTCAGACCGTTTCATGCTCATCTCATTTTCGACATCTTTTGAAGCTCTTCATATTTTTCACACCTTTTCAGTCTCTGCATGTTTTTGAACACCGTTTCATGCTCCTCATATATTTCACACCTTTTGAAGCTCTTCATATTTTGCACACCTTTTCAGGCTCTTCATGTTTTTGAACACCGCTTCATGCTCGTCCTATTTTTCAAACCGTTTCATGCTCCTCATATTTTTGACACCATTTGAAGCTCTTCATATTTTTCACACCTTTTCAGGCTCTTCATTTTTTTCAACAACTCTTCATGCTCCTCCTATTTTTCAGACCGTTTCATGCAGATCTCCTTTTTGACACCTTTTGAAGCTCTTCATATTTTTCAAACCTTTTGAAGCTCTTCATATTTTTCACACGTTTTCAGGCTCTTCATGTTTTTCAACACCGCTTCATGCTCCTCCTATTTTTCAGACCGTTTCATGCTCCTCATATTTTTGACACCTTTTGAACTCTATATATTTTTCACGCCTTTTCAGGCTCTTCATGTTTTTCAACACCGCTTCATGCTCCTCCTATTTTTCAGACCGTTTCATGCTCCTCATATTTTTGACACCTTTTGAAGCTCTATATATTTTTCACACATTTTCAGGCTCTTCATGTTCTTCAACACCGCTTCATGCTCCTCCTATTTTTCAGACCGTTTCATGCTCCTCATATTTTGACACCTTTTGAAGCTTTTCATATTTCTCACTCATTTTCAGGCTCTTCATGTTTTTGAACATCACTTCATGCTCCTCCTATTTTTCAGACCGTTTCATGCTCCTCATGTATTTCACACCTTTTGAAGCTCTTCATATTTTTCACACCTTGTCAGGCTCTTCATGTTTTTGAACCCCAGTTCAGGCTCCTCCTATTTTTCAGACCGTTTCATGCTCCTCATATTTTTCACACCTTTTGAAGCTCTTCATATATTTCACACCTTTTCAGCCTCTTCATGTTATTGAACACCACTTCATGCTCCTCCTATTTTTCAGACCGTTTCATGCTCCTCATATTTTTGACACCTTTTGAAGCTCTTCATATTTTTCACACCTTTTCAGGTCTTCATGTTTTTCAACACCTCTTCATGGTCCTCCTATGTTTCAGAACGTTTCATGCTCCTCATGTATTTCACACCTTTTGAAACTTTTCATATTTTTTACACCTTTTCAAGCTCTTCATGTTTTTGAACACCGTTTCATGCTCCTCCTATTTTTCAGACCTTTTCATGCTCCTCATATATTTGACAAATTTTGAAACTCTTCATATTTTGCACACCTTTTCATTCTCTTAATATTTTTCAACACCACTTCATGCTCCTCCAATTTTTCAGTCCGATTCATGCACATCTCATTTTTGACACCTTTTGAAGCTATTCATATTTTTCACACCTTTTCAGGCTCTTCCGGTTTTTCAACACCGCTTCATGATCCTCCTATTTTTCAGACCGTTTCATGCTCCTCATATTTTTACACCTTTTGAAGCTCTTCATATATTTCACACCTTTTCAGGCTCTTCATGGTTTTCAACACCACTTCATGCTTCTCGTATTTTTCAGACCGTTACATGCTCCTCATATTTTTAACACCTTTTGAAGCTCTGCATATATTTCACACATTTTCAGGCTCTTCATGATTTTCAACACCACTTCATGCTCCTCCTATTTTTCAGACCGTTTCATGCTCATCTCATTTTTGACATATTTTGAAGCTCTTCATATTTTTCACACCTTTTGAAGCTCTTCATAATTTTCATATTTTTGAAGCTCTTCGTATTTTTCACACTGTTTCAGGCTCTTCATGTTTTTCAACAACTCTTCAGGCTCCTCCTATTTTTCAGAATGTTTCATGCTCCTCATATTTTTGACATCTTTTGAAGCTCTTCATATTTTTCACACATTTTCAGACTCTTTATGTTTTTGAACACCGCTTCATGGTCCTCATAATTTTCAGAACTTTTCATGCTCCTGACATAATTCACACCTTTTGAAGCTCTTCATATTTTTCACACCTTTTCAGGCTCTTCATGTTTTTCAACACCGTTTCATGCTCCTCCTATTTTTCAGACCGTTTCATGCTCCTCATAATTTTGACACCTTTTGAAGCTCTTCATAATTTTCACAACTTTTCAGGCTCTTTATGATTTTCAACAGCCCTTCATGCTCCTCATATTTTTCAGATCGTTTCATGCTCCTCATATTTTTGACACCTTTTTCAGCTTTCATATTTTTCACACCTTTTCAGTTTCTTAATGTTTTGAACACCACTTCATGCTCCTCCTATTTTTCATAGACTTTCATGCTCCTCATATTTTTGACACCTTTTGAAGCTCTTCATATTTTTCACAGCTTTTGAAGCTCTTCATATATTTCACACCTTTTAAGGCTCTTCATGTTTTTGAACACAGCTTCATGCTCCTCCTATTTTTCAGACCGTTTCATGCTCCTCATATATTTGACAACTTTTGAAGCTCTTCATATTTTTCACATCTTTTCAGGCTCTCATGTTTTTCAACACCGCTTCATGCTCCTCCTATTTTTCAGAGAGTTTCATGCTCCTCATATTTTTGACACCTTTTGAAGCTCTTCATATTTTTTACACCTTTTCAGCTCTTCATGTTTTGAACACCGTTTCATGCTCCTCCTATTTTTCAGACCGTTTCATTCTCCTATATTTTTGACAGCTTTTGAAGTTCTTCATATTTTTCTCACCTTTTCAAGCTCTTCATTCTTTTCAACACCTCTTCAGGCTCCTCCTATTTTTCAGACCCTTTCATGCTAATCTAATTTTTGACACTTTTTGAAGCTCTTCATACTTTTTGCACCTTTTAAGTCTCTGCATGTTTTTGAACACCTTTTCATGCTCCTCATGTATTTCACTCCTTTTGAAGCTCTTCATATTTTGCACACATTTTCAGGCTCTTCATGTTTTTGAACACCGCTTCATCCTCCTCCTATTTTTCAGATTGTTTCATGCACATCTCATTTTTTACACCTTTTGAGGCTCTTCATATTTTTCACACCTTTTCAGGCTCTTCATGTTTTTGAACACCACTTCATGATCCTCCTATTTTTCAGACCGTTTCATGCTCCTCATATATTTGACATTCTTTAAGGCTCTTCATATTTTTCACACCTTTTCAGGCTCTTCATGTTTTTGAACACCACTTCATGATCCTCCTATTTTTCAGACCGTTTCATGCTCCTCATATATTTGACATTCTTTGAGGCTCTTCATATTTTTCACACCTTTTCAGGCTCTTCATGTTTTTCAACACCGCTTCAGGCTCCTCCTAATTTTCAGACAGTTTCATTTGCCTCCTCTTTTTGACACCTTTTGAAGGTCTTCATATTTTTCACACCTTTTCAGGCTCTTCATTTTTCTCAACACCGTTTCATGCTCCTCCTATTTTAAAGATAGTTTCATGCTCCTCATATATTTGAAAACTTTTGAAGCTATTCATATTTTTCACACCTTTTCAGCCTCTTCATGTTTCTCAACACCACTTCATGCTCCTCCTGTTTTTCACACCATTTCATGATCCTCATATTTTTGACACCTTTAGAAGCTCTTCATGTTTTTCACACCTTTTCAGGTTCTTCATGTTTTTGAACACCGTTTCATGGTCTTCCTATTTTTCAGACCGTTTCATGCTCCTCATATTTTTGACACCTTTAGAAACTCTTCATATTTTTCACACCTTTTCAGGTTCTTCATGTTTTTGAACACCGTTTCATGCTCCTCCTATTTTTCAGACCGTTTCATGCTATTCATGTATTTACTACCTTTTGAAGCTCTTCATATTTTTCACACCTTTTCAGGCTCTTCATGATTTTGAACACCGCTTCATGCTCCTCCTATTTTTCAGACCGTTTCATGCTCCTCATATTTTTCACACCTTTTGAAGCTCTTCATATTTTTCACAACTTTTCAGGCTCTTCATATTTTGAACACCGCTTCATGCTCCTCCTATTTTTCAGACCGTTAAATGCTCCTCATGTATTTGACACCTTTTGAAGCTCATCATATTTTTCACACGTTTTCAGGCTGTTCATGTTTTTGAACACCGCTTCATGCTCCTCCTATTTTTCAGACCGTTTCATGCTCGTCATATTTTTGACACCTTTTGAAGCTCTTCATATTTTTCACACCTTTTCAGGCTCTTCAGGTTTTTCAACACTGCTTCATGCTCCACCTATTTTTCAGACCGTTTCATCCTCCTCATATTTTTGACACCTTTTGAAGCTCTTCATATTTTTCACACCTTTTCAGGATGTTCATGTTTTTCCAGACAACTTCATGCTTCTCCCATTTTTCAGACCGTTTCATGCTCCTCATGTATTTCACACCTTTGAAGCTCTTCATATTTTTCACACCTTTTCAGGCTCTTCATGTTTTTGATCACCGTTTCATGCTCCTCCTATTTTTCAGACCGTTTCATGCTCCTCATATTTTTCACACCTTTTGAAGCTCTTCATATCTTTCACAACTTTTCAGGGTCTTCTTGTTTTTGAACACCACTTCATGATCCTCCTATTTTTCAGACCATTTCATGCTCTTCATAATTTTGACCCATTTTGAAGCTCTTCATATATTTCACACCTTTTCAGGCTCTTCATGTTTTTCAAAACCACTTCATGCTCCTCCTAATTTTCAGACCGTTTCATTTTCTTCTCATTTATGACACATTTTGAAGCTCTTCATATTTTTCACACCTTTTCAGGCTCTTCATGTTTTTGAACACAGCTTCATGCTCCTCCTATTTTTCAGACCGTTTCATGCTCGTCATATTTTTGACACCTTTTGAAGCTCTTCATATTTTTCACACCTATTCAGGCTCTTCATGTTTTTGAACACCGTTTCATGATCCTCCTATTTTTCAGACCGTTTCATGCTCATCTCATTTTTGACACCTTTTGAAGCTTCTCATAATTTTCACTCCTTTTTTGCTCTTCATGTTTTTGAACACCGCTTCCAGCTCCTCCTATTTTTCAGAGAGTTTCATGCTCCTCAAGTATTTCACAACTTTTGAAGCTCTTCATATTTTTCACACCGTTTCAGGCTCTTCATGTTTTTGATCACCGTTTCATGCTCCTCCTATTTTTCAGACCGTTTCATGCTCCTCATATATTTGACACATTTAGAAGCTCTTCATATTTTCACACCTTTTCAGGCTCTTCATATTTTTCAACACCGCTGCATGCTCCTCCTATTATTCAGACGGTTTCATGTTGATCTTATTTTTGACACCTTTTGAAGCTCTTCATATTTTTCACACCTTTTGAAACTCTTCATATTTTTCACACCTTTTCAGGCCCTTCATGATTTTCAACACCGCTTCATGCTCCTCCAATTTTTAAGACCGTTTCATGCTCCTCATATTTTTGACACCTTTAGAAGATCTTCATATTTTCACACCTTTTCATGCTCTTCATGTTTTTCAACAACGCTTCATGCTCCTCGTAATTTTCAGACCGTTTCATGCTCCTCATATTTTTGACACCTTTTGAAGCTCTTCATATTTTTCACACCTTTTCAGGCTCTTCATATTTTTCAACACCGCATCATGCTCCTCCTATTTTTCAGACCGTTTCATGCACCTCATATTTTTCACACCTTTTAAAGCTCTTCATATTTTTCACACCTTTTCATGCTCATTATGTTTTTCAACACCGATTCATTCTCCTCCTATTTTTCAGACCGTTTCATGCTCCTCTTATTCTTGACACCTTTTAAAGCTCTTCATATTTTTCACACCTTTTCAGGCTCTTCGTGATTTTTAACACAGCTTCATCCTCCTCCTATTTTTCAGACCGTTTCATGCTCCTCATAATTTTCACACCTTTTGAAGCTCTTCATATTTTCACAACTTTTCAGGCTCTTCCTATTTTGAACACCGCTTCATGCTCCACCTATTTTTCAGACCGTTTCATGCTCCTCATATTTTTGACACCTTTTGAAGCTCTTCATATTTTTCACACCTTTTCAGGCTCTTCAGATTTTTGAACACCGCTTCATGCTCCACCTATTTTTCCGACCGTTTCATCCTCCTCATATTTTTGACACCTTTTGAAGGTCTTCATATTTTTCACACCTTTTCAGGCTCTTCAGATTTTTCAACACGGCTTCATGCTCCTCCTATTTTTCAGACCGTTTCATCCTCCTCATATTTTTGACACCTTTTGAAGGTCTTCATATTTTTCACACCTTTTCAGGCTCTTCAAGTTTTACAACACCACTTCATGCTCCTCCTATTTTTCAGAGAGTTTCATGCTCCTCATGTATTTCACACCTTATGAAGCTCTTCATATTTTTCACACCTTTTCAGGCTCTTCATGTTTTTCACACCTTTTCAGGCTCTTCATGTTTTGCAACACAACTTCATTCTCCTAGTATTTTTAAGACCATTTCATGCTCCTCATATTTTTGACACCTATTGAAGCTCTTCATATTTCTCACACCTTTTCAGGTTCTTCATGTTTTTCAACACCGCTTCATGCTGCTTCTATTTTTCAGACCGTTTCATGCTCCTCATAATTTTCACATCTTTTGAAGCTCTTCATATTTTTCACACCTTTTGAAGCTCTTCATATTTTTCACACGTTTTCAGGCTCTTCATGTTTTTCAACACTGCTTCATGCTGCTTCTGTTTTTAAGACCGTTTCATGCTCCTCATGTTTTTCACACCTTTTGAAGCTCTTCATGTTTTTCACACCTTTTGAAGCTCTTCATATTTTTCACACCTTTTCAGGCTCTCATGTTTTTCATCACCGTTTCATGCTGCTTCTGTTTTTCAGACCGTTTCATGCTCCTCATATTTTTCACACCTTTTGAAGCTCTTCATATTTATCACACCTTTTCAGGCTCTTCAGGTTTTTAACACCACTTCATGCTCCTCGTATTTTTCAGACCGTTTCATGCCCCTCATATTTTTGACACCTTTTGAAGCTCTTCATATTTTTCACACTTTTCAGGCTCTTAATGTTTTTCAACACAACATAATGCTCCTCCTATTTTTCAGACTGTTTCATGCACCTCATATTTTTGATACTTTTAGTAGCTCTTCATATTTTTCACACCTTTTCATGCTCTTCTAGTTTTTCAACACCATTTCATGCTCCTCCAATTTCTCAGACCGTTTCATGCTCCTCATATTTTTGACACATTTAGAAGGTATTCATATTTTTCACACCTTTTCAGGCTCTTCATTTTTCAACACCACTTCATGCTCCTCCTATTTTTCAGACCGTTTCATGCTCATCTCAGTTTTGAAACGTTTTGAAGCTCTTCATATTTTCACACCTTTTAAAGCTCTTCATATTTTTCACAACTTTTCAGGCTCTTCTTGTATTTGAACACCGGTTCATGTTCCTCCTATATTTCAGGCCGTTTAATGCTCCTCATGTATTTCACACATTTTGAAGCTCGTCATATTTTTTACACCTTTTCAGGCGCTTCATGTTTTTGAACAACGCTTCATGATCCTCTTATTTTTCAGATCATTTCATGCTCTTCATCTTTTTTACACCTTTTGAAACTCTTCATATTTTTCACACCTGTTCAGGCTCTTCATGTTTTTCCACACCACCTAATGCTTCACTTAATTTTCAGACGTTTCATGCTCCTCATGTATTTCACACTTTTTGAAGCTCTTCATATTTTTCACACCTTTTCATGCTCTTCATTTTTTTGAACACCGTTTCATGATCCTCCTATTTTTCAGACCGTTTCATGCTCATCTCATTTTTGACACCTTTTGAAGCTCTTCATATTTTTCACACCTTTTGAAACTCTTCATATTTTTCACACCTTTTCAGGCTCTTCATGTTTTTCACACGTTTTCAGGCTCTTCATGTTTTTCAACACCGTTTCATGCTGTTTCTATTTTTCAGACAGTTTCATGCTCCTCATATTTTTCACATCTTTTGAAGCTCTTCATATTTTTCACACCTTTTCAGACTTTTCATGTTTTTCAACACCGCTTCATGCTCCTGCTATTTTTCAGACTGTTTCATGCTCCTCATATTTTTGACACCTTTAGAAGCTCTTCATATTTTTCAAAACTTTTCAGGCTCTTCATGTTTTTGAACACTGCTTCATGCTCCTCCTATTTTTCAGATCGTTTCATGCTCCTCATATTTTGACACCTTTTGAAGTTTTTCATATTTTTCACACCTTTTCAGGCTCTTCAAGTTTTTCAACACTACTTCATTCTCTTCCTTTTTTGCAGACCATTTCATGCTCCTCATATTTTTGACACCTTTTGTTGCTCTTCATATTTTTCACACCTTTTCAGGCTCTTCATTTTTTCAACACCGCTTCATGCTCCTCCTATTTTTCTGACCGTATCATGCTCCTGATATTTTTCACACCTTTTCAAGCTCTTCATATTTTTCACACTTTTTCAGGCTCTTCATGTTTTTGAACACCACTTCATGTTCCTCTTATTTTTCAGAGAGTTTCATGCTCCTCATGTATTTCACACCTTTTGAAGCTCTTCATATTTTTCACACCTTTTCAGGCTCCTCATTTTTTCAACACCGCTTCATGCTCCTCCTATTTTTCAGACTGTTTCATGCTCCTCATATTTTTCACACCTTTAAAGCTCTTCATATTTTTCTCACATTTTAAGGCTCTTCGTGTTTTTCAACACCGTGTCATGCTCCTCCTATTTTTCAGACGGTTTCATGCTCCTCATAATTTTCACACCTGTAAAGCTCTTCATAATTTTCACACCTTTTAAGGCTCTTCATGTTTTTGAAAACCACTTCATGCTCCTCCTATTTTTCAGACCGTTTCCTGCTCCTCATATTTTTCAGATCATTTCATGCTTCTGATATATTTGACACGTTTTGAAGCTCTTCATATTTTTCACACCTTTTCAGGCTCTTCATGTTTTTGAACACCGCTTCATGCTCCTGCTATTTTTCAGACCGTTTCATGGTCCTCATATTTTTGACACCTTTTGAAGCTCTTCATATTTTTAACACCTTTTCAGGCTCTTCATGTTTCTGAACACCATTTAATGATCCTCATATTTTTGACAACTATTGGATCTCTTCATATTTTTCACACCGTTTCATGCTCCTCATATTTTTGACACCTTTTGAAGCTCTTCATATATTTCACATCTTTTCAGACTCTTAAAGTTTTTGAAAACCGCTTCATTCTCCTCCTTTTATTCAGACCGTTTCATGCTCCTCATGTATTTCACACCTTTTGAAGCTCTTCAAATTTTTCACACCTTTTCAGGCTCTTCATGTTTTTGAACACCGCTTCATGCTCCTCCTATTTTTCAGACCGTTTCATGCTCCTCATATTTTTGACACCTTTTGAAGCTCTTCATATATTTCATACCTTTCAGACTCTTCATGTTTTTGAACACCGATTCATGCTCCTCCTGTTTTTCAGAATGTTTCCTGTTCCTCATTTTTTCAGATCATTTCATGCTCCTCATGTTTTTGACACCTTTTGAAGCTCTTCATATTTTTCACACCTTTTTAGGCTCTTCCTGTTTGTCAACTCCGCTTCATGTTCCTCCTATTTTTCAGATCTTTTCAGGCTACTCATATTTTTGACTCCTTTTGAAGCTCTTCATATTTTTCACACAGTTTCATGCTCTTCATATTTTTCAACACCGTGTCATGCTCCTCCTATTTATCAGACCGTTTCATGCTCCACATATTTTTCACACCTTTAAAGCTCTTCATATTTTTCTCACAGTTTAAGGCTCTTCATGTTTTTCAACACCGTGTCATGCTCCTCCTATTTTTCAGACGGTATCATGCTCTTCATAATTTTCACACCTTTAAAGCTCTTCATATTTTTCACATCTTTTAAGGCTTGTCATATTTTTGAACACCACTTCATGCTCCTCCTATTTTTCAGACCGTTTCATGTTCCTGCTATTTTTCAGATCATTTCATGCTCCTGATATTTTGACACCTTTTGAAGCTCTTCATATTTTTCACACCTTTTCAGGCTCTTCATGTTTTCCAACACCGCTTCATGCTCCTCCTATTTTTCAGACCTTTTCATGCTCCTCATATTTTTGACTCCTTTTGACGCTCTTCATATTTTTCACACCTTTTCAGGCTCTTCATCTTTTTCAACACCGCTTCATGCTCCTCCTATTTTTTAGACCGTTTCAGGCTCCTCATATTTTTGACAGCTTTAGAATCTCTTCATATTTTTCACACCTTTTCATGCTCTTCATGTTTTCAACACCGTGTCATGCTCCTCCTTTTTTTCAGACGGTTTCATGCTCCTCATATTTTTCACACCTTTAAAGCTCTTCATATTTTTCACACATTTTAAGGCTCTTCATGGTTTTCAACACCGTGTCATGCTCCTCCTATTTTTCAGACGGTTTCATGCTCCTCATAATTTTCACACCTTTAAAGCTCTTCAGATTTTTCACACCTTTTAAGGCTCTTCATGTTTTTGAACACCACTTCATGCTCCTCCTATTTTTCAGACCGTTTCATGCTCCTCATATTTTTGACACCTTTTGACGCTCTTCATATTTTTCACACCTTTTCAGGCTCTTCATGTTTTTGATCACTGCTTCATGATCCTCCTATTTTTCTGAGAGTTTCATGCTCCTCATGTATTTCACATCTTTTGAAGCTCTTCATATTTTTCACAACTTTTCAGGCTCTTCATGTTTTTCCACACCACTTCATGCTTCTCATATTTTTCGTCCTGTTTCATGCTCCTCATGTATTTCCCACATTTTGAAGCTCTTCATATTTTTCACACCTTTCCAGGCTCTTCATGTTTTTAATCACCGTTTCATCCTTCTCCTATTTTTCAGACCTTTTTATGCTCCTCATATATTTGACACATTTTGAAGCTCTGAATATTTTTCACACATTTTCAGGCTCTTCATGTTTTTGAACACTGCTTCATGATCCTCCTATTTTTCAGACGGTTTCATGATCTTCATATGTTTGACACCTTTTGAAGCTCTTCATATTTTTCACACCTTTTGAGGGCCTTCATGTTTTTCAACACGGTTTCATGCTGCTTCTCTATTTCAGACCGTTTCATGCTCCTCATATTTTTTACACCTTTTGAAGCTCTTCATATTTTTAACACCTTTTCAGGCTCTTTTTTTTTTGAATACCGCTTCATGCTCCTCCTAATTTTCAGACCGTTTCATCCTCCTCATATTTTTCACACCATTTCAGGCTCTTCATGTTTTTGAACACAGCTTCATGCTACTCCTAATTTTCAGACCGTTTCATGCTCCTCTTATTTTTCACACCTTTTGAAGCTCCTCATATTTTTCACACCTTTTCAGGCTTTTCATGTTTTTCAACACCATTTCATGCTCCTCCTATTTTTCAGACCGTTTCACGCTCCTCATAATTTTGACACCTTTTGAAGCTCTTCATATTTTTCACAACTTTTCAGGCTCTCCATGTTTTTGAACACCCTTTCGTGCTCCTCCTATTTTTCAGACCTTTTCATGCTCCTCATAATTTTGACACCTTTTGAAGCTCTTCATATTTTTCACAACTTTTCAGGCTCTCCACGTTTTTGAACACCGCTTCATGCTCCTCGTATTTTTCAGACCGTTTCATGCTCCTCATATTTTTGACAATTTTGGAAGCTGTTCATATTTTTCACACCTTTTCAGGCTCTTCATGTTTTTCAACACCGCTTCATGCTCCTCCTATTTTTCAGGCCTTTTCATGCTCCTCAAAATTTTGAAAGCTTTTGAAGCTGCTCCTATTTTCACACCTTTTGAAGCTCTTCATATATTTCAAACCTTTTCAAGCTTTTCATATTTTTCAGACCTTTTCAGGCTCTTCATGTTTTTGATCACCGTTTCATGCTCCTCCTATTTTTCAGACCGTTTCATGCTCCTCATATTTTTGACACCTTTTGAAGCACATCATATTTTTCAGACCTTTTCAGGCTTTTCATGTTTTTGATGACCGTTTCATGCTCCTCCTATTTTTCAGACCGTTTCATGCTCCTCATATTTTTGACACCTTTTGAAGCTCTTCATATGTTTCACACCTTTTCAGGCTCTTCATTTTTTTCAACACCACTTCATGCTCCTCCTACTTTTCAGACCGTTTTATGCTCATCTCATTTTTAAACCTTTTGAAGCTCTTCATATTTTTCACACATTTTGAAGCTCTTCATATTTTTCACAAGTTTTCAGATCTTCATGTTTTTCAACACTGCTTCTTGATCCTCCTATTTTTCAGACCGTTTCATGCTCCTCATATTTTTGACACGTTTTGAAGCTCTTCATAATTTACACACATTTTCAGACTCTTCATGTTTTTGAACACCGCTTCATGCTCCTCCTAATTTTCACACCTTTTGAAGCACTTCAAATTTTTCACACCTTTTCAGGCTCTTCATGTTTTTAAACACGGTTTCCTGCTCCTCCTTTTTTTCAGATCGTTTCATGCTCCTCATAATTTTGACACCTTTTGAATCTCTTCATATATTTCACACCTTTTCAGGCTCTTCATGTATTGGAACACCGCTTCATGCTCCTCCTATTTTTCAGACGGTTTCATTCTCCTCATGTACTTCACACCTTTTGAAGCTCTTCATATATTTCACACTTTTTCAGGCTCTTCATGTTTTGCAACACCACTTCATGCTCCTCCTATTTTTGAGACCGTTTCATGCTCATATCATTTTCGAAACCTTCTGAAGCTCTTCATATTTGTTACACCCTTTCAGGCTCTTCATGTTTTTCAACACGGCTTCATGCTCCACCTATTTTTCAGACCGTTTCATGCTCCTCATATTTTTCACACCTTTTGAATCTCTTCATATTTTTCACACATTTTCAGGCTCTTCATATTATTCAACACCGCTTCATGCTCCTCAGTTTTTTCAGACCGTTCCATGCTCCTCATATTTTTGACACATTTTGAAGCTCCTCATATTTTTCACACTTTTTGAAGCTCTTCATATATTTCACACTTTTTCAGTATCTTCATGTTTTCAACACCACTTCATGCTCCTCCTATTTTTCAGACCGTTTCACGCTCATCTCATTATTTACAGCTTTTGAACCTCTTCATAATTTTCACACCTTTTGAAGCACTTCAAATTTTTCACACCTTTTCAGGCTCTTCATATTTTTGAACATCGTTTCATGCACCTCCTATTTTTCAGACCATTTCATGCTCCTCATATTTTTGACACCTTTTGAAGCTCTTCATATTTTACACACCTTTTCAGGCTCTTCACGTTTTTCATCACTGCTTCATTATCCTCCTATTTTTCAGACAGTTTCATGCTCATCTCATTTTTGACACGTTTTGAGGCTCTTCATATTTTTCACACCTTTTCAGGCTTTTCATGTTTTTGAACACCGCTTCATGCTCCTCCTATTTTTCAGACCATTTCATGCTGCTCATATTTTTGACACCTTTTGAAGCTCTTCATATTTTTCACAAATTTTCAGGCTCTTCCTGTTTTTGAACACCGTTTCATGCTCCTCCTATTTTTCAGACCGTTTCATGATCCTCATGTATTTCACACCTTTTGAAGCTCTTCATATTTTTCACACGTTTTAAGGCTCTTCATGTTTTTCAACACCGCTTCATGCTCCTCCTATTTTTCAGACCGTTTCATAGTCCTCATGTATTTCACACCTTTTGAAGCTCTTCATATTTTTCACACGTTTTCCTGCTCTTCATGTTTTTGAACACTGCTTCATGCTCCTCCTATTTTTGAGACCGTTTCATGCTCCTCATATTTTTGACACCTTTTGAAGCTCTTCATATTTTTCACACGTTTTTACGTTCTTCATGTTATTCATCACCGCTTCACGCTCCTCCTATTTTTGAGACGGTTTTACGCTCCACATATTTTTGACAACTTTTGGAGCTCTTCATATTTTTCACACCTTTTCAGGCTCTTCATGTTTTTGAACACCGCTTCATGCTCCTCCTATTTTTCAGACCGTTTCATGCTCCTCATATTTTTCACACCTTTTGAAGCTCTTCATATTTTTCACACCTTTTCAGGCTCTTTATGTTTTTTAAAACCACTTCAAGCTCCTCGTATTTTTCAGACCTTTTCATGCTCCTCATATTTTTGACACCTTTTCAAGCTCTTCAAATTTTTCACACATTTTGAAGCTCTTCATATTTTTCACACCTTCTTAGGCTCTTCATGTATTTGAGCACAGCTTCATGCTGCTCCTGTTTTTAAGACCGTTTCATGCTCCTCATATATTTGACACCTTTTGAAGCTGTTCATATTTTTCACACCTTTTCAGGCTCTTCATGTTTTTGAACACCTTTTCATGCTGCTCCTATTTTTGAGAACGTTTCATGCTCCTCATATTTTTGACACTTTATGGGGCTCTTCATATTTTTCACACCATTCCAGGCTCTTCATATTTTTGAACACCGTTTCATGTTCTTCCTATTTTTCAGACCGTTTCATGCTCCTCATATTTTTGACAACTTTTTAAGCTCTTCATATATTTCAAACCTTTTCAGGCTCTTCATGTTTTTAAACACCGCTTCATGCTCCTCCTATTTTTGCGACCGTTTCATGCTCCTCATATTTTTGACAACTTTTTAAGCTCTTCATATATTTCAAACCTTTTCAGGCTTTCCATATTTTTGAACACTGCTTCATGCTCCTGCTATTTTTGAGACCGTTTCATGCTCCTCATATTTTTGACACCTTTGAAGCTGTTCATATTTTTCATACATTTTCAAGCTCTTCATATTTTTCACACCTTCTCAGGCTCTTCATGTATTTGAGCACAGCTTCATGCTTCTCCGATTTTTCAGACCGTTTCATGCTCCTCTTATATTTGACACCTTTTGAAGCTGTTCATATTTTTCACACCTTTTCATGCTCTTCATGTTTTTCAACTCCGCTTCATGCTTCTCCTATTTTTCAGACAGTTTCATGCTCCTCCTATTTTTCAGACTGTTTCATGCACCTCTTATTATTGACACCTTTTGAAGCTCGCATATTTTTCACACCTTTTCAGGCTCTTCATGTTTTTCAACACAGTTTCTTGATCCTCCTATTTTTCAGACCGCTTCATTCTCATCTCATTTTTGACAGCTTTTGAAGCTTTTCATATTTTTCACACCTTTTGAGGCTCTTCATATTTTTCACACGTTTTCAGGCTCTTCATGTTTTTGAACACCGTTTCATGCTGCTCCTATTTTTCAGACCGTTTCATGCTTCTCATATTTTTGACACCTTTTGAAGCTCTTCATGTTTTTACACCTTTTCAGGCTTTTCATGTTTTTCAATACCGCTTCATGATCCTCTTATTTTTCAGACCGTTTCATGCTCCTCATATTTTTGACACCTTTTGTAGCTCTTCATATTTTTCACACTTTTTCAGGCTCTTCATGTTTTTCAACACCACTTCATGCTACTCCTATTTTTCAGGCCGTTTCATGCTCATCATATTTTTGACACCTTTTGAAGCTCTTCATATTTGTCACACATTTTCAGGCTCTTCATGTTTTTCAACACAGCTTCATGCTCCTCCTGTTTTTCAGACGCTTTCGTTCTCCTCATATTTTTGACACTGTTAGAAGCTCTTCATATATTTCACACCTTTACAGTCTCTTCTTTTATTTCAACAACACTTCATGCTACTCCTATTTTTCAGACAGTTTCATGCTCATATCATTTTTGACACGTTTTGAGGCTCTTCATATTTTTCACACCTTTTCAGGCTTTTCATGTTTTTGAACACCGCTTCATGCTCCTCCTATTTTTCAGACCATTTCATGCTGCTCATATTTTTGACACCTTTTGAAGCTCCTCATATTTTTCACAAATTTTCAGGCTCTTCCTGTTTTTCAACACCGCTTCATGCTCCTCCTATTTTTCAGACCGTTTCATAGTCCTCATGTATTTCACACCTTTTGAAGCTCTTCATATTTTTCACACGTTTTCCTGCTCTTCATGTTTTTGAACACTGCTTCATGCTCCTCCTATTTTTCAGACCGTTTCATGCTCCTCATATTTTTGACACCTTTTGAAGCTCTTCATATTTTTCACACCTTTACAGGCTCTTCATGTTTTTCCACACCATTTCATGCTTCTCCTATTTTTCAAACCTTTTCATGATCCTCATGAATTTCACACCTTTTGAAGCTCTTCATATTTTTCACACCTTTTCAGGCTCTTCATGTTTTTGATCACCACTTCATGATCCTCCTTTTTTTCAGACGGTTTCATGCTCCTCATGTATTTCACACATTTTGAAACTCTTCATATTTTTCACACCTTTTCAGGCTCTTCATATTTTTACTCACCGTTTCATCCTTCTCCTATTTTTCAGACCTTCATTCTCCTCATATATTTGACACATTTTGAAGCTCTGAATATTTTTCACACATTTTCAGGCTCTTCATGTTTTTGAACACTGCTTCATGATCCTCCTATTTTTCAGACGGTTTCATGCTCTTCATATGTTTGACACCTTTTGAAGCTCTTCATATTTTTCACACCTTTTGAGGGCCTTCATGTTTTTCAACACCGTTTCATGCTGCTTCTCTATTTCAGACCGTTTCATGCTCCTCATATTTTTTACACCTTATGAAGCTCTTCATATTTTTAACACCTTTTCAGGCTCTTTTTTTTTTTGAACACCGCTTCATGCTCCTCCTAATTTTCAGACCGTTTCATCCTCCTCATATTTTTCACACCTTTTCAGGCTCTTCATGTTTTTGAACACAGCTTCATGCTACTCCTATTTTTCAGACCGTTTCATGCTCCTCATATTTTTCACACCTTTTGAAGCTCCTCATATTTTTCACACATTTTCAGGCTTTTCATGTTTTTGAACACCTTTTCATGCTGCTCCTATTTTTCAGACCGTTTCATGCTCCTCATATTTTTGACAACGTTTTAAGCTCTTCATATATTTCAAACCTGTTCAGGCTCTTCATGTTTTTAAACACCGCTTCATGCTCCTCCTATTTTTGCGACCGTTTCATGCTCCTCATATTTTTGACACCTTTGAAGCTCTTCATATTTTTCACACATTTTGAAGCTCTTCATATTTTTCACACCTTCTCAGGCTCTTCATGTATTTGAGCACAGCTTCATGCTTCTCCTATTTTTCAGACCGTTTCATGCTCCTCATATATTTGACACATTTTGAAGCTGTTCATATTTTTCACACCTTTTCAGGCTCTTCATATTTTTGAACACCATTTCATGCTGCTCCTATTTTTCAGACCGTTTCATGCTCCTCATATTTTTCACACGTTATGGGGCTCTTCATATTTTTCACACCATTCCAGGCTCTTCATATTTTTGAACACCGTTTCATGTTCCTCCTATTTTTCAGACCGTTTCATGCTCCACATATTTTTGACAACTTTTGAAAGCTCTTCATATATTTCATACTTTTCAGGCTTTCCATATTTTTGAACACTGCTTCATGCTCCTCCTATTTTTGAGACCGTTTCATGCTCCTCATATATTTGACACCTTTTGAAGCTGTTCATATTTTTCACACCTTTTCATGCTCTTCATGTTTTTCAACTCCGCTTCATGCTTCTCCTATTTTTCAGACAGTTTCATGCTCCTCCTATTTTTCAGACTGTTTCATGCACCTCTTATTATTGCCACCTTTTAAAGCTCGCATATTTTTCACACCTTTTCAGGCTCTTCATGTTTTTCAACACCGTTTCTTGATCCTCCTATTTTTCAGGCCGCTTCATGCTCATCTCATTTTTGACAGCTTTTGAAGCTTTTCATATTTTTCACACCTTTTGAGGCTCTTCATATTTTTCACACGTTTTCAGGCTCTTCATGTTTTTCAACACCACTTCAGGCTACTCCTCTTTTTCAGGCCGTTTCATGCTCGTCATATTTTTGCCACCTTTTGAAGCTCTTCATATATTTCAAACCTTTTCAGGCTCTTCATGTTTTTAAACACCGCTTCATGCTCCTCCTATTTTTGCGACCGTTTCATGCTCCTCATATTTTTGACACCTTTGAAGCTCTTCATATTTTTCACACATTTTGAAGCTCTTCATATTTTTCACACCTTCTCAGGCTCTTCATGTATTTGAGCACAGCTTCATGCTTCTCCTATTTTTCAGACCGTTTCATGCTCCTCATATATTTGACACATTTTGAAGCTGTTCATATTTTTCACACCTTTTCAGGCTCTTCATATTTTTGAACACCATTTCATGCTGCTCCTATTTTTCAGACCGTTTCATGCTCCTCATATTTTTCACACGTTATGGGGCTCTTCATATTTTTCACACCATTCCAGGCTCTTCATATTTTTGAACACCGTTTCATGTTCCTCCTATTTTTCAGACCGTTTCATGCTCCACATATTTTTGACAACTTTTGAAGCTCTTCATATATTTCATACTTTTCAGGCTTTCCATATTTTTGAACACTGCTTCATGCTCCTCCTATTTTTGAGACCGTTTCATGCTCCTCATATATTTGACACCTTTTGAAGCTGTTCATATTTTTCACACCTTTTCATGCTCTTCATGTTTTTCAACTCCGCTTCATGCTTCTCCTATTTTTCAGACAGTTTCATGCTCCTCCTATTTTTCAGACTGTTTCATACACCTCTTATTATTGACACCTTTTAAAGCTCGCATATTTTTCACACCTTTTCAGGCTCTTCATGTTTTTCAACACCGTTTCTTGATCCTCCTATTTTTCAGACCGCTTCATGCTCATCTCATTTTTGACAGCTTTTGAAGCTTTTCATATTTTTCACACCTTTTGAGGCTCTTCATATTTTTCACACGTTTTCAGGCTCTTCATGTTTTTGAACACCGTTTCATGCTGCTCCTATTTTTCAGACCGTTTCATGCTTCTCATATTTTTGCCACCTTTTGAAGCTCTTCATGTTTTTACACCTTTTCAGGCTTTTCATGTTTTTCAATACTGCTTCATGATCCTCCTATTTTTCAGACCGTTTCATGCT
The DNA here is from genome assembly GCF_033118175.1 of Dama dama. NCBI lineage: Eukaryota > Metazoa > Chordata > Mammalia > Artiodactyla > Cervidae > Dama > Dama dama. Next base: position 1,028,454 of record NW_026870955.1, on the reverse strand, counting down.
CCTCATATTTTTGACACCTTTTGTAGCTCTTCATATTTTTCACACCTTTTCAGGCTCTTCATGTTTTTCAACACCACTTCAGGCTACTCCTCTTTTTCAGGCCGTTTCATGCTCGTCATATTTTTGACACCTTTTGAAGCTCTTCATATTTGTCACACATTTTCAGGCTCTTCATGTTTTCTACACCGCTTCATGCTCCTCCTATTTTTGAGACCGTTTCATGCTCCTCATATTTTTGACACCTTTTGAAGCTCTTCATATTTTTCACACGTTTTTACGTTCTTCATGTTATTCATCACCGCTTCACGCTCCTCCTATTTTTGAGACGGTTTTACGCTCCACATATTTTTGACAACTTTTGGAGCTCTTCATATTTTTCACACCTTTTCAGGCTCTTCATGTTTTTGAACACCGCTTCATGCTCCTCCTATTTTTCAGACCGTTTCATGCTCCTCATATTTTTCACACCTTTTGAAGCTCTTCATATTTTTCACACCTTTTCAGGCTCTTTATGTTTTTTAAAACCACTTCAAGCTCCTCGTATTTTTCAGACCTTTTCATGCTCCTCATATTTTTGACACCTTTTCAAGCTCTTCAAATTTTTCACACATTTTGAAGCTCTTCATATTTTTCACACCTTCTTAGGCTCTTCATGTATTTGAGCACAGCTTCATGCTGCTCCTGTTTTTAAGACCGTTTCATGCTCCTCATATATTTGACACCTTTTGAAGCTGTTCATATTTTTCACACCTTTTCAGGCTCTTCATGTTTTTGAACACCTTTTCATGCTGCTCCTGTTTTTGAGAACGTTTCATGCTCCTCATATTTTTGACACTTTATGGGGCTCTTCATATTTTTCACACCATTCCAGGCTCTTCATATTTTTGAACACCGTTTCATGTTCTTCCTATTTTTCAGACCGTTTCATGCTCCTCATATTTTTGACAACTTTTTAAGCTCTTCATATATTTCAAACCTTTTCAGGCTCTTCATGTTTTTAAACACCGCTTCATGCTCCTCCTATTTTTGCGACCGTTTCATGCTCCTCATATTTTTGACACCTTTGAAGCTCTTCATATTTTTCATACATTTTGAAGCTCTTCATATTTTTCACACCTTCTCAGGCTCTTCATGTATTTGAGCACAGCTTCATGCTTCTCCTATTTTTCAGACCGTTTCATGCTCCTCATATATTTGACACATTTTGAAGCTGTTCATATTTTTCACACCTTTTCAAGCTCTTCATATTTTTGAACACCATTTCATGCTGCTCCTATTTTTCAGACCGTTTCATGCTCCTCATATTTTTCACACGTTATGGGGCTCTTCATATTTTTCACACCATTCCAGGCTCTTCATATTTTTGAACACCGTTTCATGTTCCTCCTATTTTTCAGACCGTTTCATGCTCCACATATTTTTGACAACTTTTGAAGCTCTTCATATATTTCATACTTTTCAGGCTTTCCATATTTTTGAACACTGCTTCATGCTCCTCCTATTTTTGAGACCGTTTCATGCTCCTCATATATTTGACACCTTTTGAAGCTGTTCATATTTTTCACACCTTTTCATGCTCTTCATGTTTTTCAACTCCGCTTCATGCTTCTCCTATTTTTCAGACAGTTTCATGCTCCTCCTATTTTTCAGACTGTTTCATACACCTCTTATTATTGACACCTTTTAAAGCTCGCATATTTTTCACACCTTTTCAGGCTCTTCATGTTTTTCAACACCGTTTCTTGATCCTCCTATTTTTCAGACCGCTTCATGCTCATCTCATTTTTGACAGCTTTTGAAGCTTTTCATATTTTTCACACCTTTTGAGGCTCTTCATATTTTTCACACGTTTTCAGGCTCTTCATGTTTTTGAACACCGTTTCATGCTGCTCCTATTTTTCAGACCGTTTCATGCTTCTCATATTTTTGCCACCTTTTGAAGCTCTTCATGTTTTTACACCTTTTCAGGCTTTTCATGTTTTTCAATACTGCTTCATGATCCTCCTATTTATCAGACCGTTTCATGCTCCTCATATTTTTGACACCTTTTGTAGCTCTTCATATTTTTCACACCTTTTCAGGCTCTTCATGTTTTTCAACACCACTTCAGGCTACTCCTCTTTTTCAGGCCGTTTCATGCTCGTCATATTTTTGACACCTTTTGAAGCTCTTCATATTTGTCACACATTTTCAGGCTCTTCATGTTTTCTACACCGCTTCATGCTCCTCCTATTTTTGAGACCGTTTCATGCTCCTCATATTTTTGACACCTTTTGAAGCTCTTCATATTTTTCACACGTTTTTACGTTCTTCATGTTATTCATCACCGCTTCACGCTCCTCCTATTTTTGAGACGGTTTTACGCTCCACATATTTTTGACAACTTTTGGAGCTCTTCATATTTTTCACACCTTTTCAGGCTCTTCATGTTTTTGAACACCACTTCATGCTCCTCCTATTTTTCAGACCGTTTCATGCTCCTCATATTTTTCACACCTTTTGATGCTCTTCATATTTTTCACACCTTTTCAGGCTCTTTATGTTTTTTAAAACCCCTTCAAGCTCCTCGTATTTTTCAGACCTTTTCATGCTCCTCATATTTTTGACACCTTTTCAAGCTCTTCATATTTTTCACACATTTTGAAGCTCTTCATATTTTTCACACCTTCTTAGGCTCTTCATGTATTTGAGCACAGCTTCATGCTGCTCCTGTTTTTGAGAACGTTTCATGCTCCTCATATTTTTGACACGTTTTGAGGCTTGTCCTATTTTTCACACCTTCTCAGGCTCTTCATGTTTTTGAACACCGTTTCATAATCCTCCTTTTTTCAGACCGTTTCATGCTCCTCATGTTTTTGACACCTTTTGAAGCTCTTCATATTTTTCACACCTTTTCAGGCTCTTCATGTTTTTGAACACCGCTTCATGCTCCCTCTATTTTTCAGACCATTACATGCTCCTCATATTTTTGACACCTTTTGAAGCTCTTCATATTTTTCACACCTTTCCAGGCTCTTCATGTTTTTCAACACAACTTCATGCTCCTCCTATTTTTCAGACTGTTTCATGCTCCTCATATTTTTGACACCTTTTTAAGCTTTTCATATTTTTTCACACCTTTTCAGCCTCTTCATGTTTTTCAACACCACTTCATGCTTCACCTTTTTTGCTGACCGTTTCATGCTCCTCATATTTTTGACACCTTTTAAAGCTCTTCATATTTTTCACAACTTTTCAGGCTCTTCATGTTTTTCAAAACCGCTTCATGCTCCTGCTATTTTTCAGACCGTTTCATGCTCCTCATATTTTGACACATTTTGAAGCTATTCATATTTTTCACATTTTTTCAGGCTCTTCATGTTTTTGAACACCACTTCATGCTCCCCCTATTTTTCAGAGAATTTCATGCTCCTCATTTATTTCACAACTTTTGAAGCTCTTCATATTTTTCACACATTTTTCAGGCTCTTCTTGTTTTTCAACACCACTTCATGCTCCTCGTATTGTGCAGACCGTTTCATGCTCCTCATATTTTTGACACCTTTTGAAGCTCTTCAGATATTTCACACCTTTCCAGGCTCTTCATTTTTTCAACACCACTTCATGCACCTCCTATTTTTCAGATCGTTTCATGTTCATCTCATTTTGCCACCTTTTGAAGCTCTTCATATTTTTGACAACTTTTGAAGCTCTTCATATTTTTCACACCTTTTCAGGCTCTTCATGATTTTCAACACCGCTTCATGCTACTCCTATTTTTCAGACCTTTTCATGCTCATCTCATTTTGACACCTTTTGAGGCTCTTCATATTTTTCACATTTCTGAATCTCTTCATATTTTCAACACGTTTTCAGACTTTTCTTGTTTTTCAACACCACTTCATGCTCCTGCTATTTTTCCGACCGTTTCATACTCCTCATAATTTTGACACGTTTTGAGTCTCTTCATATTTTTCACACCTTTACAGGTTCGTCATGTTTTTGAACACCGCTTCATCCTCCTCCTATTTTTAAGACCGTTTCATGCTCCTCATATTTTTGACACCTTTTGAAGCTCTTCATATTTTTCACACCTTTTCAGGCTCTTTATGTTTTTGAACACCGCTTCATGCTCCTGCTATTTTCCAGACCGTTTCATGCTCCTCATATTTTTGACACCTTTTGAAGCTCTTCATATTTTTCACACCTTTTCAGGCTCTTCATGTTTTTGAACACCGCTTCATGCTCCTCCTATTTTTCAGACCGTTTCATACTCATCTAATTTTTGGCACTTTTTGAAGCTCTTCATATTTTTCACACCTTTTGAACCTCTTCATATTTTTCATATTTTTGAAGCTCTTCATATTTTCACACGTTTTCAGACTCTTCATGTTTTTCAACACCGTTTCATGCTTCTGTTATTTTTCAGATCGTTTCATGCTCCTCATAATTTGACACCCTTGGAAGCTCTTCATATTTTTCACACCTTTTCAGGCTCTTCATGTTTTTCCACACCACTTAATGCTTCTCCTAAATTTCAGACCGTTTCATGCTCCTCATGTATTTCACACCTTTTGAAGCTCTTCATATTTTTCACACCTTTTCAGGCTCTTCATGTTTTTGATCACAGTTTCATGCTACTCCTATTTTTCAGACCGTTTCATGCTCCTCATATTTTTGACACCTTTTGAAGCTCTTCATATTTTTCACACCTTTTCAGGCTCTTCAAGTTTTTCATCACCACTTCATGCTCCTCCTTTTTTCAGAACGTTTCATGCTCCTCATATTTTTGACACCTTTTGAAGCTCTTCATATTTTTCACACCTTTTCAGTCTTTTCATGTTTTTGAACACCGCTTCATGTTCCTCCTATTTTTCAGACCGTTTCATGCTCCTCATATTTTTGACACCTTTTGAAGCTCTTCATTTATTTCACACGATTTCAGGCTCTTCATATTTTTGAACACCGCTTCATGCTCCTCCTATTTTTCAGATTGTTTCATGCTCCTCATATTTTTGACACCTTTTGGAGCTCTTCATATTTTTCACACCTTTCAGGCTCTTCATGTTTTTCAACACCAGTTCATGCTCCTCCTTTTTTGCAGACCGTTTCATGCTCCTCATATTTTTGACACCTTTTGAAGCTCTTCGTATTTTTCACACGTTTTCAGACAATTCATGTTTATCAACATCGCTTCATGCTCCTCGTATTTTGCCGACCGTTTCATGCTTTTCATATTTTTGACACCTTTTGAAGCTCTTCAGATATTTCACACCTTTCCAGGCTCTTCATATTTTCAACACCACTTCATGCTCCTCCAATTTTTCAGATCGTTTCATGCTCATGTCATTTTAACACCTTTTGAAGCTCTTCATATTTTTGACAAATTATGAAGTTCTTCATATTTTTCACACGTTTTCAGGCTCTTCATGATTTTCAACACCGCTTCATGTTCCTCCTATTTTTCAGACCTTTTCATGCTCATCTCTTTTTTGACACCTTTTCAAGCTCTTCATATTTTTCACACCTTTTGAAGCTCTTCATATTTTTCACATTTATGAAGCTCTTCATATTTTCCACACGTTTTCAGACAATTCATGTTTTTCAACATCGCTTGATTCTCCTCCTATTTTTCAGACCGTTTCATTCTCCTCATATTTTTGACACCTTTTGAAGCTCTTCATATATTTCACACTTTTTCAGACTTTTCCTTCTTTTCAACACGACTTCATGCTCCTCCTATTTTTCAGACCGTTTCATGCTCATCTCATTTTGACACCTTTTGAAGCTCTTCATGTTTTTCACACATTTTGAAGCACTTCATATTTTTCATATTTTTGAAGCTCTTCATTTTTTAACGCATTTTCAGACTCTTCATGTTTTTCAACACCGCTTCATGCTCCTCCGCTTTTTCCGACGGTTTCATGCTCCTCATATTTTTGACAGGTTTTGAAGCTTTCATATTTTTCACACCCTTTCAGGCTCTTCATGTTTTTGAACACCGTTTCATAATCCTCCTATTTTTCAGACCGTTTCATGCTCCTCATATTTTTGACACCTTTTTAAGCTCTTCATATTTTTCACACCTTTTCAGGCTCTTCATGTTTTTGAACACCGCTTCATGCTTCTTATATTTTTCAGACAGTTTCATGCTCCTCATATTTTTGACACCTTTTGAAGCTCTTCATATTTTTCACACCTTTTGAAGCTCTTCATAGTTTTCACACGTTTTCAGTCTCTTCATGTTTTTCAACACCGCTTCATTCTCCTCCTATTTTTCAGACCGTTTCGTGCTACTCATATTTTTGACACCTTTTGAAGCTCTTCATATTTTTCACACATTTTCAGGCTATTCATGTTTTTCAACACCGCTTCATGCACCTCCTATTTTTCAGAACGTTTCATGCTACTCATATTTTTGACACCTTTTGAAGCTCTTCATATTTTTCACCCCTTTTCGGCTATTCATGTCTTTCAACAACGCTTAATGCTCCTCCTATTTTTCAGACCGTTTCTTGCACCTCATATATTTCACACCTTTTGAAGCTCTTCATATTTTTCACACATTTTCAGGCTTTTCATGTTTTTCAACACCACTTCATGCTCCTCCTATTTTTCAGACGTTTCATGCTCATCTCATTTTGACACCTTTTGAAGCTCTTCATATTTTTCACACCTTTTCTTTATCTTCATGATTTTCAACACCGCTTCATGCTCCTCCTATTTTTCAGACCGTTTCATGCTCATCTCCTTTTTTACAACTTTTGAAGCTCTTCATATTTTTCACACATTTTGAAGCTCTTCATATTTTTCATATTTTTGAAGATCTTCATTTTTTAACACGTTTTCAGACTCTTCCTGTTTTTCAACACCGCTTCATGCTCCTGCTATTTTTCAGACCGTTTCATGCTTCTCATATATTTGACACCTTTTGAAGCTCTTCATGTTTTTCACACCTTTTCAGGCTCTTCATGTTTTTGAACACAGTTTCATGCTTCTCCTATTTTTCAGACCGTTTCATGCTCATCACATTTTTGTCACCTTTTGAAGCTCTTCATATTTTTCACATCTTTTCAGGCTCTTCATATTTTTCAACACCGTTTCATGCTCCACCTATATTTCAGACCATTTCATGCTCCTCATATTTTGACACCTTTTGAAGCTCTTCATATTTTTCACAACTTTTCAGGCTCTTCATATTTTTGAACACCGCTTCATTCTCTTCCTATTTTTCAGACCGTTTCATGCTCCTCATATTTTGACACCTTTTGAAGCTCTTCTTATTTTTCACACATTTTAAGTGTCTTCATGTTTTTCAACACGACTTCATGCTCCTCCTTTTTTTCAGTCCGTTTCATGTTCCTCGTATTTTTGACACCTTTTGAAGCTCTTCATATTTCTCACACATTTTAAGTGTCTTCTTGTTTTTCAACACGACTTCATGCTCCTCCTATTTTTCAGACCGTTTCATGCTCCTCATATTTTTGACACCTTTGAAGCTCTTCATATTTTTCACACATTTTGAAGCTCTTCATATTTTTCACACCTTCTCAGGCTCTTCATGTATTTGAGCACAGCTTCATGCTTCTCCTATTTTTCAGACCGTTTCATGCTCCTCATATATTTGACACATTTTGAAGCTGTTCATATTTTTCACACCTTTTCAGGCTCTTCATATTTTTGAACACCATTTCATGCTGCTCCTATTTTTCAGACCGTTTCATGCTCCTCATATTTTTCACACGTTATGGGGCTCTTCATATTTTTCACACCATTCCAGGCTCTTCATATTTTTGAACACCGTTTCATGTTCCTCCTATTTTTCAGACCGTTTCATGCTCCACATATTTTTGACAACTTTTGAAGCTCTTCATATATTTCATACTTTTCAGGCTTTCCATATTTTTGAACACTGCTTCATGCTCCTCCTATTTTTGAGACCGTTTCATGCTCCTCATATATTTGACACCTTTTGAAGCTGTTCATATTTTTCACACCTTTTCATGCTCTTCATGTTTTTCAACTCCGCTTCATGCTTCTCCTATTTTTCAGACAGTTTCATGCTCCTCCTATTTTTCAGACTGTTTCATACACCTCTTATTATTGACACCTTTTAAAGCTCGCATATTTTTCACACCTTTTCAGGCTCTTCATGTTTTTCAACACCGTTTCTTGATCCTCCTATTTTTCAGACCGCTTCATGCTCATCTCATTTTTGACAGCTTTTGAAGCTTTTCATATTTTTCACACCTTTTGAGGCTCTTCATATTTTTCACACGTTTTCAGGCTCTTCATGTTTTTGAACACCGTTTCATGCTGCTCCTATTTTTCAGACCGTTTCATGCTTCTCCTATTTTTGCCACCTTTTGAAGCTCTTCATGTTTTTACACCTTTTCAGGCTTTTCATGTTTTTCAATACTGCTTCATGATCCTCCTATTTTTCAGACCGTTTCATGCTCCTCATATTTTTGACACCTTTTGTAGCTCTTCATATTTTTCACACCTTTTCAGGCTCTTCATGTTTTTCAACACCACTTCAGGCTACTCCTCTTTTTCAGGCCGTTTCATGCTCGTCATATTTTTGACACCTTTTGAAGCTCTTCATATTTGTCACACATTTTCAGGCTCTTCATGTTTTCTACACCGCTTCATGCTCCTCCTATTTTTGAGACCGTTTCATGCTCCTCATATTTTTGACACCTTTTGAAGCTCTTCATATTTTTCACACGTTTTTACGTTCTTCATGTTATTCATCACCGGTTCACGCTCCTCCTATTTTTGAGACGGTTTTACGCTCCACATATTTTTGACAACTTTTGGAGCTCTTCATATTTTTCACATTTTTTAAGGCTCGTCATGTTTTTCATCACCGTTTCATGCTCCTCATGTTTTTCAGACCGTTTCAGTCTCCTTATATTTTTGACACATTTTGAAGCTCTTCATATTGTTCACACTTTTTCAGGCTCTTCATGTTTTTGAACACCTTTTCATCTCCTCCTTTTTTTGACACATTTTGAAGTTCTTCATATTTTTCACACCTTTTCAGCCTCTTCATGTTTTTCAACACTGCGTCATGCTCTTCCTATTTTTCAGATCGTTTCATGCTCCTCAATGTTTGACAGGTTTTGAAGCTCTTTATATTTTTCACAACTTTTCAGGCTCTTCATGTTTTGAACAACGTTTCATGCTCCTCCTATTTTTCAGAAAATTTCATGCTCCTCATATATTTGAGACCTTTTAAAGCTCTTCATATTTTTCACAGCTTTTCAGCTCTTCATGTTTGTCAACACCACTTCATGCTCCTCCTATTTTTCAGACCGTTTCATGCTCCTCATAAATTTGACACCTTTTGAAGCTCTTCATATTTTTCACACCTTTTGAAGCTGTTCGTATATTTCACACCTTTTCAGGCTCTTGATGTTTTTCAACACCACTTCATGCTCCTCCTATTTTTCAGACCGTTTCATTCTCCTCATATATTTGACACCTTTTGAAGCTCTTCATATATTTCACACCTTTTCAGGCTCTTCATCTTTTTGCACACCGCTTCATGCTCCTGCAATTTTTCAGACCGTTTCATGCTCCTCATATTTTTGACACGTTTTGAGGCTTGTCCTATTTTTCACACCTTCTCAGGCTCTTCATGTTTTTGAACACCGTTTCATAATCCTCCTTTTTTCAGACCGTTTCATGCTCCTCATGTTTTTGACACCTTTTGAAGCTCTTCATATTTTTCACACCTTTTCAGGCTCTTCATGTTTTTGAACACCGCTTCATGCTCCCTCTATTTTTCAGACCATTACATGCTCCTCATATTTTTGACACCTTTTGAAGCTCTTCATATTTTTCACACCTTTTCAGGCTCTTCATGTTTTTCAACACAACTTCATGCTCCTCCTATTTTTCAGACTGTTTAATGCTCCTCATATTTTTGACACCTTTTTAAGCTTTTCATATTTTTCACACCTTTTCAGCCTCTTCATGTTTTTCAACACCACTTCATGCTTCACCTTTTTTGCTGACAGTTTCATGCTCCTCATATTTTTGACACCTTTTGAAGCTCTTCATATTTTTCACAACTTTTCAGGCTCTTCATGTTTTTCAAAACCGCTTCATGCTCCTGCTATTTTTCAGACCGTTTCTTGCTCCTCATATTTTGACACATTTTGAAGCTATTCATATTTTTCACATTTTTTCAGGCTCTTCATGTTTTTGAACACCACTTCATGCTCCCCCTATTTTTCAGAGAATTTCATGCTCCTCATTTATTTCACAACTTTTGAAGCTCTTCATATTTTTCACACATTTTTCAGGCTCTTCTTGTTTTTCAACACCGCTTCATGCTCCTCGTATTGTGCAGACCGTTTCATGCTCCTCATATTTTTGACACCTTTTGAAGCTCTTCAGATATTTCACACCTTTCCAGGCTCTTCATTTTTTCAACACCACTTCATGCACCTCCTATTTTTCAGATCGTTTCATGTTCATCTCATTTTGCCACCTTTTGAATCTCTTCATATTTTTGACAACTTTTGAAGCTCTTCATATTTTTCACACCTTTTCAGGCTCTTCATGATTTTCAACACTGCTTCATGCTACTCCTATTTTTCAGACCTTTTCATGCTCATCTCATTTTGACACCTTTTGAGGCTCTTCATATTTTTCACATTTATGAATCTCTTCATATTTTCAACACGTTTTCAGACTTTTCATGTTTTTCAACACCGCTTCATGCTCCTGCTATTTTTCCGACCGTTTCATACTCCTCATAATTTTGACACCTTTTTAAGCTCTTCATATTTTTCACACCTTTTGAAGCTGTTCATATATTTCACACCTTTTCAGGCTCTTGATGTTTTTCAACACCACTTCATGCTCCTCCTATTTTTCAGACCGTTTCATTCTCCTCATATATTTGACACCTTTTGAAGCTCTTCATATATTTCACACCTTTTCAGGCTCTTCATCTTTTTGCACACCGCTTCATGCTCCTGCAATTTTTCAGACCGTTTCATGCTCCTCATATTTTTGACACGTTTTGAGGCTTGTCCTATTTTTCACACCTTCTCAGGCTCTTCATGTTTTTGAACACCGTTTCATAATCCTCCTTTTTTCAGACCGTTTCATGCTCCTCATGTTTTTGACACCTTTTGAAGCTCTTCATATTTTTCACACCTTTTCAGGCTCTTCATGTTTTTGAACACCGCTTCATGCTCCCTCTATTTTTCAGACCATTACATGCTCCTCATATTTTTGACACCTTTTGAAGCTCTTCATATTTTTCACACCTTTTCAGGCTCTTCATGTTTTTCAACACAACTTCATGCTCCTCCTATTTTTCAGACTGTTTCATGCTCCTCATATTTTTGACACCTTTTTAAGCTTTTCATATTTTTCACACCTTTTCAGCCTCTTCATGTTTTTCAACACCACTTCATGCTTCACCTTTTTTGCTGACCGTTTCATGCTCCTCATATTTTTGACACCTTTTGAAGCTCTTCATATTTTTCACAACTTTTCAGGCTCTTCATGTTTTTCAAAACCGCTTCATGCTCCTGCTATTTTTCAGACCGTTTCATGCTCCTCATATTTTGACACATTTTGAAGCTATTCATATTTTTCACATTTTTTCAGGCTCTTCATGTTTTTGAACACCACTTCATGCTCCCCCTATTTTTCAGAGAATTTCATGCTCCTCATTTATTTCACAACTTTTGAAGCTCTTCATATTTTTCACACATTTTTCAGGCTCTTCTTGTTTTTCAACAGCACTTCATGCTCCTCGTATTGTGCAGACCGTTTCATGCTCCTCATATTTTTGACACCTTTTGAAGCTCTTCAGATATTTCACACCTTTCCAGGCTCTTCATTTTTTCAACACCACTTCATGCACCTCGTATTTTTCAGATCGTTTCATGTTCATCTCATTTTGCCACCTTTTGAAGCTCTTCATATTTTTGACAACTTTTGAAGCTCCTCATATTTTTCACACCTTTTCAGGCTCTTCATGATTTTCAACACCGCTTCATGCTACTCCTATTTTTCAGACCTTTTCATGCTCATCTCATTTTGACACCTTTTGAGGCTCTTCATATTTTTCACATTTCTGAATCTCTTCATATTTTCAACACGTTTTCAGACTTTTCTTGTTTTTCAACACCGCTTCATGCTCCTGCTATTTTTCCGACCGTTTCATACTCCTCATAATTTTGACACGTTTTGAGTCTCTTCATATTTTTCACACCTTTACAGGTTCGTCATGTTTTTGAACACCGCTTCATCCTCCTCCTATTTTTAAGACCGTTTCATGCTCCTCATATTTTTGACACCTTTTGAAGCTCTTCATATTTTTCACACCTTTTCAGGCTCTTTATGTTTTTGAACACCGCTTCATGCTCCTGCTATTTTCCAGACCGTTTCATGCTCCTCATATTTTTGACACCTTTTGAAGCTCTTCATATTTTTCACACCTTTTCAGGCTCTTCATGTTTTTGAACACCGCTTCATGCTTCTCCTATTTTTCAGACCGTTTCATACTCATCTAATTTTTGGCACTTTTTGAAGCTCTTCATATTTTTCACACCTTTTGAACCTCTTCATATTTTTCATATTTTTGAAGCTCTTCATATTTTCACATGTTTTCAGACTCTTCATGTTTTTCAACACCGTTTCATGCTTCTGTTATTTTTCAGATCGTTTCATGCTCCTCATAATTTGACACCCTTGGAAGCTCTTCATATTTTTCACACCTTTTCAGGCTCTTCATGTTTTTCCACACCACTTAATGCTTCTCCTATTTTTCAGACCGTTTCATGCTCCTCATGTATTTCACACCTTTTGAAGCTCTTCATATTTTTCACACCTTTTCAGGCTCTTCATGTTTTTGATCACAGTTTCATGCTACTCCTATTTTTCAGACCGTTTCATGCTCCTCATATTTTTGACACCTTTTGAAGCTCTTCATATTTTTCACACCTTTTCAGGCTCTTCAAGTTTTTCATCACCACTTCATGCTCCTCCTTTTTTCAGAACGTTTCATGCTCCTCATATTTTTGACACCTTTTGAAGCTCTTCATATTTTTCACACCTTTTCAGTCTTTTCATGTTTTTGAACACCGCTTCATGTTCCTCCTATTTTTCAGACCGTTTCATGCTCCTCATATTTTTGACACCTTTTGAAGCTCTTCATTTATTTCACACGATTTCAGGCTCTTCATATTTTTGAACACCGCTTCATGCTCCTCCTATTTTTCAGATTGTTTCATGCTCCTCATATTTTTGACACCTTTTGGAGCTCTTCATATTTTTCACACCTTTTCAGGCTCTTCATGTTTTTCAACACCAGTTCATGCTCCTCCTTTTTTGCAGACCGTTTCATGCTCCTCATATTTTTGACACCTTTTGAAGCTCTTCGTATTTTTCACACGTTTTCAGACAATTCATGTTTATCAACATCGCTTCATGCTCCTCGTATTTTGCCGACCGTTTCATGCTTTTCATATTTTTGACACCTTTTGAAGCTCTTCAGATATTTCACACCTTTCCAGGCTCTTCATATTTTCAACACCACTTCATGCTCCTCCAATTTTTCAGATCGTTTCATGCTCATGTCATTTTAACACCTTTTGAAGCTCTTCATATTTTTGACAAATTATGAAGTTCTTCATATTTTTCACACGTTTTCAGGCTCTTCATGATTTTCAACACCGCTTCATGTTCCTCCTATTTTTCAGACCTTTTCATGCTCATCTCTTTTTTGACACCTTTTCAAGCTCTTCATATTTTTCACACCTTTTGAAGCTCTTCATATTTGTCACATTTATGAAGCTCTTCATATTTTCCACACGTTTTCAGACAATTCATGTTTTTCAACATCGCTTGATTCTCCTCCTATTTTTCAGACCGTTTCATTCTCCTCATATTTTTGACACCTTTTGAAGCTCTTCATATATTTCACACTTTTTCAGACTTTTCCTTTTTTTCAACACGACTTCATGCTCCTCCTATTTTTCAGACCGTTTCATGCTCATCTCATTTTGACACCTTTTGAAGCTCTTCATGTTTTTCACACATTTTGAAGCACTTCATATTTTTCATATTTTTGAAGCTCTTCATTTTTTAACGCATTTTCAGACTCTTCATGTTTTTCAACACCGCTTCATGCTCCTCCGCTTTTTCCGACGGTTTCATGCTCCTCATATTTTTGACAGGTTTTGAAGCTGTCATATTTTTCACACCCTTTCAGGCTCTTCATGTTTTTGAACACCGTTTCATAATCCTCCTATTTTTCAGACCGTTTCATGCTCCTCATATTTTTGACACCTTTTTAAGCTCTTCATATTTTTCACACCTTTTCAGGCTCTTCATGTTTTTGAACACCGCTTCATGCTTCTTATATTTTTCAGACAGTTTCATGCTCCTCATATTTTTGACACCTTTTGAAGCTCTTCATATTTTTCACACCTTTTGAAGCTCTTCATATTTTTCACACGTTTTCAGTCTCTTCATATTTTTCAACACCGCTTCATTCTCCTCCTATTTTTCAGACCGTTTTGTGCTACTCATATTTTTGACACCTTTTGAAGCTCTTCATATTTTTCACACCTTTTCAGGCTATTCATGTTTTTCAACACCGCTTCATGCACCTCCTATTTTTCAGAACGTTTCATGCTACTCATATTTTTGACACCTTTTGAAGCTCTTCATATTTTTCACCCCTTTTCGTCTATTCATGTCTTTCAACAACGCTTAATGCTCCTCCTATTTTTCAGACCGTTTCTTGCACCTCATATATTTCACACCTTTTGAAGCTCTTCATATTTTTCACACATTTTCAGGCTTTTCATGTTTTTCAACACCACTTCATGCTCCTCCTATTTTTCAGACGTTTCATGCTCATCTCATTTTGACACCTTTTGAAGCTCTTCATATTTTTCACACCTTTTCTTTATCTTCATGATTTTCAACACCGCTTCATGCTCCTCCTATTTTTCAGACCGTTTCATGCTCATCTCATTTTTTACAACTTTTGAAGCTCTTCATATTTTTCACACATTTTGAAGCTCTTCATATTTTTCATATTTTTGAAGATCTTCATTTTTTAACACGTTTTCAGACTCTTCCTGTTTTTCAACACCGCTTCATGCTCCTGCTATTTTTCAGACCGTTTCATGCTCCTCATATATTTGACACCTTTTGAAGCTCTTCATGTTTTTCACACCTTTTCAGGCTCTTCATGTTTTTGAACACAGTTTCATGCTTCTCCTATTTTTCAGACCGTTTCATGCTCATCACATTTTTGTCACCTTTTGAAGCTCTTCATATTTTTCACACCTTTTCAGGCTCTTCATATTTTTCAACACCGTTTCATGCTCCACCTATATTTCAGACCATTTCATGCTCCTCATATTTTGACACCTTTTGAAGCTCTTCATATTTTTCACAACTTTTCAGGCTCTTCATATTTTTGAACACCGCTTCATTCTCTTCCTATTTTTCAGACCGTTTCATGCTCCTCATATTTTGACACCTTTTGAAGCTCTTCATATTTTTCACACATTTTAAGTGTCTTCATGTTTTTCAACACGACTTCATGCTCCTCCTTTTTTTCAGTCCGTTTCATGTTCCTCGTATTTTTGACACCTTTTGAAGCTCTTCATATTTCTCACACATTTTAAGTGTCTTCTTGTTTTTTAACACGACTTCATGCTCCTCCTATTTTTCAGACCGTTTCATGCTCCTCATATTTTTGACACCTTTTGAAGCTCTTCATATTTTTCACACATTTTAAGTGTCTTCATGTTTTTCAACACCGTTTCATGCTCCTCCAATTTTTCAGACCGTTTCATGCTCCTCATATTTTTGACACCTTTTGAAGCTCTTCATATTTTTCACACCTTTTGAAGCTCTTCATATTTTTCACACGTTTTCAGTCTCTTCATATTTTTCAACACCGCTTCATTCTCCTCCTATTTTTCAGACCGTTTTGTGCTACTCATATTTTTGACACCTTTTGAAGCTCTTCATATTTTTCACATCTTTTCAGGCTATTCATGTTTTTCAACACCGCTTCATGCACCTCCTATTTTTCAGAACGTTTCATGCTACTCATATTTTTGACACCTTTTGAAGCTCTTCATATTTTTCACCCCTTTTCGTCTATTCATGTCTTTCAACAACGCTTAATGCTCCTCCTATTTTTCAGACCGTTTCTTGCACCTCATATATTTCACACCTTTTGAAGCTCTTCATATTTTTCACACATTTTCAGGCTTTTCATGTTTTTCAACACCACTTCATGCTCCTCCTATTTTTCAGACGTTTCATGCTCATCTCATTTTGAAACCTTTTGAAGCTCTTCATATTGTTCACACCTTTTCTTTATCTTCATGATTTTCAACACCGCTTCATGCTCCTCCTATTTTTCAGACCGTTTCATGCTCATCTCATTTTTTACAACTTTTGAAGCTCTTCATATTTTTCACACATTTTGAAGCTCTTCATATTTTTCATATTTTTGAAGATCTTCATTTTTTAACACGTTTTCAGACTCTTCCTGTTTTTCAACACCGCTTCATGCTCCTGCTATTTTTCAGACCGTTTCATGCTCCTCATATATTTGACACCTTTTGAAGCTCTTCATGTTTTTCACACCTTTTCAGGCTCTTCATGTTTTTGAACACAGTTTCATGCTTCTCCTATTTTTCAGACCGTTTCATGCTCATCACATTTTTGTCACCTTTTGAAGCTCTTCATATTTTTCACACCTTTTCAGGCTCTTCATATTTTTCAACACCGTTTCATGCTCCACCTATATTTCAGACCATTTCATGCTCCTCATATTTTGACACCTTTTGAAGCTCTTCATATTTTTCACAACTTTTCAGGCTCTTCATATTTTTGAACACCGCTTCATTCTCTTCCTATTTTTCAGACCGTTTCATGCTCCTCATATTTTGACACCTTTTGAAGCTCTTCATATTTTTCACACATTTTAAGTGTCTTCATGTTTTTCAACACGACTTCATGCTCCTCCTTTTTTTCAGTCCGTTTCATGTTCCTCGTATTTTTGACACCTTTTGAAGCTCTTCATATTTCTCACACATTTTAAGTGTCTTCTTGTTTTTTAACACGACTTCATGCTCCTCCTATTTTTCAGACCGTTTCATGCTCCTCATATTTTTGACACCTTTTGAAGCTCTTCATATTTTTCACACATTTTAAGTGTCTTCATGTTTTTCAACACCGTTTCATGCTCCTCCAATTTTTCAGACCGTTTCATGCTCCTCATATTTTTGACACCTTTTGAAGCTCTTCTTTTTTTTTTCACACATTTTGAAGCTCTTCATATTTTTCACAACTTTTCAGGCTCTTTATATTTATGAACTCGACTTCATGCTCCTCCTATTTTTCAGACCATTTCATGCTCCTCTCATTTTTGACACCTTTTGAAGCTTTGCATATTTTTCACAACTTTTCAGGCTCTTCATGTTTTTCAACACCACTTCAGGCTACTCCTCTTTTTCAGGCCGTTTCATGCTCGTCATATTTTTGACACCTTTTGAAGATCTTCATATTTGTCACACATTTTCAGGCTCTTCATGTTTTCTACACCGCTTCATGCTCCTCCTATTTTTGAGACCGTTTCATGCTCCTCATATATTTGACACATTTTGAAGCTGTTCATATTTTTCACACCTTTTCAGGCTCTTCATATTTTTGAACACCATTTCATGCTGCTCCTATTTTTCAGACCGTTTCATGCTCCTCATATTTTTGACACGTTATGGGGCTCTTCATATTTTTCACACCATTACAGGCTCTTCATATTTTTTAACACCGTTTCATGTTCCTCCTATTTTTCAGACCGTTTCATGCTCCTCATATTTTTGACACCTTTTGAAGCTCTTCTTTTTTTTTCACACCTTTTGAAGCTGTTCATATATTTCACAGCTTTTCAGGCTCTTCATGCTTTTAAACAACACTTTATGCTCCTCCTATTTTTCAGACCGTTTCATGCTCCACATATTTTTGACACGTTTTGAAGCTCTTCATATTTTTCACACCTTTTTAGGCTCTTCCTGTTTTTGAACACCGTTTCATGCTCCTCCTATTTTTCAGACCGTTTCATGCTCCTCATATTTTTGACACCTTTTGAAGCTCTTCATATTTTTAACACCTTTTCAAGCTCTTCATGTTTTTGAACACCGCTTCATGCACCTCCTATTTTTCACACCTTTTGAAGCTCTTCATAATTTTCACACCGTTTCAGGCTTTTCTTGTGTTTGAACACCGCTTCATGCACCTCCTATTTTTCACACATTTTGAAGCTCTTCATATTTTTCACACCGTTTCAGGTTCTTCATGTTTTTCAACACCGCTTCATGCTCCTCCTATTTTTCAGACCGTTTCCTGCGCATCTCATTTTTGACACCTTTGAAAGCTCGTCATATTTTTCACACCTTTTGAAGCTCTTAATATTTTTCACATTTTTTAAGGCTCGTCATGTTTTTCATCACCGTTTCATGCTCCTCATGTTTTTCAGACCGTTTCAGTCTCCTTATATTTTTGACACATTTTGAAGCTCTTCATATTGTTCACACTTTTTCAGGCTCTTCATGTTTTTGAACACCTTTTCATCTCCTCCTTTTTTTGACACATTTTGAAGTTCTTCATATTTTTCACACCTTTTCAGCCTCTTCATGTTTTTCAACACTGCGTCATGCTCTTCCTATTTTTCAGATCGTTTCATGCTCCTCAATGTTTGACAGGTTTTGAAGCTCTTTATATTTTTCACAACTTTTCAGGCTCTTCATGTTTTGAACAACGTTTCATGCTCCTCCTATTTTTCAGAAAATTTCATGCTCCTCATATATTTGAGACCTTTTAAAGCTCTTCATATTTTTCACAGCTTTTCAGCTCTTCATGTTTGTCAACACCACTTCATGCTCCTCCTATTTTTCAGACCGTTTCATGCTCCTCATAAATTTGACACCTTTTGAAGCTCTTCATATTTTTCACACCTTTTGAAGCTGTTCGTATATTTCACACCTTTTCAGGCTCTTGATGTTTTTCAACACCACTTCATGCTCCTCCTATTTTTCAGACCGTTTCATTCTCCTCATATATTTGACACCTTTTGAAGCTCTTCATATATTTCACACCTTTTCAGGCTCTTCATCTTTTTGCACACCGCTTCATGCTCCTGCAATTTTTCAGACCGTTTCATGCTCCTCATATTTTTGACACGTTTTGAGGCTTGTCCTATTTTTCACACCTTCTCAGGCTCTTCATGTTTTTGAACACCGTTTCATAATCCTCCTTTTTTCAGACCGTTTCATGCTCCTCATGTTTTTGACACCTTTTGAAGCTCTTCATATTTTTCACACCTTTTCAGGCTCTTCATGTTTTTGAACACCGCTTCATGCTCCCTCTATTTTTCAGACCATTACATGCTCCTCATATTTTTGACACCTTTTGAAGCTCTTCATATTTTTCACACCTTTTCAGGCTCTTCATGTTTTTCAACACAACTTCATGCTCCTCCTATTTTTCAGACTGTTTAATGCTCCTCATATTTTTGACACCTTTTTAAGCTTTTCATATTTTTCACACCTTTTCAGCCTCTTCATGTTTTTCAACACCACTTCATGCTTCACCTTTTTTGCTGACAGTTTCATGCTCCTCATATTTTTGACACCTTTTGAAGCTCTTCATATTTTTCACAACTTTTCAGGCTCTTCATGTTTTTCAAAACCGCTTCATGCTCCTGCTATTTTTCAGACCGTTTCTTGCTCCTCATATTTTGACACATTTTGAAGCTATTCATATTTTTCACATTTTTTCAGGCTCTTCATGTTTTTGAACACCACTTCATGCTCCCCCTATTTTTCAGAGAATTTCATGCTCCTCATTTATTTCACAACTTTTGAAGCTCTTCATATTTTTCACACATTTTTCAGGCTCTTCTTGTTTTTCAACACCGCTTCATGCTCCTCGTATTGTGCAGACCGTTTCATGCTCCTCATATTTTTGACACCTTTTGAAGCTCTTCAGATATTTCACACCTTTCCAGGCTCTTCATTTTTTCAACACCACTTCATGCACCTCCTATTTTTCAGATCGTTTCATGTTCATCTCATTTTGCCACCTTTTGAATCTCTTCATATTTTTGACAACTTTTGAAGCTCTTCATATTTTTCACACCTTTTCAGGCTCTTCATGATTTTCAACACTGCTTCATGCTACTCCTATTTTTCAGACCTTTTCATGCTCATCTCATTTTGACACCTTTTGAGGCTCTTCATATTTTTCACATTTATGAATCTCTTCATATTTTCAACACGTTTTCAGACTTTTCATGTTTTTCAACACCGCTTCATGCTCCTGCTATTTTTCCGACCGTTTCATACTCCTCATAATTTTGACACCTTTTTAAGCTCTTCATATTTTTCACACCTTTTGAAGCTGTTCATATATTTCACACCTTTTCAGGCTCTTGATGTTTTTCAACACCACTTCATGCTCCTCCTATTTTTCAGACCGTTTCATTCTCCTCATATATTTGACACCTTTTGAAGCTCTTCATATATTTCACACCTTTTCAGGCTCTTCATCTTTTTGCACACCGCTTCATGCTCCTGCAATTTTTCAGACCGTTTCATGCTCCTCATATTTTTCACACGTTTTGAGGCTTGTCCTATTTTTCACACCTTCTCAGGCTCTTCATGTTTTTGAACACCGTTTCATAATCCTCCTTTTTTCAGACCGTTTCATGCTCCTCATGTTTTTGACACCTTTTGAAGCTCTTCATATTTTTCACACCTTTTCAGGCTCTTCATGTTTTTGAACACCGCTTCATGCTCCCTCTATTTTTCAGACCATTACATGCTCCTCATATTTTTGACACCTTTTGAAGCTCTTCATATTTTTCACACCTTTTCAGGCTCTTCATGTTTTTCAACACAACTTCATGCTCCTCCTATTTTTCAGACTGTTTCATGCTCCTCATATTTTTGACACCTTTTTAAGCTTTTCATATTTTTCACACCTTTTCAGCCTCTTCATGTTTTTCAACACCACTTCATGCTTCACCTTTTTTGCTGACCGTTTCATGCTCCTCATATTTTTGACACCTTTTGAAGCTCTTCATATTTTTCACAACTTTTCAGGCTCTTCATGTTTTTCAAAACCGCTTCATGCTCCTGCTATTTTTCAGACCGTTTCATGCTCCTCATATTTTGACACATTTTGAAGCTATTCATATTTTTCACATTTTTTCAGGCTCTTCATGTTTTTGAACACCACTTCATGCTCCCCCTATTTTCAGAGAATTTCATGCTCCTCATTTATTTCACAACTTTTGAAGCTCTTCATATTTTTCACACATTTTTCAGGCTCTTCTTGTTTTTCAACACCACTTCATGCTCCTCGTATTGTGCAGACCGTTTCATGCTCCTCATATTTTTGACACCTTTTGAAGCTCTTCAGATATTTCACACCTTTCCAGGCTCTTCATTTTTTCAACACCACTTCATGCACCTCCTATTTTTCAGATCGTTTCATGTTCATCTCATTTTGCCACCTTTTGAAGCTCTTCATATTTTTGACAACTTTTGAAGCTCTTCATATTTTTCACACCTTTTCAGGCTCTTCATGATTTTCAACACCGCTTCATGCTACTCCTATTTTTCAGACCTTTTCATGCTCATCTCATTTTGACACCTTTTGAGGCTCTTCATATTTTTCACATTTCTGAATCTCTTCATATTTTCAACACGTTTTCAGACTTTTCTTGTTTTTCAACACCGCTTCATGCTCCTGCTATTTTTCCGACCGTTTCATACTCCTCATAATTTTGACACGTTTTGAGTCTCTTCATATTTTTCACACCTTTACAGGTTCGTCATGTTTTTGAACACCGCTTCATCCTCCTCCTATTTTTAAGACCGTTTCATGCTCCTCATATTTTTGACACCTTTTGAAGCTCTTCATATTTTTCACACCTTTTCAGGCTCTTTATGTTTTTGAACACCGCTTCATGCTCCTGCTATTTTCCAGACCGTTTCATGCTCCTCATATTTTTGACACCTTTTGAAGCTCTTCATATTTTTCACACCTTTTCAGGCTCTTCATGTTTTTGAACACCGCTTCATGCTTCTCCTATTTTTCAGACCGTTTCATACTCATCTAATTTTTGGCACTTTTTGAAGCTCTTCATATTTTTCACACCTTTTGAACCTCTTCATATTTTTCATATTTTTGAAGCTCTTCATATTTTCACACGTTTTCAGACTCTTCATGTTTTTCAACACCGTTTCATGCTTCTGTTATTTTTCAGATCGTTTCATGCTCCTCATAATTTGACACCCTTGGAAGCTCTTCATATTTTTCACACCTTTTCAGGCTCTTCATGTTTTTCCACACCACTTAATGCTTCTCCTATTTTTCAGACCGTTTCATGCTCCTCATGTATTTCACACCTTTTGAAGCTCTTCATATTTTTCACACCTTTTCAGGCTCTTCATGTTTTTGATCACAGTTTCATGCTACTCCTATTTTTCAGACCGTTTCATACTCCTCATATTTTTGACACCTTTTGAAGCTCTTCATATTTTTCACACCTTTTCAGGCTCTTCAAGTTTTTCATCACCACTTCATGCTCCTCCTTTTTTCAGAACGTTTCATGCTCCTCATATTTTTGACACCTTTTGAAGCTCTTCATATTTTTCACACCTTTTCAGTCTTTTCATGTTTTTGAACACCGCTTCATGTTCCTCCTATTTTTCAGACCGTTTCATGCTCCTCATATTTTTGACACCTTTTGAAGCTCTTCATTTATTTCACACGATTTCAGGCTCTTCATATTTTTGAACACCGCTTCATGCTCCTCCTATTTTTCAGATTGTTTCATGCTCCTCATATTTTTGACACCTTTTGGAGCTCTTCATATTTTTCACACCTTTTCAGGCTCTTCATGTTTTTCAACACCAGTTCATGCTCCTCCTTTTTTGCAGACCGTTTCATGCTCCTCATATTTTTGACACCTTTTGAAGCTCTTCGTATTTTTCACACGTTTTCAGACAATTCATGTTTATCAACATCGCTTCATGCTCCTCGTATTTTGCCGACCGTTTCATGCTTTTCATATTTTTGACACCTTTTGAAGCTCTTCAGATATTTCACACCTTTCCAGGCTCTTCATATTTTCAACACCACTTCATGCTCCTCCAATTTTTCAGATCGTTTCATGCTCATGTCATTTTAACACCTTTTGAAGCTCTTCATATTTTTGACAAATTATGAAGTTCTTCATATTTTTCACACGTTTTCAGGCTCTTCATGATTTTCAACACCGCTTCATGTTCCTCCTATTTTTCAGACCTTTTCATGCTCATCTCTTTTTTGACACCTTTTCAAGCTCTTCATATTTTTCACACCTTTTGAAGCTCTTCATATTTTTCACATTTATGAAGCTCTTCATATTTTCCACACGTTTTCAGACAATTCATGTTTTTCAACATCGCTTGATTCTCCTCCTATTTTTCAGACCGTTTCATTCTCCTCATATTTTTGACACCTTTTGAAGCTCTTCATATATTTCACACTTTTTCAGACTTTTCCTTTTTTTCAACACGACTTCATGCTCCTCCTATTTTTCAGACCGTTTCATGCTCATCTCATTTTGACACCTTTTGAAGCTCTTCATGTTTTTCACACATTTTGAAGCACTTCATATTTTTCATATTTTTGAAGCTCTTCATTTTTTAACGCATTTTCAGACTCTTCATGTTTTTCAACACCGCTTCATGCTCCTCCGCTTTTTCCGACGGTTTCATGCTCCTCATATTTTTGACAGGTTTTGAAGCTGTCATATTTTTCACACCCTTTCAGGCTCTTCATGTTTTTGAACACCGTTTCATAATCCTCCTATTTTTCAGACCGTTTCATGCTCCTCATATTTTTGACACCTTTTTAAGCTCTTCATATTTTTCACACCTTTTCAGGCTCTTCATGTTTTTGAACACCGCTTCATGCTTCTTATATTTTTCAGACAGTTTCATGCTCCTCATATTTTTGACACCTTTTGAAGCTCTTCATATTTTTCACACCTTTTGAAGCTCTTCATATTTTTCACACGTTTTCAGTCTCTTCATATTTTTCAACACCGCTTCATTCTCCTCCTATTTTTCAGACCGTTTTGTGCTACTCATATTTTTGACACCTTTTGAAGCTCTTCATATTTTTCACACCTTTTCAGGCTATTCATGTTTTTCAACACCGCTTCATGCACCTCCTATTTTTCAGAACGTTTCATGCTACTCATATTTTTGACACCTTTTGAAGCTCTTCATATTTTTCACCCCTTTTCGTCTATTCATGTCTTTCAACAACGCTTAATGCTCCTCCTATTTTTCAGACCGTTTCTTGCACCTCATATATTTCACACCTTTTGAAGCTCTTCATATTTTTCACACATTTTCAGGCTTTTCATGTTTTTCAACACCACTTCATGCTCCTCCTATTTTTCAGACGTTTCATGCTCATCTCATTTTGACACCTTTTGAAGCTCTTCATATTTTTCACACCTTTTCTTTATCTTCATGATTTTCAACACCGCTTCATGCTCCTCCTATTTTTCAGACCGTTTCATGCTCATCTCATTTTTTACAACCTTTAAAGCTCTTCATATTTTTCACACATTTTGAAGCTCTTCATATTTTTCATATTTTTGAAGATCTTCATTTTTTAACACGTTTTCAGACTCTTCCTGTTTTTCAACACCGCTTCATGCTCCTGCTATTTTTCAGACCGTTTCATGCTCCTCATATATTTGACACCTTTTGAAGCTCTTCATGTTTTTCACACCTTTTCAGGCTCTTCATGTTTTTGAACACAGTTTCATGCTTCTCCTATTTTTCAGACCGTTTCATGCTCATCACATTTTTGTCACCTTTTGAAGCTCTTCATATTTTTCACACCTTTTCAGGCTCTTCATATTTTTCAACACCGTTTCATGCTCCACCTATATTTCAGACCATTTCATGCTCCTCATATTTTGACACCTTTTGAAGCTCTTCATATTTTTCACAACTTTTCAGGCTCTTCATATTTTTGAACACCGCTTCATTCTCTTCCTATTTTTCAGACCGTTTCATGCTCCTCATATTTTGACACCTTTTGAAGCTCTTCATATTTTTCACACATTTTAAGTGTCTTCATGTTTTTCAACACGACTTCATGCTCCTCCTTTTTTTCAGTCCGTTTCATGTTCCTCGTATTTTTGACACCTTTTGAAGCTCTTCATATTTCTCACACATTTTAAGTGTCTTCTTGTTTTTTAACACGACTTCATGCTCCTCCTATTTTTCAGACCGTTTCATGCTCCTCATATTTTTGACACCTTTTGAAGCTCTTCATATTTTTCACACATTTTAAGTGTCTTCATGTTTTTCAACACCGTTTCATGCTCCTCCAATTTTTCAGACCGTTTCATGCTCCTCATATTTTTGACACCTTTTGAAGCTCTTCATATTTTTCACACCTTTTGAAGCTCTTCATATTTTTCACACGTTTTCAGTCTCTTCATATTTTTCAACACCGCTTCATTCTCCTCCTATTTTTCAGACCGTTTTGTGCTACTCATATTTTTGACACCTTTTGAAGCTCTTCATATTTTTCACATCTTTTCAGGCTATTCATGTTTTTCAACACCGCTTCATGCACCTCCTATTTTTCAGAACGTTTCATGCTACTCATATTTTTGACACCTTTTGAAGCTCTTCATATTTTTCACCCCTTTTCGTCTATTCATGTCTTTCAACAACGCTTAATGCTCCTCCTATTTTTCAGACCGTTTCTTGCACCTCATATATTTCACACCTTTTGAAGCTCTTCATATTTTTCACACATTTTCAGGCTTTTCATGTTTTTCAACACCACTTCATGCTCCTCCTATTTTTCAGACGTTTCATGCTCATCTCATTTTGACACCTTTTGAAGCTCTTCATATTGTTCACACCTTTTCTTTATCTTCATGATTTTCAACACCGCTTCATGCTCCTCCTATTTTTCAGACCGTTTCATGCTCATCTCATTTTTTACAACTTTTGAAGCTCTTCATATTTTTCACACATTTTGAAGCTCTTCATATTTTTCATATTTTTGAAGATCTTCATTTTTTAACACGTTTTCAGACTCTTCCTGTTTTTCAACACCGCTTCATGCTCCTGCTATTTTTCAGACCGTTTCATGCTCCTCATATATTTGACACCTTTTGAAGCTCTTCATGTTTTTCACACCTTTTCAGGCTCTTCATGTTTTTGAACACAGTTTCATGCTTCTCCTATTTTTCAGACCGTTTCATGCTCATCACATTTTTGTCACCTTTTGAAGCTCTTCATATTTTTCACACCTTTTCAGGCTCTTCATATTTTTCAACACCATTTCATGCTCCACCTATATTTCAGACCATTTCATGCTCCTCATATTTTGACACCTTTTGAAGCTCTTCATATTTTTCACAACTTTTCAGGCTCTTCATATTTTTGAACACCGCTTCATTCTCTTCCTATTTTTCAGACCGTTTCATGCTCCTCATATTTTGACACCTTTTGAAGCTCTTCATATTTTTCACACATTTTAAGTGTCTTCATGTTTTTCAACACGACTTCATGCTCCTCCTTTTTTTCAGTCCGTTTCATGTTCCTCGTATTTTTGACACCTTTTGAAGCTCTTCATATTTCTCACACATTTT
Organism: Dama dama; assembly: GCF_033118175.1. NCBI lineage: Eukaryota > Metazoa > Chordata > Mammalia > Artiodactyla > Cervidae > Dama > Dama dama. Next base: position 1,001,720 of record NW_026870955.1, on the reverse strand, counting down.
AAGTGTCTTCTTGTTTTTTAACACGACTTCATGCTCCTCCTATTTTTCAGACCGTTTCATGCTCCTCATATTTTTGACACCTTTTGAAGCTCTTCATATTTTTCACACATTTTAAGTGTCTTCATGTTTTTCAACACCGTTTCATGCTCCTCCAATTTTTCAGACCGTTTCATGCTCCTCATATTTTTGAGACCTTTTGAAGCTCTTCTTTTTTTTTCACACATTTTGAAGCTCTTCATATTTTTCACAACTTTTCAGGCTCTTTATATTTATGAACTCGACTTCATGCTCCTCCTATTTTTCAGACCATTTCATGCTCCTCTCATTTTTGACACCTTTTGAAGCTTTGCATATTTTTCACAACTTTTCAGGCTCTTCATGTTTTTGAACACCGCTTCATGCTCCTCCTATTTTTCAGACCACATCATTCTCCTCATATTTTTCACACCTTTTGAAGCTCTTCATATTTTTCACACCTTTCCAGGCTCTTCATATTTTTGAACACCGTTTCATGCTTCTCTTATTTTTCAGACCATTTCTTGTTCCTCATATTTGTGACACCTTTTGAAGCTCTTCATATTTTTCACACCTTTTTAGACTCTTCATATTTTTGAACACTGCTTCATGCTCCTCCTATTTTTCAGACCGTTTCATGCTCCTCATATTTTTGACATCTTTTGATGCTCTTCATATTTTTCACACCTTTTCAGGCTCTTCATGTTTCTGAACATCGCTTCATGCTCCTCCTATTTTTCAGACCGTTTAATCCTCCTAATGTATTTCACACTTTTTGAAGCTCTTCATATTTTTCACACCTTTTCAGACTCTTCATATTTTTGAACACCGCTTCATGCTCCTCCTATTTTTCAGACCGTATCATGCTCCTCATATTTTTCACACCTTTTGAAGCTCTTCATATTTTTCACAACTTTTCAGGCTCTTTATATTTATGAACTCGACTTCATGCTCCTCCTATTTTTCAGAACGTTCCATGCTCCTCATATTTTTCACACCTTTTGGAGCTCTTCATATTTTTCACACCTTTTCTGGCTCTTCATATTTTTCAACACCACTTCATGCTCCTCCTTTGTTTAGAACGTTTAATGCTCCCCATAATTTTGACACCTTTTGAAACTCTTCATATTTTTGAAACCCTTTCAGGCTCTTCATGTTTCTCAACACCATTTCATGCTCCTCCTATTTCAGACCGTTTCATGCTCCTCATATTTTTGACACGTTTTGAAACTCTTCATTTTTTTCTCACCTTTTCAGGTTCTTCATGTTTTTCAACAGTGCTTCATTCTCCTCCTATTTTTCAGACCGTTTCATGCTCCTCATATTTGTGACACATTTTATAGCTCTTCATATTTTTCACACGTTTTCAGGCTCTTCATGTTTTTCAAAACCGCTTCATGCTCCTCCTATTTTTCAGAACGTTTCATACTTCTCATATTTTTGACACCTTTTGAAGCTCTTCATGTTTTTCACCGCTTTTCAGGCTCTTCATGTTTTTGAACACCCCTTCATGCTCCTCTTCGTTTTCAGACCGTTTCATGCTCCTCATATTTTTGACACCTTTTGTAGCTCTTCATATTTTTCACACGATTTCAGGCTCTTCATGTTTTTCAAAACCGCTTCATGCTCCTCCTATTTTTCAGAACGTTTCATACTTCTCATATTTTTGACACCTTTTGAAGCTCTTCGTATTTTTCACAGCTTTTCAGGCACTTCATGTTTTTCAACACCGCTTCATGCTCCTCCTATTTTTCAGACCGTATCATGCTCCTCATATTTTTCACACCTTTTGAAGCTCTTCATATTTTTCACAACATTTCAGGCTCTTTATATTTATGAATTCGACTTCATGCTCCTCCTATTTTTCAGACCATTTCATGCTCCTCTTATTTTTGACACCTTTTGAAGGTTTGCATATTTTTCACAAATTTTCAGGCTCTTCATCTTTTTCAACACCACTTCATGCTCCTCCTATTTCTCAGACAGTTTCAGGCTCCTCATATTTTTGACAGCTTTTGAATCTCTTCATATTTTTCACACCTTTTCATGATCTTCATGTTTTTCAACCCCGTGTCATGCTCCTCCTATTTTTCAGATGGTTTCATGCTCCTCATATTTTTCACACCTTCAAACTCTTCATATTTTTCACACAATTTAAGGCTCTTCATGTTTTTCATCACAGTGTCATGCTCCTCCTATTTTTCAGACGGTTTCATGCTCCTCATAATTTTCACACCTTTAAAGCTCTTCATATTTTTCACACCTTTTAAGGCTCTTCATGTTTTTGAACACCACTTCATGCTCCTCCTATTTTTCAGACCGTTTCATGCTCCTCATATTTTTGACACCTTTTGAAGCTCTTCATATTTTAACACCTTTACAGGCTCTTCATGTTTTTGAACACCATTTCATGCTCCTCATATTTTGACAACTATTGAAACTCTTCATATTTTTCAGACAGTTTCATGCTCCTCATATTTTTGACACCTTTTGAAGCTCTTCATATATTTCACAGCTTTTCAGGCTCTTCAGGATTTTGAACATCGTTTCATGCTCCTCCTATTTTTCAGAACGTTCCATGCTCCTCATATTTTTCACACCTTTTGGAGCTCTTCATATTTTTCACACCTTTTCTGGCTCTTCATATTTTTCAACACCACTTCATGCTCCTCCTATGTTTAGAACGTTTAATGCTCCCCATAATTTTGACACCTTTTGAAACTCTTCATATTTTTGAAACCTTTTCAGGCTCTTCAGTTTCTCAACACCATTTCATGCTCCTCGTATTTCAGACCGTTTCATGCTCCTCATATTTTTGACACGTTTTGAAACTCTTCATTTTTTTCTCACCTTTTCAGGCTCTTCATGTTTTTCAACAGTGCTTCATTCTCCTCCTATTTTTCAGACCGTTTCATGCTCCTCATATTTTTGACACCTTTTGTAGCTCTTCATATTTTTCACACGTTTTCAGGCTCTTCATGTTTTTCAAAACCGCTTCATGCTCCTCCTATTTTTCAGAACGTTTCATACTTCTCATATTTTTGACACCTTTTGAAGCTCTTCATATTTTTCACAGCTTTTCAGGCTCTTCATGTTTTTGAACACCCCTTCATGCTCCTCTTCGTTTTCAGACCGTTCCATGTTCCTCATATTTTTGATACCTTTTGTAGCTCTTCATATTTTTCACACGTTTTCAGGCTCTTCATGTTTTTCAAAACCGTTTCATGCTCCTCCTATTTTTCAGAACGTTTCATACTTCTCATATTTTTGACACCTTTTGAAGCTCTTCGTATTTTTCACAGCTTTTCAGGCACTTCATGTTTTTCAACACCGCTTCATGCTCCTCCTATTTTTCAGACCGTTTCATGCTCATCACATTTTTGACACCATTCGAAGCTTTGCATATTTTTCACAACTTTTCAGGCTCTTCATGTTTTTGAACACCGCTTCATGCTCCTCCTATTTTTCAGACCGTATCATGCTCCTCATATATTTCACACCTTTTGAAGCTCTTCATATTTTTCACAACTTTTCAGGCTCTTCATATTTATGAACTCGACTTCATGCTCCTCCTATTTTTCAGACCATTTCATGCTCCTCTCATTTTTGACACTTTTTGAAGCTTTGCATATTTTTCACAACTTTTCAGGCTCTTCATGTTTTTGAACACCGCTTCATGCTCCTCCTATTTTTCAGACCGTATCATGCTCCTCATATTTTTCACACCTTTTGAAGCTCTTCATATTTTTCACAATATTTCAGGCTCTTTATATTTATGAATTCGACTTCATGCTCCTCCTATTTTTCAGACCATTTCATGCTCCTCTTATTTTTGACACCTTTTGAAGGTTTGCATATTTTTCACAAATTTTCAGGCTCTTCATGTTTTTGAACACCGCTTCATGCTCCTCCTATTTTTCAGACCGCATCATGTTCCTCATATTTTTCACACCTTTTGAAGCTCTTCATATTTTTCACACCTTTTCAGGCTCTTCAAGTTTTTTAACACCACTTCATGCTCCTCCTTTTTTCAGAACGTTTCATGCTCCTCATATTTTTGACACCTTTTGAAGCTCTTCATATTTTTCACACCTTTTCAGGCTCTTCATCTTTTTCAACACCACTTCATGCTCCTCCTATTTCTCAGACAGTTTCAGGCTCCTCATATTTTTGACAGCTTTTGAATCTCTTCATATTTTTCACACCTTTTCATGATCTTCATGTTTTTCAACCCCGTGTCATGCTCCTCCTATTTTTCAGATGGTTTCATGCTCCTCATATTTTTCACACCTTCAAACTCTTCATATTTTTCACACAATTTAAGGCTCTTCATGTTTTTCATCACAGTGTCATGCTCCTCCTATTTTTCAGACCATTTCATGCTCTTCTCATTTTTGACACTTTTTGAAGCTTTGCATATTTTTCACAACTTTTCAGGCTCTTCACGTTTTTGAACACCGCTTCATGCTCCTCCTATTTTTCAGACCGCATCATGCTCCTCATATTTTTGACACCTTTTGAAGCTCTTCATATATTTCACAGCTTTTCAGGCTCTTCAGGATTTTGAACATCGTTTCATGCTCCTCCTATTTTTCAGAACGTTCCATGCTCCTCATATTTTTCACACCTTTTGGAGCTCTTCATATTTTTCACACCTTTTCTGGCTCTTCATATTTTTCAACACCACTTCATGCTCCTCCTATGTTTAGAACGTTTAATGCTCCCCATAATTTTGACACCGTTTGAAAATCTTCATATTTTTGAAACCTTTTCAGGCTCTTCATGTTTCTCAACACCATTTCATGCTCCTCCTATTTTACAGAGAGTTTCATGCTCCTCATGTATTTCACACCTTTTAAGGCTCTTCATATTTTTCACAACTTTTCAGGCTCTTCTTGTTTTTGAACACCATTTCATGCTGCTTCTATTTTTCAGACCGTTTCATGCTCCTCATATTTTTGACACCTTTTCAAGCTCTTCATATTTTTCACACCTTTTCAGGCTCTTCATGTGTTTGAACTCCGCTTCATGCTCCTCTTCTTTTTCAGACCGTTTCATGCTCCTCATATTTTTGACACCTTTTCAAGCTCTTCATATTTTTCACACCTTTTCAGGCTCTTCATGTGTTTGAACACCGCTTTATGCTCCTCCTCTTTTTCAGACAGTTTCATGTTCCGTATATTTTTCACACGTTTTGAAGCTCTTCATATTTGTCACACCTTTTCAGGCTCTTCATGTTTTTCAACACCACTTCTTGCTTCTCCTATTTTTCAGACCGATTAATGCTCCTCATATTTTTGACACCTTTTGAAGCTCTTCATATTTTTCACACGTTTTGAAGCTCTTCATATTTTTCACACCTTTTCAGGCTCTTCATGTTTTTCAACACCACTTCTTGCTTCTCCTATTTTTCAGACCGTTTCATGGTCATCTCGTTTTTGATATCTTTTGAAGCTCTTCATATTTTTCACACCTTTTGAAGCTCTTCATATTTTTCACACGTTTTCAGGCTCTTCATGTTTTTCACCACCGCTTCATGCTCATCCTATTTTCCAGACCGTTTCATGCTCCTGATATTTTTGACACGTTTTGAAGCTCTTCATATTTTTCACTCATTTTGAAGCTCTTCATATATTTCACACCTTTTCAGGCTCTTCATGATTTTTAACAACACTTCATGCTCCTCCTATTTTTCAGACTATTTCATGCTCATCTCATATTTGACACCTTTAGAAGCTCTTCTTATTTTTCACACCTTTTCATGCTCTTCATGTTTTGCTACACCACTTCATGCTCCTCCATTTTTCAGACCATTTCATGCTCATCTCATTTTTGACACCTTTTGAAGCTCTTCATATTTTTCACACCTTTTCAGGCTCTTCATGTTTTGCAACACCTCTTCATGCTCCTCCTATTTTTCAAACCGTTTCATCCTCCTCATATTTTTGACATCTTTTGAAGCTCTTCATATTTTTCACACCTTTTCAGGCTCTTCATGTTTTTGAACACCGCTTCATGCTCCTCCTATTTTTCAGACCGTATCCTGCTCCTCATATTTTTCACACCTATTGAAGCTCTTCATATTTTTCACAACTTTGCAGGCTCTTCATGTTTTTGAACAACACTTCATGCTCCTCCTATTTTACAGAGAGTTTCAGGCCCCTCATGTATTTCACACCGTTTGAAGCTCTTCATATTTTTCACACCTTTTCAGTCTCTTCATGTTTTTCAACACCGTTTCATGCTGCTTATATTTTTCAGACCGTTTCATGCTCCTCATATCTTTCACACCTTTTGAAGCTCTTCATATTTTTCACACCTTTTCAGGCTCTTCATGTTTTTGAACACTGCTTCATGCTCCTCCTATTTTTCAGGTCATTTCATGCTCCTCATATTTTTGAAACCTTTTGAAGCTCTTCATATTTTTCACTCCTTTTCAGGCTCCACATGTTTTTGAACAGCGCATCATGCTCCTCCTATTTTCAGACCGTTCCATGCTCCTCATATTTTTGACACCTTTTGAAGCTCTTCATAAATTTCACACCTTTTCAGGCTCTTCATGTTTTTCAACACCACTTCATCCTCCAAATATTTTTCAGACGGCTTCATGCTCATCTCATTTTTGACACCTTTTGAAGCTCTTCATATTTTTGACACCTTTTAAGCTCTTCATATTTTTCACACTTTTTCAGGCTCTTCATGTGTTTCATCACCGCTTCATGCCCCTCCTATTTTTCAGACCGTTTCATGCTCCTCAAATTTTTGACACCTTTTAAACCTCTTCATATATTTCACACCTTTTCAGGCTCGTCATTTTTTTGAACACCACTTCATGCTCCTCCTATTTTTCAGACCGCTTCATGCTCCTCATATTTTTGACACCTTTTGAAGCTCCTCATATTTTTCACACCTTTTGAAGCTCTTCATATTTTTCACACCTTTTGAAGCTCTTCATATTTTTCACAACTTTTCAGGCTCTTCATGTTTTTGAACACCGTTTCATGCTCCTCCTATGTTTCAGACCATTTCATGCTCCTCATATTTTTGACAGCGTTTAGAGCTCTTCAAATATTTCACACATTTTCAAGCTATTCATGTTTTTCAAGACAAATTCATGCTCCCCATTTTTTTCAGACCGTTTCATGCTCATCTCATTTTTGACATCTTTTGAAATTCCTCATATTTTTCACACCTTTTGAAGCTCTTCATATTTTTCACAGCTTTTGAAACTCTTCATATTTTTCACACCTTTTCAGGCTTTCATGTTTTTGAACACCGCTTCATTCTCCTCCTATTTTTCTGAATGTTTTGTTCTCCTCATATTTTTCAGACCGTTTCATGCTCCTCATATATTTCACACCTTTTGAATCTCTTCACGTTTTCACACCTTTTGAATCTCTTCATATTTTCACACCTTTTCAGGCTCCTCATGTTTTTGAACAAGGCTTCATGCTCCTCCTATATTTCAGATCGTGTCATGCTCCTCATATTTTTCACACCTATTGAAGCTCTTCATATTTTTCACAGCTTTTCAGCCTCTTCATGTTTTTGAACACGGTTTCATGCTCCTCCTATTTTTCAGACTGTTTCATGCTCCTCATATTTTTCACACCTTTTGAAGCTCTTCATATTTTTCACACCTTTTCAGGCTCTTCATGTTTTTCAACACAGTTTCATGCTCCTCCTATTTTTCAAACCGTTTCAAGCTTCTCATATTTTTGACACCTTTTGAAGCTCTTCATGTTTTTCACACCTTTTCAGGCTCTTCATGTTGTTGAACACGGTTTCATGCTTCTCCTATGTTTCAGACCGTTTCATGCTCCTCATATTTTTGACACCTTTTGAAGCTCTTCATATTTTTCACACCTTTTCAGGCTCTTCATGTTTTTGAACACCGTTTCATGCTCCTCATATTTTTGACATGTTTTAAAACTCTTCATATTTTTGCCACCTTTTGAAGCTCTTCATATCTTTCACACCTTTTCAGTCTCTTGATATTTTTCACACCTTTTCATGCTCTTCATGTTTTTCAACACCACTTCATACTCCTCATATTTTTGACACATTTTGAAGCTCTTCATATTTTTCAAACTTTTTGAACCTCTTCATATTTTTCACAACTTTTCAGGCTCTTCATGTTGTTTAACGCCGCTTCATGCTCCTTCTATTTTTCTGACCGTTTGATACTCCTCATATTTTCACACCTTTGAAGCTATTCATATTTTTCACACCTTTTCAGGCTCTTCATGTTTTTGAACACCATTTCATGCTCCTCCTATTTTTCAGACCGTTTCATGCTCCTCATATTTTTGACACCTTATGGAGCTCCTCATATTTTTCACACCTTTTCAGGCTCTTCATATTTTTGAACACCGTTTTATGTTACTCCTATTTTTCCGACCGTTTCATGCTCCTCATATTTTTGACACCTTTTAAAGCTCTTCATATTTTTCATACCTTTTCAGGCTCTTCATGTGTTCAACAACGCTTCATGCTCCTCCTATTTTTCAGAAAGTTTCATGCTCCTCATATGTTTGACACTTTTTGAAGCTCTTCATATTTTTTACACCTTTTGAAGCTCTTCATATTTTTCACATCTTTTCAGACTCTTCATGTATTTCAACACCAGGTCATGCTCCTCCTATTTTTCAGAACTTTTCCTGCTCCTCATATTTTTGACACCTTTTGAAGCTCCTCATATATTTCACACCTTGTCAGGCTCTTCATGTTTTTCAACTCCACTTCATGCTCCTCCTATTTTTCAGACCGTTTCATGCTCCTCATATTTTTGACACCTTATGAAACTCTTCATATATTTCACACCTTTTCAGTCTCTTCATGTTTTTCAACTCTGCTTCATGCTCCCCCTATTTTTCAGACCGTTTCCTGCTCCTCATATTTTTGACACATTTTGAAGCTCTTCATATTTTTCACACCTTTTCAGGCTCTTCATGTTTTGAACAAAACTTCATGCTCCTCCTATTTTTCAGACAGTTTCATTTTCCTCATATTTTGACACCTTTTTAAGCTCTTCATATATTTCACACCTTTTCAGGCTCTTTATGTTTTTGAACACCGTTTCATGCTCCTCCTATTTTTCAGACCGTTTCATGCTCCTCATATATTTGACACCTTTTGAAGCTCTTCATTTATTTCACAGCTTTTCAGTCTCTTCATGGTTTTGAACAGCGTTTCATGCTCCTCCTATTTTTCAGACCGTTTCATGCTCCTCATATTTTTCGCTCCTTTTGAGGCTCTGCATATTGTTCACACCTTTTCAGGATCTACATGTTTGTCAACACCGTTTCATTCTGCTCCTATATTTGAGACCGTTTCAAGCTCCTCATATTTTTGACACTTTTTGAAGCTCTTCATATATTTCTCACATTTTCAGTCTCTTCATGTTTTTGAACACCGTTTCATGCTCCTCATTTTTTTCAAACCTTTTGAAGCTTTTCATATTTTTCACACATTTTCAGGCTCTTCATATTTTTGAACATGGTTTCATGCTTCTCCTATTTTTCAGACCGTTTCGTGCACCTCATATTTTTGACACCTTTTGAAGCTCTTCATATTTTTCACACATTTTCAGTGTCTTCAATTTTTTGAACACCGTTTCATGCTCCTGATATTTTTCAGACCTTTTGAAGCTCTTCATATTTTTCACAAATTTTCAGGTTCTTCATGTTTTTGAACACCATTTCATGATCCTCCTATTTTTCAGACCATGTCATGCTCCTCATAATTTTGACACCTTTTCGGGCTCTTCATGTTTTTGAACACTGCTTCATACTCCCCCTATTTTTCAGACCGTTCCCTGCTCTTCATATTTCTGACACTTTTTGAAGCTCTTCATATTTTTCACACATTTTCAGGCTCTTCATGTTTTTGAACACCACTTCATGCTCCTCCTATTTTTCACACCGTTTCATACTCCTCATAATTTTTACACCTTTTGAAGCTCTTCATATTTTTCACATATTTTGAGGGTCTTCATATTTTTGAACACCGCTTCATGCTCCTCGTATTTTTAAGACCGTTTCATGCTGCTCGTATTTTTGACACCTTCTGAATCTTTTCATATTTTTCACACCTTTTGAAGCTCTTCATATTTTTCACACCTTTTCAGGCTCTTTATGTTTTTCAACACTGCTTCTTGCCACTCCTATTTTTCAGACCGTTTCTTGCTCCTCTTATTTTTGACAGCTTTTGAAGCTCTTCCTGTTTTTCACACCTTTTCAGGCTCTTCATTTTTCAACACCGCTTCATGCTCCTCTTATTTTTCAGACCGTATCATGCTCCTCATACTTTTGAAAACTTTTGAAGCTCTTCATATATTTCACACCTTTTCAGGCTGTTCATGTTTTTGAACACCATTTCATGCTCCTCCTATTTTTCCGACCGTTTCATGCTCCTCATATTTTTGACACCTTTTGATGCTCTTCATATTTCTCACACCTTTTCAGGCTCTTCATGTTTTTCTACACCACTTCATGCTTCTCCTATTTTTCAGCCCGTTTCATGCTCCTCATGTATTTCACACCTTTTGAAGCTCTTCATATTTTTCACACCTTTTCAGGCTCTTCATGTTTTTCAACACCATTTCATGCTGCTTCTATTTTTCAGACTGTTGCATGCTCCTCATATTTTTCACACCTTTTGAAGCTCTTCATATTTTTCACACCTTTTCAGGCTCTTCATGTTTTTCTACACCACTTCATGCTTCTCCTATTTTTCAGCCCGTTTCATGCTCCTCATGTATTTCACACCTTTTGACGCTCTTCATATTTCTCACACCTTTTCAGGCTCTTCATGTTTTGCTACACCACTTCATGCTCCTCCTATTTTTCAGACCGTTTCATGCTCCTTATATTTTTGACACCTTTTGAAGCTATTCATATTTTTCACACTTTTATAGGCTCTTCATGTTTTTGAACACAGCTTCATGGTCCTCCTATTTTTCATACCGTTTCATGCTCCTCATATTTTTGACACATTTTGAAGCTCTACATATTTTTCACACCTTTTCAGGCTCTTCATGTTTTTCAACACCACTTCATGCTCCTCCTATTTTTCAGACCGTTTCATGCTCCTCATATTTTTGACACATTTTGAAGCTCTTGATATTTTTCACACCTTTTCAGGCTCTTCATGTTTTTGAACACTGCTTCATGCTCCGCCTGTTTTTCAGACCGTTTCCTGCTCCTCAAATATTTGACACCTTTTGAAGCTATTCATATTTTTCACACTTTTATAGGCTCTTCGTGCTATTGAACACAGCTTCATGCTCCTCCTATTTTTCACACCTTTTCATGCTCCTCATATTTTTGACACATTTTGAAGCTCTTCATATTTTTCACACCTTTTCAGGCTCTTCATGTTTTTGAACACCACTTCATGCTCCTCCTATTTTTCAGACCGTTTCATACTACTCATAATTTTTACACCTTTTGAAGCTCTTCATATTTTTCACATATTTTGAGGGTCTTCATATTTTTGAACACCGCTTCATGCTCCTCGTATTTTTAAGACCGTTTCATGCTCCTCGTATTTTTGACACCTTCTGAATCTTTTCATATTTTTCACACCTTCTCAGGCTCTTCATGTTTTTGAACACCGCTTCATGCTAATCCTATTTTTCAAACCATATCATGCTCCTCATATTTTTCACACCTTTTAAGCTCTTCATATTTTTCACACTTTTTCAGGCTCTTCATGTTTTTCAACACCGCTTCATGCTCCTCCTATTTTTCAGAACGTTTCATGCTCATCAGATTTTTGACACCTTTTGAAGCTCTTCATAATTTTCACACCTTTTTAAGCTCTTCATATTTTTTCACACTTTTTCAGGCTCTTCATGTTTTTCAATACCGTTTCATGCTCCTTCTATTTTTCATACCGTTTCATGCTCCTCATATTTTTCACACCTTTTGAAGCTCTTCATATTTCTCACACCTTTTCAGGCTCTTCATGTTTTTCTACACCACTTCATGCTTCTCCTATTTTTCAGCCCGTTTCATGCTCCTCATGTATTTCACACCTTTTGAAGCTCTTCATATTTTTCACACCTTTTCAGGCTCTTCATGTTTTTCAACACCATTTCATGCTGCTTCTATTTTTCAGACTGTTGCATGCTCCTCATATTTTTCACACCTTTTGAAGCTCTTCATATTTTTCACACTTTTTCAGGCTCTTCATGTTTTTCTACACCACTTCATGCTTCTCCTATTTTTCAGCCCGTTTCATGCTCCTCATGTATTTCACACCTTTTGACGCTCTTCATATTTCTCACACCTTTTCAGGCTCTTCATGTTTTTCTACACCACTTCATGCTCCTCCTATTTTTCAGACCGTTTCATGCTCCTTATATTTTTGACACCTTTTGAAGCTATTCATATTTTTCACACTTTTATAGGCTCTTCATGTTTTTGAACACAGCTTCATGCTCCTCCTATTTTTCATACCGTTTCATGCTCCTCATATTTTTGACACATTTTGAAGCTCTACATATTTTTCACACCTTTTCAGGCTCTTCATGTTTTTCAACACCACTTCATGCTCCTCCTATTTTTCAGACCGTTTCATGCTCCTCATATTTTTGACACATTTTGAAGCTCTTGATATTTTTCACACCTTTTCAGGCTCTTCATGTTTTTGAACACTGCTTCATGCTCCGCCTGTTTTTCAGACCGTTTCCTGCTCCTCAAATATTTGACACCTTTTGAAGCTATTCATATTTTACACACTTTTATAGGCTCTTCGTGTTTTTGAACACAGCTTCATGCTCCTCCTATTTTTCATACCGTTTCATGCTCCTCATATTTTTGACACATTTTGAAGCTCTTCATATTTTTCACACCTTTTCAGGCTCTTCATGTTTTTGAACACAGCTTCATGCTCCTCCTATTTTTCATACCGTTTCATGCTCATCAAATTTTTGACACCTTTTGAAGCTCTTCATAATTTTCACACCTTTTTAAGCTCTTCATATTTTTCACACTTTTTCAGGCTCTTCATGTTTTTCAATACCGTTTCATGCTCCTTCTATTTTTCAGACCGTTTCATGCTCCTCATATTTTTCACACCTTTTGAAGCTCTTCATATTTCTCACACCTTTTCAGGCTCTTCATGTTTTTCTACACCACTTCATGCTTCTCCTATTTTTCAGCCCGTTTCATGCTCCTCATGTATTTCACACCTTTTGAAGCTCTTCATATTTTTCACACCTTTTCAGGCTCTTCATGTTTTTCAACACCATTTCATGCTGCTTCTATTTTTCAGACTGTTGCATGCTCCTCATATTTTTCACACCTTTTGAATCTCTTCATATTTTTCACACCTTTTCAGGCTCTTCATGTTTTTCTACACCACTTCATGCTTCTCCTATTTTTCAGCCCGTTTCATGCTCCTCATGTATTTCACACCTTTTGACGCTCTTCATATTTCTCACACCTTTTCAGGCTCTTCATGTTTTTCTACACCACTTCATGCTGCTTCTATTTTTCAGACTGTTGCATGCTCCTCATATTTTTCACACCTTTTGAAGCTCTTCATATTTTTCACACCTTTTCAGGCTCTTCATGTTTTTCTACACCACTTCATGCTCCTCCTATTTTTCAGACCGTTTCATGCTCATCTCATTTTTGACACCTTTTGAAGCTCTACATATTTTTCACAACTTTTCAGGCTCTTCATGTTTTGAACACCGCTTCATGCTCCTCCTATTTTTCAGACCGTTTCATGCTCCTCATATTTCACACCTTTTGAAGCTCTTCATATTTTTCACACCTTTTCAGGCTCTTCATGTTTTTGATCACCGTTACATTCTCCTCCTATTATTCAGACCGTTTCATGCTCCTCATATTTTTGACACTTTTTGAAGCTCTTTATATATTTCACACCTTTTCAGGCTCTTCATGATTTTGATCACCGTTACATTCTCCTCCTATTATTCAGACCGTTTCATGCTCCTCATATTTTTGACACTTTTTGAAGCTCTTTATATATTTCACACATTTTCAGGCTCTTCATGTTTTTGAACACAGCTTCATGCTCCTCCTATTTTTTAGACCATTTCATGCTCCTCATGTTTTTGACAACTTTGGAAGCTCTTCATATTTTTCACACATTTTCAGGCTCTTCATCTTTTTCAACACTGTTGCATGACCCTCCTATTTTTCAGACCGTTTCATGCTCCTCATATACTTGACACATTTTTAAGCTCTTCATATATTTCACACATTTTCAGGCTATTCATGTTTTTCAACACCGCTTCATGCTCCTTGTATTTTTAAGACCGTTTCATGCTCCTCATATTTTTGACACCATTTTAAGCTCTTCATATTTCTCACACCTTTTCAGGCTCTTCATTTTTTTCAACAACGCTTCATGCACCTCCTATTTGTCAGACCGTTTCATGCTCATCTCATTTATGACACCTTTTGAATCTTTTCATATTTTTCACACCTTCTCAGGCTCTTCATGTTTTTGAACACCGCTTCATGCTAATCCTATTTTTCAAACCATATAATGCTCCTCATATTTTTCACACCTTTTAAGCTCTTCATATTTTTCACACTTTTTCAGGCTCTTCATGTTTTTCAACACCGCTTCATGCTCCTCCTATTTTTCAGAACGTTTCATGCTCATCAAATTTTTGACACCTTTTGAAGCTCTTCATATTTTTCACACCTTTTGAAGCTTTTCATATTTTTCACACCTTCTCAGGCTCTTCATGTTTTTGAACACAACTTCATGCTCCTCCTATTTTTCAGACCGTTTCATGCTCCTCATATTTTTGACAGCTTTGGAAGCTCTTCATATTTTTCACACCTTTTCAGACTCTTCATGTTTTTGAACACCGCTTCATGCTCCTTGTATTTTTAAGACCGTTTCATGCTCCTCATATTTTTCACACCTTTTGAAGCTCTTCATATTTCTCACACATTTTCTGGCTCTTCATGTTTTTCAACAACTCTTCATGCACCTCCAATTTTTCAGACCGTTTCATGCTCATCTCATTTTTGACACTTTTTGAAGCTCTTCATATTTTTCAAACCTTTTCAGGCTCTTCATGTTTTTCAACACCGCTTCATGCTCCTCCTATTTTTCAGAACGTTTCATGCTCATGTCATTTTTGACACCTTTTGAAGCTCTTCATATTTTTCACACCTTTTGAAGCTCTTCATATTTTTCAGACTTTTTCAGTCTCTTCATGTTTTTCAACACCGTTTCATGCTCCCTCTATTTTTCAGACCGTTTCATGCTCCTCATATTTTTCACACCTTTTGAAGCTCTTCATATTTCTCATACCTTTTCAGGCTCTTCATGTTTTTCTACAACAATTCATGCTTCTCCTATTTTTCAGGCCGTTTCATGCTCCTCATGTATTTCACACCTTTTGAAGCTCTTCATATTTTTCACACCTTTTCAGGCTCTTCATGTTTTTCAACACCATTTCATGCTGCTTCTATTTTTCAGACCGTTTCATGTTCCTCATATTTTTCACACCTTCTGAAGCTCTTCATATTTTTCACACCTTTTCAGGCTCTTCATGTTTTTGTTCACCGTTACATTCTCCTCCTATTATTCAGACCGTTTCATGCTCCTCATATTTTTGACACTTTTTGAAGCTCTTTATATATTTCACACCTTTTCAGGCTCTTCATGTTTTTGATCACCGTTACATTCTCCTCCTACTATTCAGACCGTTTCATGCTCCTCATATACTTGACACATTTTTAAGCTCTTCATATATTTTACACATTTTCAGGCTATTCATGTTTTTCAACACCGCTTCATGCTCCTTCTATTTTTAAGACCGTTTCATGCTCCTCATATTTTTGACACCTTTTTAAGCTCTTCATATTTTTCACACCTTTTTAAGCTCTTCATATTTCTCACACCTTTTCAGGCTCTTCATGTTTTTCAACAACGCTTCATGCACCTCCTATTTGTCAGACCGTTTCATGCTCATCTCATTTATGACACCTTTTGAATCTTTTCATATTTTTCACACCTTCTCAGGCTCTTCATGTTTTTCAACACCGCTTCATGCTAATCCTATTTTTCAAACCATATCATGCTCCTCATATTTTTCACACCTTTTAAGCTCTTCATATTTTTCACACTTTTTCAGGCTCTTCATGTTTTTCAACACCGCTTCATTCTCCTCCTATTTTTCAGACCGTTTCATGCTCATCAAATTTTTGACACCTTTTGAAGCTCTTCATATTTTTCACACCTTTTGATGCTCTTCATATTTTTCACACCATTTCAGGCTCTTCATGTTTTTCAACACCGTTTCATGCTGCTTCTATTTTTCAGACCGTTTCATGCTCCTCATATTTTTCACACCTTTTGAAGGTCTTCATATTTTTCACACCTTTTCAGGCTCTTCATGTTTTTATACACCACTTCATGCTTCTCCTATTTTTCAGCCCGTTTCATGCTCCTCATGTATTTTACACCTTTTGAAGCTCTTCATATTTTTCACACCTTTTCAGGCTCTTCATGTTTTTGAACACCGCTTCATGCTCCTCCTATTTTTCAGACCGTTTCATGCTCCTCATATTTTTGACATCTTTTGAAGCTTTTCATATTTTTCACACATTTTCATGCTCTTCAAGTTTTTCAAAACCACTTCATGCTCCTCCTTTTTTGCAGACCGTTTCATGCTCCTCATATTTTTGATACCTTTTGATCATCTTCATATTTTTCACACCTTTTCAGGCTCTTCATTTTTTCAACACCACTTCAAGCTCCTCCTATTTTTCAGACCGTTTCATGCTCATCTCATTTTTGAAACCTTTTGAAGCTCTTCATATTTTTCACACATTTTCAGGCTCTTCATGTTTTTCAACACTGTTGCATGATCCTCCTATTTTTCAGACCGTTTCATGCTCCTCATATACTTGACACATTTTTAAGCTCTTCAGATATTTCACACATTTTCAGGCTATTCATGTTTTTCAACACCGCTTCATGCTCCTTGTATTTTTAAGACCGTTTCATGCTCCTCATATTTTTGACACATTTTTAAGCTCTTCATATTTCTCACACCTTTTCAGGTTCTTCATGTTTTTCAACAACGCTTCATGCACCTCCTATTTGTCAGACCGTTTCCTGCTCATCTCATTTATGACACCTTTTGAATCTTTTCATATTTTTCACACCTTCTCAGGCTCTTCATGTTTTTGAACACCGCTTCATGCTAATTCTATTTTTCAAACCATATCATGCTCCTCATATTTTTCACACATTTTAAGCTCTTCATATTTTTCACACTTTTTCAGGTTCTTCATGTTTTTCAACACCGCTTCATGCACCTCCTATTTGTCAGACCGTTTCATGCTCATCTCATTTATGACACCTTTTGAATCTTTTCATATTTTTCACACCATTTCAGGCTCTTCATGTTTTTCAACACCGTTTCATGCTGCTTCTATTTTTCAGACCGTTTCATGCTCCTCATATTTTTCACACCTTTTGAAGCTCTTCATATTTTTCACACCTTTTCATGCTCTTCATGTTTTTGAACACCTTTTCATGCTGCTTCTATTTTTCAGACCGTTTCATGCTCCTCATATTTTTCACAGCTTTTGAAGCTCTTCATATTTTTCACACCTTTTCAGGCTCTTCAAGTTTTTCAACACCACTTCATGCTCCTCCTTTTTTGCAGACCGTTTCATGCTCCTCATTTTTTTGATACCTTTTGATTATCTTCATATTTTTCACACCTTTTCAGGCTCTTAATTTTTTCAACACCGCTTCATGCTCCTCCTATTTTTGAGACCGTTTCATGCTCATCTCATTTTTGAAACCTTTTGAAGCTTTTCATATTTTTCACAACGTTTCAGGCTCTTCAAGTTTTGAACACCGCTTCATGCTCCTCCTATTTTTCAGACCGTTTCATGCTCCTCATATTTTACACCTTTTGAAGCTCTTCATATTTTTCACACCTTTTCAGGCTCTTCATGTTTTTGATCACCGTTACATTCTCCTCCTATTATTCAGACCGTTTCATGCTCCTCATATTTTTGACACTTTTTGAAGCTCTTTATATATTTCACACGTTTTCAGGCTCTTCATGTTTTTGATCACCGTTACATTCTCCTCCTATTATTCAGACCATTTCATGTTCCTCATATTTTTGACACTTTTTGAAGCTCTGTATATATTTCACACATTTTCAGGTTCTTCATGTTTTTGAACACAGCTTCATGCTCCTCCTATTTTTCAGACCGTTTCATGCTCCTCATATTTTTGACAACTTTGGAAGCTCTTCATATTTTTCACACATTTTCAGGCTCTTCATGTTTTTCAACACTGTTGCATGATCCTCCTATTTTTAAGACCGTTTCTTGCTCCTCATATACTTGACACATTTTTAAGCTCTTCATATATTTCACACATTTTCAGGCTATTCATGTTTTTCAACACCTCTTCATGCTCCTTGTATTTTTAAGACCGTTTCATGCTCCTCATATTTTTGACACCTTTTTAAGCTCTTCATATTTTTCACACCTTTTTAAGCTCTTCATATTTCTCACACCTTTTCAGGTTCTTCATGTTTTTTAACAATGCTTCATGCACCTCCTATTTGTCAGACCATTTCATGCTCATCTCATTTATGACACCTTTTGAATCTTTTCATATTTTTCACACCTTCTCTGGCTATTCATGTTTTTCAACACCGCTTCATGCTCCTCCTATTTTTCAGACCGTTTCATGCTCATCAAATTTTTGACACCTTTTGAAGCTCTTCATATTTTTCACAACTTTTCAGGCTCTTCATGTTTTTCAACACCGTTTCATGCTGCTTCTAATTTTCAGACCGTTTCATGCTCCTCATATTTTTCACACCTTTTGAAGCTCTTCATATTTTTCACACCTTTTCAGGCTCTTCATGTTTTTCTACACCACTTCATGCTTCTCCTATTTTTCAGCCCATTTCATGCTCCTCATGTATTTCACACCTTTTGAAGCTCTTCATATTTTTCACACCTTTTCAGGCTCTTCATGTTTTTGAACACCGCTTCATGCTCCTCCTATTTTTCAGACCGTTTCATGCTCCTCATATTTTTGACATCTTTTGAAGCTTTTCATATTTTTCACACCTTTTCAGGCTCTTCAAGTTTTTCAACACCACTTCATGCTCCTCCTTTTTTGCAGACCGTTTCATGCTCCTCATATTTTTGATATCTTTGGATAATCTTCATATTTTTCACACCTTTTCAGGCTCTTCATTTTTTCAACACCACTTCATGCTCCTCCTATTTTTCAGACCGTTTCATGCTCATCTCATTTTTGAAACCTTTTGAAGCTTTTCATATTTTTCACAACGTTTCAGGCTCTTCAAGTTTTTGAACACCGCATCATGCTCCTCCTATTTTTCAGACCGTTTCATGCTTCTCATATTTTACACCTTCTGAAGCTCTTCATATTTTTCACACCTTTTCAGTCTCTTCATGTTTTTGTTCACCGTTACATTCTCTTCCTATTATTCAGACCGTTTCATGCTCCTCATATTTTTGACACTTTTTGAAGCTCTTTATATATTTCACACCTTTTCAGGCTCTTCATGTTTTTCATCACCGTTACATTTTCCTCCTATTATTCAGACCGTTTCATGTTCCTCATATTTTTGACACTTTTTGAAGCTCTTTATATATTTCACACATTTTCAGGCTCTTCATGTTTTTGAACACAGTTTCATGCTCCTCCTATTTTTCAGACCGTTTCATGCTCCTCATATTTTTGACAACTTTGGAAGCTCTTCATATTTTTCACACATTTTCAGGCTCTTCATGTTTTTCAACACTGTTGCATGATCCTCCTATTTTTCAGACCGTTTCATGCTCATCTCATTTTTGACACCTTTTGAAGCTTTTCATATTTTTCACAACTTTTCAGGCTCTTCATGTTTTTGAACACCGCTTCATGCTCCTCCTATTTTTCAGACCGTTTCATGCTTCTCATATTTTACACCTTCTGAAGCTCTTCATATTTTTCACACCTTTTCAGTCTCTTCATGTTTTTGATCACCGTTACATTCTCCTCTTATTATTCAGACCGTTTCATGCTCCTCATATTTTTGACACTTTTTGAAGCTCTTTATATATTTCACACCTTTTCAGGCTCTTCATGTTTTTCATCACCGTTACATTTTCCTCCTATTATTCAGACCGTTTCATGTTCCTCATATTTTTGACACTTTTTGAAGCTCTTTATATATTTCACACATTTTCAGGCTCTTCATGTTTTTGAGCACAGTTTCATGCTCCTCCTATTTTTCAGACCGTTTCATGCTCCTCATATTTTTGACAACTTTGGAAGCTCTTCATATTTTTCACACATTTTCAGGCTCTTCATGTTTTTCAACACTGTTGCATGATCCTCCTATTTTTCAGACCGTTTCATGCTCCTCATATACTTGACACATTTTTAAGCTCTTCATATATTTCACACATTTTCAGGCTATTCATGTTTTTCAACACCGCTTCATGCTCCTTGTATTTTTAAGACCGTTTCATGCTCCTCATATTTTTGACACCTTTTTAAGCTCTTCATATTTTTCACACCTCTTTATGCTCTTCATATTTCTCACACCTTTTCAGGCTCTTCATATTTTTCAACAACGCTTCATGCACCTCCTATTTGTCAAACCGTTTCATGCTCATCTCATTTATGACACCTTTTGAATCTTTTCATATTTTTCACACCTTCTCAGGCTCTTCAAGTTTTTGAACACCGCTTCATGCTAATCCTATTTTTCAAACCATATCATGCTCCTCATATTTTTCACACCTTTTACGCTCTTCATATTTTTCACACTTTTTCAGGCTATTCATGTTTTTCAACACCGCTTCATGCTCCTCCTATTTTTCAGACCGTTTCATGCTCATCAAATTTTTGACACCTTTTGAAGCTCTTCATATTTTTCACACCATTTCAGGCTCTTCATGTTTTTCAACACCGTTTCATGCTGCTTCAATTTTTCAGACCGTTTCATGCTCCTCATATTTTTCACACCTTTTGAAGCTCTTCATATATTTCACACCTTTTCAGGCTCTTCATGTTTTTCTACACCACTTCATGCTTCTCCTATTTTTCAGCTCGTTTCATGCTCCTCATTTATTTCACACCTTTTGAAGCTCTTCATATTTTTCACACCTTTTCATGCTCTTCATGTTTTTGAACACAGTTTCATGCTCCTCCTATTTTTCAGACCGTTTCATGCTCCTTATATTTTTGACAACTTTGGAAGCTCTTCATATTTTTCACACATTTTCAGGCTCTTCATGTTTTTCAACACTGTTGCATGATCCTCCTATTTTTCAGACCGTTTCATGCTCATCTCATTTTTGACACTTTTTGAAGCTTTTCATATTTTTCACAACTTTTCAGGCTCTTCATGTTTTTGAACACCGCTTCATGCTCCTCCTATTTTTCAGACCGTTTCATGCTTCTCATATTTTACACCTTCTGAAGCTCTTCATATTTTTCACACCTTTTCAGTCTCTTCATGTTTTTGATCACCGTTACATTCTCCTCTTATTATTCAGACCGTTTCATGCTCCTCATATTTTTGACACTTTTTGAAGCTCTTTATATATTTCACACCTTTTCAGGCTCTTCATGTTTTTCATCACCGTTACATTTTCCTCCTATTATTCAGACCGTTTCATGTTCCTCATATTTTTGACACTTTTTGAAGCTCTTTATATATTTCACACATTTTCAGGCTCTTCATGTTTTTGCACACAGTTTCATGCTCCTCCTATTTTTCAGACCGTTTCATGCTCCTCATATTTTTGACAACTTTGGAAGCTCTTCATTTTTTTCACACATTTTCAGGCTCTTCATGTTTTTCAACACTGTTGCATGATCCTCCTATTTTTCAGACCGTTTCATGCTCCTCATATACTTGACACATTTTTAAGCTCTTCATATATTTCACACATTTTCAGGCTCTTCATGTTTTTCAACACCGCTTCATGCTGCTTGTATTTTTAAGACCGTTTCATGCTCCTCATATTTTTGACACCTTTTTAAGCTCTTCATATTTTTCACACCTTTTTAAGCTCTTCATATTTCTCACACCGTTTCAGGCTCTTCATATTTTTCAACAACGCCTCATGCACCTCCTATTTGTCAAACCGTTTCATGCTCATCTCATTTATGACACCTTTTGAATCTTTTCATATTTTTCACACCTTCTCAGGCTCTTCATGTATTTGAACACCGCTTCATGCTAATCCTATTTTTCAAACCATATCATGCTCCTCATATTTTTCACACCTTTTAAGCTCTTCATATTTTTCACACTTTTTCAGGCTATTCATGTTTTTCAACACCGCTTCATGCTCCTCCTATTTTTCAGACCGTTTCATGCTCATCAAATTTTTGACACCTTTTGAAGCTCTTCATATTTTTCACACCTTTTGAAGCTCTTCATATTTTTCACACCATTTCAGGCTCTTCATGTTTTTCAACACCGTTTCATGCTGCTTCTATTTTTCAGACCGTTTCATGCTCCTCATATTTTTCACACCTTTTGAAGCTCTTCATATTTTTCACACCTTTTCAGGCTCTTCATGTTTTTCAACACCGTTTCATGCTGCTTCTATTTTTCAGACCGTTTCATGCTCCTCATATTTTTCACACCTTTTGTGGCTCTTCATATTTTTCACACCTTATCAGGCTCTTCATGTTTTTCTACACCACTTCATGCTTCTCCTATTTTTCAGCCCGTTTCATGCTCCTCATGTATTTCACACCTTTTGAAGCTCTTCATATTTTTCACACCTTTTTAGTCTCTTCATGTTTTTGAACACCGCTTCATGCTCCTCCTATATTTCAGACCGTTTCATGCTCCTCATATTTTTGACATCTTTTGAAGCTTTTCATATTTTTCACACCTTTTCAGGCTCTTCAAGTTTTTCAACACCACTTCATGCTCCTCCTTTTTTGCAGACCGTTTCATGCTCCTCATATTTTTTGATATCTTTTGATGATCTTCATATTTTTCACTCCTTTTCAGGCTCTTCATTTTTTCAACACCACTTCATGCTCCTCCTATTTTTCAGACCGTTTCATGCTCATCTCATTTTTGAAACCTTTTGAAGCTTTTCATATTTTTCACAACGTTTCAGGCTCTTCAAGTTTTTGAACACCGCCCCATGCTCCTCCTATTTTTCAGACCGTTTCATGCTCCTCATATTTTACACCTTTTGAAGCTCTTCATATTTTTCACACCTTTTCAGGCTCTTCATGTTTTTGCTCACCGTTACATTCTCCTCCTATTATTCAGACCGTTTCATGCTCCTCATATATTAGACACTTTTTGAAGCTCTTCATATATTTCACACCTTTTCCGGCTCTTAATGTTTTTGATCACCGTTACATTCTCCTCCTATTATTCAGACCGTTTCATGTTCCTCATATTTTTGACACTTTTTGAAGCTCTTTATATATTTCACTCATTTTCAGGCTCTTCATGTTTTTGAACACCGCTTCATGCTAATCCTATTTTTCAAACCTTATCATGCTCCTCATATTTTTCACACCTTTTTAAGCTCTTCATATTTTTCACACCTTTTCAGGCTCTTCATGTTTTTGAAAACTACTTCATGCTCCTTCTATTTTTCAGAGAGTTTCATGCTCCACATGTATTACACACCTTTTGAAGCTCTTCATATTTTTCACACCTTTAAAGGCTCTTCATGTTTTTCCACACCACTTCATGCTTCTGCTATTTTTCAGCTCATTTCATGCTCCTCATGAATTTCAAACTTTTTGAAGCTCTTCATATTTTTCACACCTTTTCAGGCTCTTCATGTATTTGATCACCGTTTCATGCTCCTCCTATTTTTCAGACCGTTTCATGCTGCTCATATTTTTGACACTTTTTGAAGCTCTTCATATTTTTCACACCTTTTCAGGCTCTTCATGTTTTTGAAAACCGCCTCATGCTCCTCCTATTTTTCAGACCATTTCATGCTCCTCATATTTTTGACACATTTTGAAGCTCTTCATATTTTTCACACCTTTTCAGGCTCTTCATGTTTTTGGACACCACTTCATGCTTCTCCTATTTTTCAGACCGTTTCATGCTCCTCATATTTTTGACACCTTTTGAAGCTCTTCATATTTTTCACTACTTTTCAGGCTCTTCATGTTTTTCAACACCGCTTCATGCACGTCCTATTTTTCAGACCGTTTCATGCTCATCTCATTTTTGAAACCTTTTGAAGGTTTTCATATTTTTAACAATTTTTCAGGCTCTTCATGTTTTTGAACACCGCTTCGTGCTAATCCTATTTTTCAAACCATATCATGCTCCTCATATTTTTCACACCTTTTGAAGCTCTTCATATATTTCACACCTTTTCAGGCTCTTCATGTTTTTGAACACCACTTCATGCTCCTTCTCTTTTTCAGAGAGTTTTATGCTCCTCATGTATTTCACACCTTTTGAAGCTCTTCATATTTTTCACACCTTTTCAGGCTCTTCATGTTTTTCAACACCGCTTCATGCTGCTCATATTTTTCAGACCGTTTCATGCTCCTCATATTTTTGACACCTTTTGAAGCTCTTCATTTTTTTCACACCTTTTAAGGCTCTTCATGTTTTTCAACACCGCTTCATGCTCCTCCAATTTTTCAGACCATTTCATGCTCCTCATATTTTTGACACCTTTTGAAGCTCTTCATATTTTTCACACATTTTCAGGCTCTTCATGTTTTTCAACACCGCTTCATGCTCCTCCGATTTTTCAGACCGTTTCATGCTCCTCATATTTTTCACACCTTTTGAAGCCTTTCATATTTTTCACAACTTTTCAGGCTCTTCATGTTTTTGAACACAGCTTCATGCTCCTCCTATTTTTCAGACCGTATCATGCTCCTCATATTTTTCACACCTTTTGAAGCTCTTCATATTCTTCACACGTTTTCGGTCTATTCATGTTTTTGAACACCATTTCAGGCTCCTCCTATTTTTCAGAGAGTTTCATGCTCCTCATGTATTTCACACCTTTTCCAGCTCTTCATGTTTTTCAACACCGCTTCATGCTCCTCCTATTTTCAGATCGTTTCATGCTCCTCATATTTTTCACAACTTTTGAAGCTCTTCATATTTTTCACACATTTTCAGGCTCTTCATGTTTTTGAACACTTCTTCTTGCTCCTCCTCTTTTCAAACCCTTTCATGCTTCTCATATATTTGACATCTTTTAAAGCTCTTCATATTTTTCACACCTTTTCAGGCTCTTCATGTTTTTCAACACCACTTCATGCTCCTCCTATTTTTGAGAACGTTTCATGCTCCTCATATTTCTGACACCTTTAGAAACTCTTCATATTTTTCACACCTTTTCAGGCTCTTCATGTTTTTTAACACCTCTTCATACTCCTCCTATTTTTCAGACCGTTTCATTCTCCTCATATTTTTGACACCTTTTCAAGCTCTTCATATATTTCACACCTTTTCAGGTTTTTCATTTTTTTCAACACCATTTCATGCTCCTCCTATTTTTCAGAGCGTTTCATGCTCCTCCTCTTTTTGACAGCTTTTGAAGCTCTTCATATATTTCACACATTTTCAGGCTCTTCATGTTTTTCAACACCGCTTCATGCTCGTCCTGTTTTTCAGAACGTTTCATGCTCCTCAAATTTTTGACACCTTTTGAAGCTCTTCTTATTTTTCACACCTTTTCAGGCTTTTCATGTTTTTGAACACCGCTTCATGTTCCTCCTATTTTTCAGACCGTTTCATGCTCCTCATATTTTTGACACCTTTTGAAGCTCTTCATATATTTCACACCTTTTCAGGCTCTTCATATTTTTGAACACCGCTTCATGCTCCTCCTAATTTCAGACCGTTTCATGCTCCTCTCATTTTTGACACCTTTTGAAGCTTTGCATTTCTTTACACAACTTTTCAGGCTCTTCATGTTTTTGAACACTGCTTCATGCTCCTCCTATTTTTCAGACCGTATCATGCTCCTCATATTTTTCACATATTTTGAAGCTCTTCATATTTTTCACACCTTTTCAGGCTCTTCATTTTTTTCAAGACTACTTGTTGCTCCTCCCGTTTTTTAGACCTTTTCATGCTCATCTAATTTTTGACACTTTTGAAGCTTTTCATATTTTTTACACCTTTTGAAGCTCTTCATATTTTTCACATTTTTGAAGCTCTTCATATTTTTCACACGATTTCAGACTCTTCATGTTTTTCAACACCGCTTCATGCTCCTGCTATTTATCATACCGTTGCATACGCCTCATATTTTGACATGTTTTGAGGCTCTTCATATTTTTCACACCTTTTCAGGGTCTTCATGTTTTTGAACTACGCTTCATACTCCTCCTATTTTTTCGACCGTATCATGCTCCTCATATTGTTCACACCTTTTGAAGCTCTTCATATTTTTCTCACCTTTTCAGGCTCTTCATGATTTTCATCACCGCTTCATGCTCCTCCTATTTTTCAGACCGTTTCATGCTCATCTCATTTTTGACACCTTTTGAAGCTCTTCATATTTTTCTCACCTTTTCAGGCTCTTCATGTTTTTGAACACCGCTTCATGCTCCTCCTATTTTTCAGATCGTTTCATGATCCTCATAATTTTGACACCTTTGAAGCTCTTCATATTTTTCACACCTATTCAGGCTCTTCATGTTTTTGAACACCACTTCATGCTCAGCCTATTTTTCAGACCGTTTCATGCTTCTCATATATTTGAAACCTTTTGAAGCTCTTCATATTTTTCACACCTTTTCAGGCTCTTCATGTTTTTGAACACCGCTTCATGCTCCTCCTATTTTTCAGACCGTTTCATGCTCCTCATGTATTTCACACCGTTTGAAGCTCTTCATATTTTTCACACCTTTTCAGGCTCTTCATGTTTTTGATTACCGTTTCATCCTCCTCCTATTTTTCAGACCGTTTCATGCTCCTCATATTTTTCACACCTTTTGAAGCTCTTCATATTTTTCCCACCTTTTCAGGCTCTTCATGTTTTTCCACACCAGTTCATGCTCCTCCTATTTTTCAGACCATTCATGCTCCTCATATTTTTGAAACCTTTAGAAACTCTTCATATTTTTCACACCCCCTCCGGCTCTTCATGTTTTTCAACACCGCTTCATGCACCTCTATTTTTCAGACCGTTTCATGCTCATCTCATTTTTGACACCTTTTGAAGCTCTTCATATTTTTCACACCTTTTCAGGCTCTTCATGTTTTTGAACACCACTTCACGCTCCTCCTAATTTTCAGACCGTATCATGCTCCTCATATTTTTCACACCTTTTGACGCTCTTCATATTTTTCACACCTTTTCAGGCTCTTCATATTTTTGAACACGACTTCATGCTCCTCCTATTTTTCAGACCGTTTCATGCTCCTCTCATTTTTGACACCGTTTGAAGCTTTGCATATTTTTCACAACTTTTCAGGCTCTTCATGTTTTTGAACACCGCTTCATGCTCCTCCTATTTTTCAGACCGTATCATGCTCCTCATATTTTTCACACCTTTTGAAGCTCTTCATTATTTCACACCTTTTCAGGCTCTTCTTTTTTTTCAACACTACTTGTTGCTCCTCCTATTTTTTAGACCTTTTCATGCTCATCTAATTTTTGACACCTTTTGAAGCTCTTCATATTTTTTACACCTTTTGAAGCTCTTCATATTTTTAACATTTTTGAAGCTCTTCATAATTTTCAAACGATTTCAGACTCTTCATGTTTTTCAACTCCACTTCATGCTCCTGCTATTTATCATACCGTTTCATACTCCTCATATTTTTGACACCGTTTGAGGCTCTTCATATTTTTCACACCTTTTCAGGCTCTTCATGTTTTTGAACACAGCTTCATGCTCCTCCTATTTTTTTCTACCGTATCATGCTCCTCATATTTTTCACACCTTTTGAAGCTCTTCATAATTTTCACACCTTTTCAGGCTCTTCAGGTTTTTGAACAGCACTTCATGCTCCTCCTATTTTTCAGACCGTTTCATGCTCCTCATGTATTTCACACCGTTTGAAGCTCTTCATATTTTTCACACCTGTTCAGGCTCTTCATGTTTTTGAACACCGCTTCATGTTCCTCCTATTTTTCAGACCGTTTCATGCTCCTCATGTATTTCACACCGTTTGAAGCTCTTCATATTTTTCACACCTTTTCAGGCTCTTCATGTTTTTGAACACCGCTTCATGCTCCTCCTATTTTTCAGACCGTTTCATGCTCCTCATGTATTTCACACCGTTTGAAGCTCTTCATATTTTTCACACCTTTTCAGGCTCTTCATGTTTTTGATTACTGTTTCATCCTCCTCCTATTTTTCAGACCGTTTCATGCCCCTCATATTATTCACACCTTTTGAAGCTCTTCATATTTTTCCCACCTTTTCAGGCTCTTCATGTTTTCAACACCGCTTCATGCTCCTCCTATTTTTCAGATCGTTTCATGCTCCTCATATTTTGACACCTTTTGAAGCTCTTCATAATTTTCACACCTTTTCAGGCTCTTCATGTTTTTGAACACTTCTTCATGCTCCTCCTCTTTTTCAGACAGTTTCATGCTCCTCATATTTTTGACACCTTTTGAAGCTCTTCATATTTTTCACACCTTTTCAGGCTCTTCATGTTTTTCCACATCACTTCATGCTTCTCCTATTTTTCAGACCGTTTCATGCTCCTCATGTATTTCACACATTTTGAAGCTCTTCATATTTTTCACACCTTTTCAGGCTCTTCATATTTATGAACTCGACTTCATGCTCCTCCTATTTTTCAGACCATTTCATGGTCCTCTCATTTTTGACAACTTTTGAAGCTTTGCATATTTTTCACAACTCTTAAGGCTCTTCATGTTTTTGAACACCGCTTCATGCTCCTCCTATTTTTCAAACCGTATCATGCTCCTCATATTTTTCACACCTTTTGAAGCTCTTCATATTTTTCACACCTTTTCATGCTCTTCATTTTTTTCAACACTATTTGTTACTCCTCCTATTTTTTAGACCGTTTCATGCTCATCTAATTTTTGACACCTTTTGAAGCTCTTCATATTTTTCACATTTTTGAAGCTCTTCATATTTTTCACACAATTTCAGACTCTTCATGTTTTTCAACACCGCTCCATGCTCCTTCTATTTATCATACCGTTTCATACTCCTCATATTTTGACACGTTTTGAGGCTCTTCATATTTTTCACACCTTTTCAGGCTCTTCATGTTTTTGAACTCCGCTTCATGATCCTCCTATTTTTTCGACCGTATCATGCTCCTCATATTTTTCACACCTTTTGAAGCTCTTCATATTTTTCTCACCTTTTCAGGCTCTTCATGTTTTTGAACAGCACTTCATGCTCCTCCTATTTTTTAGATAGTTTCATGCTCCTCATGTATTTCACACCTTTTGAAGCTCTTCATATTTTTCACACCTTTTCAGGCTCTTCATGTTTTTCCACACCACTTCATGCTTCTCCTATTTTTCATCCGTTTCATGCTCCTCATGTATTTCACACATTTTGAAGCTCTTCATATTTTTCACACCTTTTCAGGCTCTTCATGTTTTTGATCACCGCTTCATGCTCCTCCTATTTTTCAGACCGTTTCCTGCTCCTCATATTTTTGACACATTTTCAAGCTCTTCATATTTTTCACACCTTTTCAGGCTCTTCATATTTTTCAAGACTACTTGTTGCTCCTCCTATTTTTTAGACTGTTTCATGCTCATCTAATTTTTGACACTTTTGAAGCTCTTCATATTTTTTACACCTTTGAAGCTCTTCATATTTTTCACATTTTTGAAGCTCTTCATATTTTTAACATGATTTCAGACTCTTCATGTTTTTCAACACCGCTTCATGCTCCTGCTATTTATCATACCGTTGCATACTCCTCATATTTTTGACATGTTTTGAGGCTCTTCATATTTTTCACACCTTTTCAGGCTCTTCATGTTTTTGAACTACGCTTCATGCTACTCCTACTTTTTCGACCGTATCATGCTCCTCATATTTTTCACACCTTTTGAAGCTCTTCATATTTTTCTCACCTTTTCAGGCTCTTCATGATTATCAACACCGCTTCATGCTCCTCCTATTTTTCAGATCGTTTCATGCTCATCTCATTTTGACACCTCTTGAAGCTCTTCATATTTTTCATACCTTTTGAAGCTCTTCATATATTTCATACCTTTTCAGGCTCTTCATGATTTTCAACACCGCTTCATGCTCCTCCTATTTTTCAGACATTTTAATGCTCATCTCCTTTTTGACACCTTTTGAAGCTCTTCATATTTTTCACACATTTTGAGGCCTTCATAATTTTCACATTTTTGAAGCTCTTCATATTTTCCACACGTTTTCAGACTCTTTATGTTTTTCAACATCGCTTCATGCTCCTTTCATTTTTCAGACCGTTTCATGCTCCTCATATTTTGACACCTTTTGAAGCTCTTCATATTTTTCACACATTTTGAGGCCTTCATATTTTTCACATTTTTGAAGCTCTTCATATTTTCCACACCTTTTCAGTCTCTTCATGTTTATCAACACCGCTTCATGCACCTCTATTTTTCAGACCGTATCATGCTCATCTCATTTTTGACACCTTTTGATGCTTTTCATATTTTTCACAACTTTCCCGGCTCTTCATGTTTTTGAACACCGCTTCATGCTCCTCCTATTTTTCAGACCGTTTCCTGCTCCTCATATTTTTGACACATTTTCAAGCTCTTCATATTTTCCACACCTTTTCAGGCTCTTCATGTTTATCAACACCGCTTCATGCACCTCTATTTTTCAGACCGTTTCATGCTCATCTCATTTTTGACACCTTTTGAAGCTTTTCATATTTTTCACAACTTTTCCGTCTCTTCATGTTTTTGAACACCGCTTCATGCTCCTCCTATTTTTCAGACCGTTTCCTGCTCCTCATATTTTTCACACCTTTTGAAGCTCTTCATATTTTTCTCACCTTTTCAGGCTCTTCATGATTATCAACACCGCTTCATGCTCCTCCTATTTTTCAGACCGTTTCATGCTCATCTCATTTTTGACACCTTTTGAAGCTCTTCATATTTTTCACACCTTTTCAGGCTCTTCATGTTTTTGAACACCGCTTCATGCTCCTCCTATTTTTCAGACCGATTCATGCTCCTCATATTTTTGACACCTTTTGAAGCTCTTCATATTTTTCACACCTATTCAGGCTCTTCATGTTTTTGAACACCACTTCAGGCTCCTCATATTTTTCAGACCGTTTCATGCTCCTCATATTTTTGACACCTTTTGAAGCTCTTCATATGTTTCACACCTTTTCAGCCTCTTCATGTTTTTGAACACCGCTTCATGCTCCTCCTATTTTTCAGACCGTTTCATGTTCCTCATATTTTTGACACCTTTTGAAGCTCTTCATATTTTTCACACCTATTCAGGCTCTTCATGTTTTTGAACACCACTTCATGCTCCTCCTTTTTTTCAGACCGTTTCATGATTCTCATATATTTGAAACCTTTTGAAGCTCTTCATATTTTTCACACCTTTTCAGGCTCTTCATGTTTTTGAACACCGCTTCATGCTCCTCCTATTTTTCAGACCGTTTCATGCTCCTCATGTATTTCACACCGTTTGAAACTCTTCATATTTTTTACAACTTTTCAGGATCTTCATGTTTTTGATTACCGTTTCATCCTCCTCCTATTTTTCAGACCGTTTCATGCTCCTCATATTTTTCACACCTTTTGAAGCTCTTCATATTTTTCCCACCTTTTCAGGCTCTTCTTGTTTTTCAACACCAGTTCATGCTCCTCCTATTTTTCAGACCGTTTCATGCTGCTCATATTTTTGAAACCTTTAGAAACTCTTCATATTTTTTACACCTTTTCAGGCTCTTCATGTTTTTCAACACCACTTCATGCTCCTCCTATTTTTGAGACCGTATCATGCTCCACATATTTTTGACACCTTTTGAAGCTTTCCATATTTTTCACACCTTTTCAGGCTCTTCATGTTTTTCAACACCACTTCATGCTCCTCCTATTTTTCAACCGTTTCATGCTCATGTAATTTTTGACACGTTTTGAAGCTCGTCATATTTTTCACACCTTTTGAAGCTCTTCATATTTTTCACACGTTTTCAGGCTCTTCATGTTTTTCAACACAGCTTCATGCTCCTCATATTTTTCAGACCGTTTAGTCCTCCTCATGTATTTCACACCTTTTGAATCTCTTCATATTTTTCACACGTTTTCAGGCTCTTCATCGTTTTCAACACAGCTTCATGCTCCTCCTATTTTTCAGACCGTTTCATGCTCATCTCATTTTTGACACCTTTTGAAGCTCTTCATATTTGTCAAAACTTTTGAAGCGCTTCATATTTTTCATATTTTTGAAGCTCTTCATATTTTCACACGTTTTCGGACTCTTCATGTGTTTCAACACCGCTTCATGCTCATGCTATTGTTCAGACCGTTTCATGCTCCTCATATTTTTGACACGTTTTGAGGCTTTTCTATTTTTCACACCTTTTCAGCTCTTCATGTTTTTGAACACCGCTTCATCCTCCTTCTATTTTTCAGACCATTTCATGATCCTCATATTTTTGACACCTTTTGAAGCTCTTCTAATTTTTCACACCTTTTCAGGCACTTCATGTTTTTGAACACCGCTTCATGCTCCTCTATTTTTCAGACCGTTTCATGCTCCTCATATTTTTGACACCTTTTGAAGCTCTTCATATTTTTCACACCTTTTCATTCTCTTCATGATTTTCAACAGCATTTCATGCTCCTCCTATTTTTCAGACCGTTTCATGCTCATCTCATTTTTGACACCATTTGAAGCTCTTCATATTTTTCACACCTTTTGAAGCTGTTCTTATTTTTCATATTTTTGAAGCTCTTCATATTTTCACACGTTTTCAGACTCTTCATGTTTTTCAACACCGCTTCATGCTCCTGCTATTTTTCAGACCGTTTCATCCTCCTCATATTTTTGACAGGTTTTGAGGCTTTTCATATTTTTAACACCCATTCAGGTTCTTCATGTTTTTGAACACCGTTTCATAATCTTCCTATTTTTCAGACCGTTTCATGCTCCTCATATTTTTGACACCTTTTGAAGCTCTTCATATTTTTCACACCTTTTGAAGCTCTTCATATTTTTCACACGTTTTCATGCTCTTCATGTTTTTCAACACTGCTTCATGCTCCTCCTATTTTTCAGACCGTTCCTTGTTACTCATATTTTTGACACCTTTTGAAGCTCTTCATATTTTTCACACCTTTTCAGGCTCTTGATGTTTTTCAACAATGCTTCATGCACCTCCTATATTTCAGAACGTAACATGCTCCTCATATTTTTGACACCTTTTGAAGCTCTTCATATTTTTGACACCTTTTGAAGCTCTTCATTTTTTTCACACCTTTTAAAGCTCTTCATATTTTTCACACGTTTTCAGGCTCTTCTTGTTTTTCAACACCACTTCATGCTCCTCCTATTTTTTAGACAGTTTCATGCTCCTCATATTTTTCACGCCTTTTGAAGCTCTTCATATTTTTCACACCTTTTCAGGCTCTTCATGTTTTTGATCACCATTTCATGCTTCTCCTATTTTTCAGACCGTTTCATGCTCCTCATATTTTTGACACCTTTTAAAGCTCCTCATATTTTTCACACCTTTTCAGGCTCTTCATGTTTTTCAACACCGCCTCATGCTGCTCCTATTTTTCAGACCGTTTCATTCTCCTCATTTTTATGACACCTTTAGAAGCTCTTCTAATTTTTCACACCTTTTCAGGCTCTTCATGTTTTCAACACAGCTTCATGCTCCTCCTATTTTTCAGAACGTTTCATTCTCCTCATATTTTTGACACCTTTTGAAGCTCTTCATATTTTTCACACCTATTCAGGCTCGTCATGTTTTTGAACACCGCTTCATGCGCCTCCTATTTTTCAGACCGTTTCATGCTCCTCATTTTTTTGACAGATTTTGAAGCTTTTCATATTTTTCACACCTTTTCAGGCTCTTCAAGTTTTTCAACACCGCTTCATGCTCCTGCTATTTATCATACCGTTTCATACTTCTCATATTTTTGACACGTTTTGAGGCTCTTCATATTTTCCACACCTTTTCACCCTCTTCATGTTTTTGATCACCGCTTGATGCTCCTCCTATTTTTCAGACCGTTTCCTGCTCCTCATATTTTTGACACCTTTTGAAGCTCTTCATATTTTCCACACCTTTTCAGGCTCTTCATGTTTATCAACACCGCTTCATGCACCTCTATTTTTCAGACCGTTTCATGCACATCTCATTTTTGACACCTTTTGAAGCTTTTCATATTTTTCACAACTTTTCCGGCTCTTCATGTTTTTGAACACCGCTTCATGGTCCTCCTATTTTTCAGACCGTTTCCTGCTCCTCATATTTTTCACACCTTTTGAAGCTCTTCATATTTTTCTCAACTTTTCAGGCTCTTCATTATTATCAACACCGCTTCATGCTCCTCCTATTTTTCAGACCGTTTCATGCTCATCTCATTTTTGACACCTTTTGAAGCTCTTCATATTTTTCACACCTTTTCAGGCTCTTCATGTTTTTGAACACCGCTTCATGCTCCTCCTATTTTTCAGACCGTTTCATGAGCCTCATATTTTTGACACCTTTTGAAGCTCTTCATATTTTTCACACCTATTCCGGCTCTTCATGTTTTTGAACACCACTTCATGCTCCTCCTATTTTTCAGACCGTTTCATGCTTCTCATATATTTGAAACCTTTTGAAGCTCTTCATATTTTTCACACCTTTTCAGGCTCTTCATGTTTTTGAACACCGCTTCATGCTCCTCCTATTTTTCAGACCGTTTCATGCTCCTCATGTATTTCACACAGTTTGAAGCTCTTCATATTTTTCACACCTTTTCAGGCTCTTCATGTTTTTGATTACCGTTTCATCCTCCTCCTATTTTTCAGACCGTTTCATGCTCCTCATATTTTTCACACCTTTTGAAGCTCTTCATATTTTTCCCACCTTTTCAGGCTTTTCTTATTTTTCAACACCAGTTCATGCTCCTCCTGTTTTTCAGACCGCTTCATGCTGCTCATATTTTTGAAACCTTTAGAAACTCTTCATATTTTTTACACCTTTTCAGGCTCTTCATGTTTTTCAACACCACTTCATGCTCCTCCTATTTTTCAGTCCGTGTCATGCTGCTCATATTTTTGACACCTTTAGAAGCTCTTCATATTTTTCACACCTTTTCAGGCTCTTCATGTTTTTCAACACCGCTTCATGCTCCTCCTATTTTTCAGACCGTTTCAGGCTCCTCATTTTTTGGACACCTTTTGAAGCCCTTCATATATTTCACACCTTTTCAGGCTCTTCATATTTTTGAACACCGCTTCATGCTCCTATTTTTCAGATTGTTTCATGCTCCTCATATTTTTGACACCTTTTGAAGCTCTTCATATTTTTCACACCTTTTCAGGCTCTTCATGTTTTTGAACACCGCTTCCTGCTCCTCCTATTTTTCAGACCGTTTCAGGCTCCTCATATTTTTCACACCTTTTGAAGCTCTTCATATTTCTCACACCTTTTCAGGCTCTTCATGTTTTTCAACACCGCTTCATGCTCCTCCTTTTTTTCAGACCGTTTCATGCTCCTCATATTTGTGACACCATTTGAAGCTCTTCATATACTTCACATCTTTTCAGGCTCTTCATGTTTTTAACACCGCTTCATGCTCCTCCTATTTTTCAGACCGTATCATGCTCCTCATATTTTTCACAACTTTTGAAGCTCTTCATATTTTTCACACCTTTTCAGGCTCTTCATTTTTTTCAACACTACTTGTTGCTCCTCCTATTTTTTAGACCGTTTCATGCTCATCTAATTTTTGACACTTTTGAAGCTCTTCATATTTTTTACACCTTTTGAAGCTCTTCATATTTTTCACATTTTTGAAGCTCTTCATAATTTTCACATGATTTCAGACTCTTCATGTTTTTCAACACCGCTTCATGCTCCTGCTATTTATCATACCGTTGCATACTCCTCATATTTTTGACATGTTTTGAGGCTCTTCATATTTTTCACACCTTTTCAGGCTCTTCATGTTTTTGAACTACGCTTCATGCTCCTCCTATTTTTTCGACCGTATCATGCTCCTCATATTTTTCACACCTTTTGAAGCTCTTCATATTTTTCTCACCTTTTCAGGCTCTTCATGATTTTCAACACCGCTTCATGCTCCTCCTATTTTTCAGATCGTTTCATGCTCATCTAATTTTTGACACCTTTTGAAGGTCTTCATATTTTTCACACCTTTTGAAGCTCTTCGTATTTTTCATATTTTGAAGCTCTTCATATTTTTCACACCTATTCAGGCTCTTCATGTTTTTGAACACCAATTCATGCTCCTCCTATTATTCAGACCGTTTCATGCTTCTCATATATTTGAAACCTTTTGAAGCTCTTCATATTTTTCCCACCTTTTCAGGCCCTTCATGTTTTTCAACACCAGTTCATGCTCCTCCTATTTTTCAGACCGTTTCATGCTCCTCATATTTTTGAAACCTTTAGAAACTCTTCATATTTTTTACACCTTTTCAGGCTCTTCATGTATTTCAACACCGCTTCATGCTCCTCCTATTTTTCAGTCCGTGTCATGCTGCTCATATTTTTGACACCTTTAGAAGCTCTTCATATTAATCACACCTTTTCAGGCTCTTCATGTTTTTCAACACCGCTTCATGCTCCTCATATTTTTCAGATCGTTTCAGGCTCATCTCATTTTGACACCTTTTGAAGCTCTTCATATTTGTCATACCTTTTGAAGCTCTTCATATATTTCATACCTTTTCAGGCTCTTCATGATTTTCAACACCGCTTCATGCTCCTCCTATTTTTCAGACCGTTTCATGCTCATCTCATTTTTGACACCATTTGAAGCTCTTCATATTTTTCACATCTTTTGAAGCTATTATTATTTTTCATATTTTTAAAGCTCTTCATATTTTCACACGTTTTCAGACTCTTCATGTTTTTCAACACCGCTTCATGCTCCTGCGATTTTTCAGACCGTTTCATCCTTCTCATATTTTTGACAGGTTTTGAGGCTTTTCATATTTTTAACACCCATTCAGGCTCTTCATGTTTTTGAACACCGTTTCACAATCTTACTATTTTTCAGACCGTTTCATGCTCCTCATATTTTTGACACCTTTTGAAGCTCTTCATATTTTTCACACCTTTTCAGGCTCTTGATGTTTTTCAACACTGCTTCATGCTCCTCCTATTTTTCAGACCGTTCCTTGCTACTCATATTTTTGACACCTTTTGAAGCTCTTCATATTTTTCATATTTTGAAGCTCTTCATATTTTTCACACCTATTCAGGCTCTTCATGTTTTTGAACACCAATTCATGCTCCTCCTATTATTCAGACTGTTTCATGCTTCTCATATATTTGAAACCTTTTGAAGCTCTTCATATTTTTCCCACCTTTTCAGGCCCTTCATGTTTTTCAACACCAGTTCATTCTCCTCCTATTTTTCAGACCGTTTCATGCTCCTCATATTTTTGAAACCTTTAGAAACTCTTCATATTTTTTACACCTTTTCAGGCTCTTCATGTATTTCAACACCGCTTCATGCTCCTCCTATTTTTCAGTCCGTGTCATGCTGCTCATATTTTTGACACCTTTAGAAGCTCTTCATATTA
The DNA here is from genome assembly GCF_033118175.1 of Dama dama. Classification (NCBI taxonomy): domain Eukaryota; kingdom Metazoa; phylum Chordata; class Mammalia; order Artiodactyla; family Cervidae; genus Dama; species Dama dama. Next base: position 963,959 of record NW_026870955.1, on the reverse strand, counting down.
TTCACACCTTTACAGGCTCTTCATGTTTTTCAACACCGCTTCATGCTCCTCATATTTTTCAGATCGTTTCAGGCTCATCTCATTTTGACACCTTTTGAAGCTCTTCATATTTGTCATACCTTTTGAAGCTCTTCATATTTCTCACAACGTTTAAGCTCTTCATGTTTTTCACACGTTTTCAGGCTCTTCATGTTTTTCAATGCCACTGCATGCTCCTCCTATTTTTCAGACCGTTTCATACTCATCTCGCTTTTGACACATTTTGAAGCTCTTCATATTTTCCACACCTTTTGAAGCTCTTCATATTTCTCACAAAGTTTAAGCTCTTCATGTTTTTCACACGTTTTCAGGCTCTTCATGTTTTTCAACACCGCTTCATGCCCCTCTCATTTTTCAGACCGTTTCATGCTCCTCCTATTTTTCAGACCGTTTCATGCTCCTCATATTTTTGACACCTTTTGAAGCTCTTCATATTTTTCACACCTTTTCTGGCTCTTCATGTTTTTCAACACCGCTTCATGCTTCTCCTATTTTTCAGACCGTTTCATGCTCCTCATATTTTTCACACCTTTTGAAGCTCTTCATATTTTTCACACTTTTTCAGGCTCTTCATGTTTTTCAACACCGTTTCATGCTCCACCTATTTTTCAGATCTTAACATTCTCCTCATATATTTGACACCTTTTGAAGCTCTTTATATTTTTCACACCTTTTCAGGCTCTTCATGTTTTTCAACACCGCTTCATGCTCCTCCTGTTTTTCAGACCGTTTCATGCTCCTCATGTATTTCACATCTTTTGAAGCTCTTAATATTTTTCACACATATTCAGGCTCTTCATGTTTTTGAAAACGGTTTCATGCTCCTCCTATTTTCCAGACCGTTTCATGCTCCTCATATTTTTGACACCTTTTGAAGCTCTTAATATTTTCACAGCTTTTCAGGCTCTTCATGTTTTTCAACACTGCTTCTTGCTCCTCCTATTTTCAGACTGTTTCCAGCTCCTCATGTATTTCACACCTTTTGAAGCTCTTCATGTATTTCACAACTTTTGAAACTCTTCATATATTTCACAGCTTTTCAGGCTCTTCATGTTTTTGAACACCGTTTCATGCTCCTCCTATTTTTCAGACCGTTTCATGCTCCTCCTTTATTTCAGACCGTTTCATGCTCCTCATATTTTTCACACCTTTTGAAGCTCTTCACATTTTTCACACCTTTTCAGGCTCTTCATGTTTTTGAACACCGCTTCATGCTCCTCCTATTTTTCAGACCACTTCTTGCTCCTCATGTTTATCACACCTATTGAAGCTCTTCATGTTTTTCACACCTTTACAGGCTCTTCATGTTTTTCAACACCCCTTCATGCTCCTCCTATTTTTCAGACCGTTTCATGCTCCTCATATTTTTGACACGTTTTGAAGCTCTTCATATTTTTCACACCTTTTTAGGCTCTTCATGTTTTCAACATCACTTCATGCTCCTCCTATTTTTCAGACCGTTTCATGCTCTTCATATTTTTGACACTTTTTGAAGCTCTTCATATTTCTCACACCTTTTCTGGCTCTTCATGTTTTCAACACCGCTTCATGCTCGTCCTATTTTTCAGACCGTTTCATGCTCGTCTCATTTTTGACACCTTTTGAAGCTCTTCATATTTCTCACAACTTTTAGGCTCTTCATGTTTTCAACACCGCTTCATGCTCGTCCTATTTTCCAGACCGTTTCATGCTCGTCTCATTTTTGACACCTTTTGAAGCTCTTCATATTTTTCACACCTTTTCTGGCTCTTCATGTTTTCAACACCGCTTCATGCTCGTCCTATTTTCCAGACCGTTTCATGCTCGTCTCATTTTTGACACCTTTTGAAGCTCTTCATTTTTCTCACAACTTTTAAGCTCTTCATGTTTTTCACACGTTTTCAGGCTCTTCATGTTTTTCAACACCGCTTCATGCTCCTCCCATTTTTCAGACCGTTTCATGCTCCTCCTATTTTTCAGACCGTTTCATGCTCCTCATATTTTTGACACCTTTTGAAGCTCTTCATATCTTTCACACCTTTTCATGCTCTTCATGTTTTTGAAAACCGCTTCATGCTCCTCATATTTTTGACATCTTTTGAAGCTCTTCATATTTTTCACACCTTTTCAGGCTCTTCATGTTTTTCAACATCACTTCATGCTCCCCCTAATTTTCAGACCGTTTCATGCTCCTGTCATTTCTGACACCTTTTGAAGCTCTTCATATATTTCACACATTTTCAGGCTCTTCATGTTTTTCAACACCACTTCATGCTCCTCCTATTTTTCAGACCGTTTCATGCTCCTCTTATTTTTGACACATTTTGAAGCTCTTCATATTTTCCACACCTTTTGAAGCTCTTCATATTTTTCAAACATTTTCAGGCTCTTCATGTTTTTCAACACCGCTTCTTGCTCCTCCTTTTTTTCAGACCGTTTCATGCTCCTCATATTTTTGAAACATTTTGAAGCTCTTCATATTTTTCACACCTTTTCAGGCTCTTCATGTTTTTGCGCACCGTTTCATGCTGCCTCTATTTTTCAGATCGTTTCATCCTCCTCATATTTTTGACACCTTTTGAAGCTCTTCATATTTTTCACACCTTTTAATGCTCTTCATGATTTTGAACACCGCTTGATGCTCCTCCTATTATTCAGACCGTTACATGCTCCTCATATTTTTGACACCTTTTGAAGCTCTTCATATTTTTGACACCTTTTGAATCTCTTCATATTTTACACACTTTTTCAGGCTCTTCATGTTTTTCCACACCACTTCATGCTCCTCGTATTTTTCAGACAGTTTCATGTGCCTCCTCTTTTTAACACCTTTTGAAGGTCTTCATATTTTTCACACCTTTTCAGGCTCTTCATGTTTTTCTGCACCGCTTCCTGCTCTTCCTTTTTTTCAGACCGTTCCATGCTCCTCATATTTTTGACACCTTTTGAAGCTATTCATATTTTGCACACCTTTTCAGTCTCTTTATGTTTTTCAACACCACTTCATGCTCCTCCTTTTTTTCAGACCGTTTCATGCTCCTCTTATTTTTGACACCTTTTGAAGCTCTTCATATTTTTCAAACCTTTTCAGGTTCTTCATGTTTTTCAACACCGGTTCATGCTCCTCCTATTTTTCAGATAGTTTCATGCCCCCTCTATTTTTGACACCTTTTGAAGCTCTTCATATATTTCACACCTTTTCATGCTCTTCATGTTTTTGAACACCGTTTTATGCTCCTCCTATTTTTCAAACCGTTTAATGCTCCTCATATTTTTCACACCATTTGAAGCTCTTCATATTTTTCACAACTTTTCAGGCTCTTCATGTTTTTGAATACCACTTCATGCTCTTCCTATTTTTCAGAGCGTTTCATGCTCCTCATATATTTGACACCTTTTGAAGCTCTTCATATTTTTCACCGCTTTTCAGGCTCTTCATGTTTTTCAACACCGCTTCATGCTCCTCCTATTTTTCAAACCGTTTCATGCTCCTCATATTTTTGACACCTTTTGAAGCTCTTCATATATTTCACACCTTTTCAGGCTCTTCATGTTTTTCAACACTGCTTCATGCTCCTCCAATTTTTCAGACCGTTTCATGCCCCTCATATTTTTGACACGATTTGAAGTTCTTCATATTTTTCACACCTTTTCAGGGTCTTCATGTTTTTCAACACCGCTTCATGCTCCTCCTATTTTTGATACATTTTGAAGCTGTTCATATATTTCACACCTTTTCAGGCCTTTCATGTTTTTGAACACCGTTTCATGCTCCTCATATTTTGACAGTTTTTGATGCTCTTCATATTTTTCACAGCTTTTCAGGCTCTTCATGTTTTTCAACACCACTTCATGCTCCTATTTTTCAGACCGTTTCCTGCTCCTCATATTTTTCACACATTTTGAAGCTCTTCATATTTTTCACACTTTTTCTTGCTTTCCATGATTTTGAACACCGTTTCATGCTCCTCATATTTTTGACACCTTTGAAGCTCTTCAAAATTTTGACACCTTTTGAAGCTCTTCATATATTTCACACCTTTTCAGTCTCTTCATGTTTTTCAATGCCACTTCATGCTCCTCCTATTTTTCAGACCTTTTCATGCTCCTCGTATTTTTGACTCCTTTGAAACTCTTCATAATTTTGACACCTTTTGAAGCTCTTCATATATTTCACACCTTTTCAGGCTCTTCATGTTTTTCAACACTGCTTCATGATCCTCCTATTTTTCAGACCGTTTCATGCTTCTCATATTGTTGACATCTTTTGAGGCCCTTCATATATTTCACACCTTTTCTGGCTCTTCAAATTTTTCAACACCACTTCATGCTCCTCTTATTTTTCAGACCGTTTCATGCTCCTCATATTTTTGACACATTTTGAATCTCTTCATATTTTACACACTTTTTCAGGCTCTTCATGTTTTTCCACACCACTTCATGCTCCTCGTATTTTTCAGACAGTTTCATGTGCCTCCTCTTTTTAACACCTTTTGAAGGTCTTCATATTTTTCACACCTTTTCAGGCTCTTCATGTTTTTCTGCACCGCTTCCTGCTCTTCCTTTTTTTCAGACCGTTCCATGCTCCTCATATTTTTGACACCTTTTGAAGCTCTTCATATTTTGCACACCTTTTCAGTCTCTTTATGTTTTTCAAAACCACTTCATGCTCCTCCTTTTTTTCAGACCGTTTCATGCTCCTCTTATTTTTGACACCTTTTGAAGCTCTTCATATTTTTCAAACCTTTTCAGGTTCTTCATGTTTTTCAACACCGGTTCATGCTCCTCCTATCATGCCCCCTCTATTTTTGACACCTTTTGAAGCTCTTCATATATTTCACACCTTTTCATGCTCTTCATGTTTTTGAACACCGTTTTATGCTCCTCCTATTTTTCAAACCGTTTAATGCTCCTCATATTTTTCACACCATTTGAAGCTCTTCATATTTTTCACAACTTTTCAGGCTCTTCATGTTTTTGAATACCACTTCATGCTCTTCCTATTTTTCAGAGCGTTTCATGCTCCTCATATATTTGACACCTTTTGAAGCTCTTCATATTTTTCACCGCTTTTCAGGCTCTTCATGTTTTTCAACACCGCTTCATGCTCCTCCTATTTTTCAAACCGTTTCATGCTCCTCATATTTTTGACACCTTTTGAAGCTCTTCATATATTTCACACCTTTTCAGGCTCTTCATGTTTTTCAACACTGCTTCATGCTCCTCCAATTTTTCAGACCGTTTCATGCCCCTCATATTTTTGACACGATTTGAAGCTCTTCATATTTTTCACACCTTTTCAGGGTCTTCATGTTTTTCAACACCGCTTCATGCTCCTCCTATTTTTGGTACATTTTGAAGCTGTTCATATATTTCACACCTTTTCAGGCCTTTCATGTTTTTGAACACCGTTTCATGCTCCTCATATTTTGACAGTTTTTGATGCTCTTCATATTTTTCACAGCTTTTCAGGCTCTTCATGTTTTTCAACACCACTTCATGCTCCTATTTTTCAGACGGTTTCCTGCTCCTCATATTTTTCACACATTTTGAAGCTCTTCATATTTTTCACACCTTTTCTTGCTTTCCATGATTTTGAACACCGTTTCATGCTCCTCATATTTTTGACACCTTTTGAAGCTCTTCATATATTTCCCACCTTTTCAGTCTCTTCATGTTTTTCAATGCCACTTCATGCTCCTCCTATTTTTCAGACCGTTTCATGCTCCTCATATTTTTGACTCCTTTGAAGCTCTTCATAATTTTGACACCTTTTGAAGCTCTTCATATTTTTCACACCTTTTCAGGTTCTTCATGTTTTTCAACACTGCTTCATGATCCTCCTATTTTTCAGACCGTTTCATGCTTCTCATATTGTTGACACCTTTTGAGGCCCTTCATATATTTCACACCTTTTCTGGCTCTTCAAATTTTTCAACACCACTTCATGCTCCTCCTATTTTTCAGACCGTTTCATGCTCCTCATATTTTTGACACCTTTTGAAGCTCTTCATATATTTCCCACCTTTTCAGGCTCTTCCTGTTTTTCAACAAAGCTTCATGCTCCTCCTATTTTTCAGACCGTTTCATGCTCCTCATGTATTTCACATCTTTTGAAGCTCTTTATATTTTTCACACATTTTCAGGCTCTTCATGTTTTTGAACACGGTTTCATGCTCCTCCTATTTTCCAGACCGTTTCATGCTCCTCATATTTTTGACACCTTTTGAAGCTCTTAATATTTTTCACAGCTTTTCAGGCTCTTCATGTTTTGGAACACCGCTTCATGCTCCTCCTATTTTTCAGACCGTTTCATGCTCCTCATCTATTTCACAGCTTTTGAAGCTCTTCATATTTTTTAAACCTTTTGAAGCTCTTCATATTTTTCACAGCTTTTCAGGCTCTTCATATTTTTGAACACTGTTTCCTGCTTCTCCTAGTTTTCAGACCGTTTCATACTCCTCATATTTTTGACACCTTTTGAAGCTCTTCATATTTTTGACACCTTTTGAAGCTCTTCATATTTTTCACACTTTTTCAGGCTCTTCGTGTTTTTCCGCACCGCTTCATGCTCTTCCTTTTTTTCAAACCGTTCCATGCTCCTCATATTTTTGACACCTTTTGAAGATCTTCATATTTTTCACACCTTTTCAGGCTCTTTATATTTTTCAACACGACTTCATGCTCCTCCTATTTTCAGACCGTTTCATGCTCCTCTTATTTTTGACACCTTTTGAAACTCTTCATATTTTTCAAACCTTTTCATGTTCTTCATGTTTTTCAACACCGCTTCATGCTCCTCCTATTTTTCAGAGAGTTTCATTCCCCCTCTATTTTTGACACCTTTTCAAGCTCTTCATATATTTCACACCTTTTCAGGCTCTTCATGCTTTTGAACACCGTTTTATGCTCCTCCTATTTTTCAAACCGTTTAATGCTCCTCGTATTTTTCACACCATTTGAAGCTCTTCATGTTTTTCACAACTTTTCAGGCTCTTCATGTTTTTGAATACCACTTCAGGCTCTTCCTATTTTTCAGACCGTTTCATGCTCCTCATATATTTGACACCTTTTGAAGCTCTTCATATTTTTCACAGCTTTTCAGGCTCTTCATGTTTTGGAACACCGCTTCATGCTCCTCCTATTTTTCAGACCGTTTCATGCTCCTCATCTATTTCACAGCTTTTGAAGCTCTTTATATTTTTCACACATTTTCAGGCTCTTCATGTTTTTGAACACGGTTTCATGCTCCTCCTATTTTCCAGACCGTTTCATGCTCCTCATATTTTTGACACCTTTTGAAGCTCTTAATATTTTTCACAGCTTTTCAGGCTCTTCATGTTTTTCAACACTGCTTCATGCTCCTCCTATTTTTCACACTGTTTCCTGCTCCTCATGTATTTCACACCTTTTGAAGCTCTTCATATATTTCACACCTTTTGAAACTCTTCATATATTTCACAGCTTTTAAAGCTCTTCATGTTTTTGAACACCGTTTCATGCTCCTACTATTTTTCAGACCGTTTCATGCTCCTCCTTTATTTCAGACCGTTTCATGCTCCTCATATTTATGGCACCTTTTGAAGTTCTTCATATTTTTCACACATTTTCAGGTTCTTCATGTTTTTCAAAACCGCTTTAAGCTCCTCCTTTTTTTCAGACCGTTTCATGCTCCTCTTGTATTTCACACCTTTTGAAGCTCTTCACATTTTTCACACCTTTTCAGGCTCTTCATGTTTTTGAACACCGCTTCATGCTCCTCCTATTTTTCAGACCACTTCTTGTTCCTCATGTTTATCATACCTATTGAAGCTCTTCATGTTTTTCACAACTTTCAGGCTCTTCATGTTTTTCAACACCCCTTCATGCTCCTCGTATTTTTCAGACCGTTTCATGCTCCTAATGTATTTCACACATTTTGAAGCTCTTTATATTTTTCACATGTTTTCAGGCTCCTCATGTTTTGAACACGATTTCATGCTCCTGCTATTTTTCAGACCGTTTCATGTTCCTCTTATTTTTGACACCTTTTGAAGCTCTTCATATTTTTCAAAGCTTTTCATGTTCTTCATGTTTTTCAACACCGCTTCATGCTCCTCCTATTTTTCAGACCGTTTCATGCTCCTTATATTTTTCACACCTTTTGAAGCTCTTCATATTTTTCACACCTTTTCAGGCTCTTCATGTTTTTCAACACCGCTTCATGCTTCTCCTATTTTTCAGACTGTTTCATGTTCCTCATATTTTTCACACCTTTTGAAGCTCTTCATATTTCTCAAACGTTTTCAGGCTCTTCATGTTTTTCAACACCGCTTCATGCTCCTCCTATTTTTCAGACCGTTTCATGCTCCTCATGTATTTCACATCTTTTGAAGCTCTTAATATTTTTCACACATTTTCAGGCTCTTCATGTTTTTGAACACGGTTTCATGCTCCTCCTATTTTCCAGACCGTTTCATGCTCCTCATATTTTTGACACCTTTTGAAGCTCTTAATATTTTTCACAGCTTTTCAGGCTCTTCATGGTTTTCAACACCGCTTCATGCTCCTCCTATTTTTCAGACTGATTCCAGCTCCTCATGTATTTCACACCTTTTGAAGCTCTTCATATATTTCACACCTTTTGAAACTCTTCATATATTTCACAGCTTTTCAGGCTCTTCGTGTTTATTACACCGCTTCATGCTGCTCCTATTTTTCAGACGGTTTCATGCTCCTCATATTTTTGACACCTTTTGAAGGTCTTCATATCTTTCACACCTTTTCAGGCTCTTCATGTTTTTTACACCGCTTCATGCTGCTCCTATTTTTCAGACCGTTTCATGCTCCTCATATTTTTGACACCTTTTGAAGCTCTTCATATTTTTCACACCTTTTGAAGCTCTTCATATTTCTCACAACTTTTAAGCTCTTCATGTTTTTCACACGTTTTCAGGCTCTTCATGTTTTTCAACACCGCTTCATGCTCCTCCCATTTTTCAGACCGTTTCATGCTCCTCCTATTTTTCAGACCTTTCATGTTCCTCGTATTTTTGACACCTTTTGAAGCTCTTCATATTTTTCAAACCTTTTAGGCTCTTCATGTTTTTCAACACCGCTTCATGCTCCTCCCATTTTTCAGACCGTTTCATGCTCCTCCTATTTTTCAGACCTTTCATGTTCCTCGTATTTTTGACACCTTCTGAAGCTCTTCATATTTTTCAAACCTTTTAGGCTCTTCATGTTTTTCAACATCACTTCATGCTCATCCTATTTTTCAGACCGTTTCATGCTCCTCTCATTTCTGACACCTTTTGAAGCTCTTCATATATTTGACACATTTTCAGGCTCTTCATGTTTTTCAACACCACTTCATGCTCCTCCTATTTTTCAGACCGTTTCATGCTCCTCTTATTTTTGACACATTTTGAAGCTCTTCATATTTTCCACACCTTTTGAAGCTCTTCATATTTTTCAAACGTTTTCAGGCTCTTCATGTTTTTCAACACCGCTTCTTGCTTCTCCTATTTTTCAACTTTTCATGCTCCTCATATTTTTGAAACATTTTGAAGCTCTTCATATTTTTCACACCTTTTCAGGCTCTTCAAGTTTTTGCGCACCGTTTCATGCTGCCTCTATTTTTCAGATCGTTTCATGCTCCTCATATTTTTGACACCTTTTGAAGCTCTTCATATTTTTCACACCTTTTAATGCTCTTCATGATTTTGAACACCGCTTGATGCTCCTCCTATTATTCAGACCGTTACATGCTCCTCATATTTTTGACACCTTTTGAAGCTCTTCATATTTTTGACACCTTTTGAATCTCTTCATATTTTACACACTTTTTCAGGCTCTTCATGTTTTTCCACACCACTTCATGCTCCTCGTATTTTTCAGACAGTTTCATGTGCCTCCTCTTTTTAACACCTTTTGAAGGTCTTCATATTTTTCACACCTTTTCAGGCTCTTCATGTTTTTCTGCACCGCTTCTTGCTCTTCCTTTTTTTCATACCGTTCCATGATACTCATATTTTTGACACCTTTTGAAGCTCTTCATATTTTGCACACCTTTTCAGGCTCTTTATGTTTTTCAACACCACTTCATGCTCCTCCTTTTTTTCAGACCGTTTCATGCTCCTCTTATTTTTGACACCTTTTGAAGCTCTTCATATTTTTCAAACCTTTTCAGGTTCTTCATGTTTTTCAACACCGGTTCATGCTCCTCCTATTTTTCAGATAGTTTCAAGCCCCCTCTATTTTTGACACCTTTTGAAGCTCTTCTTATATTTCACACCTTTTCAGGCTCTTCATGTTTTTGAACACCGTTTTATGCTCCTCCTATTTTTCAAACCGTTTAATGCTCCTCATATTTTTCACACCATTTGAAGCTCTTCATATATTTCACACCTTTTCAGGCCCTTCATGTTTTTGAACACCATTTTATGTTCCTCCTATTTTTCAGACCGTTTCATGCTCCTAATATTTTTGACTCCTTTTGAAGCCCTTCATATCTTTCACACCTTTTCAGGCCCTTCATGTTTTTCAACACCGCTTCATGTTCCTCCTATTTTTCAGACCGTTTCATGCTCCTCATATTTTTCACACCTTTTGAAGCTCTTCATATATTTCACACCTTTTCAGGCCCTTCATGTTTTTGAACACCATTTTATGTTCCTCCTATTTTTCAGACCGTTTCATGCTCCTAATATTTTTGACACCTTTTGAAGCCCTTCATATCTTTCACAGCTTTTCAGGCCCTTCATGTTTTTCAACACCGCTTCATGCTCCTCCTATTTTTCAGACCGTTTCATGCTCCTCATATTTTTCACACCTTTTGAAGCTCTTCATATATTTCACACCTTTTCAGGCTCTTCATGTTTTTCAACAATGCTTCATGCTCTTCCAATTTTTCAGACCGTTTCATGCTCCTCATATTTTTGACACGATTTGAAGCTCTTCATGTTTTTCACACCTTTTCAGGCTCTTCATATTTTTCAACACCGGTTCATGCTCCTCCTATTTTTAATACCGCTTCATGCTCCTCCTATTTTTGCCACCTTCTGAAGCTCTTCATATTTTTCAAACCTTTTCAAGCTCTTCATGTTTTTCAACACCGCTTCATTTTCCTCCTATTTTTCAGACCGTTTCATGCTCCTCATATTTTTGACACCTTTCGAAGCTCTTCATAATTTTCACACCTTTTCTTGCTTTCCATGATTTTGAACACCGTTTCATGCTCCTCATATTTTTGACACCTTTGAAGCTCTTCAAAATTTTGACACCTTTTGAAGCTCTTCATATATTTCACACCTTTTCAGTCTCTTCATGTTTTTCAATGCCACTTCATGCTCCTCCTATTTTTCAGACCGTTTCATGCTCCTCATATTTTTGACACCTTTGAAGCTCTTCATAATTTTGACACCTTTTGAAGCTCTTCATATTTTTCACACCTTTTCAGGTTCTTCATGTTTTTCAACACTGCTTCATGATCCTCCTATTTTTCAGAGCGTTTCATGCTCCTCATATTTTTGACACCTTTTGAAGCTCTTCATATATTTCACACCTTTTCAGGCTCTTCATGTTTTTGAACACCGTTTCATGCTCCTCCTATTTTTCAGACCGTTTCATGCTTCTCATATTGTTGACACCTTTTGAAGCTCTTCATATATTCCACACCTTTTCTGGCTCTTCATATTTTTCAACACCACTTCATGCTCCTTCTATTTTTCAGACCGTTTCATGCTCCTCATATTTTTGACACCTTTTGAAGCTCTTCATATATTTCCCACCTTTTCAGGCTCTTCCTGTTTTTCAACAAAGCTTCATGCTCCTCCTATTTTTCAGACCGTTTCATGCTCCTCATATTTTTCACACCTTTTGAAGCTCTTCATATTTTTCACACCTTTTCTGGCTCTTCATGTTTTTCAACACCGCTTCATGCTTCTCCTATTTTTCAGACCGTTTCATGCTCCTCATATTTTTCACACCTTTTGAAGCTCTTCATATTTTTCACACCTTTTCAGGCTCCTCATGTTTTTCAACACCGTTTCATGCTCCACCTATTCTTCAGATCTTAACATTCTCCTCATATATTTGACACCTTTTGAAGCTCTTCATATTTTTCACACCTTTTCAGGCTCTTCATGTTTTTCAACACCGCTTCATGCTCCTTCTATTTTTCAGACCACTTCTTGTTCCTCATGTTTATCACACCTATTGAAGCTCTTAATGTTTTTCACACCTTTACAGGCTCTTCATGATTTTCAATACCCCTTCTTGCTCATCCTATTTTTCAGACCGTTTCATGCTTCTCTCATTTCTGACACAGTTTGAAGCTCTTCATATATTTCACACATTTTCAGGCTCTACATGTTTTTCAACACCATTTCATGCTCCTCCTATTTTTCAGACCGTTTCATACTCATCTCGCTTTTGACACATTTTGAAGCTCTTCATATTTTCCACACCTTTTGAAGCTCTTCATATTTCTCACAACGTTTAAGCTCTTCATGTTTTTCACACGTTTTCAGGCTCTTCATGTTTTTCAACACCGCTTCATGCCCCTCTCATTTTTCAGACCGTTTCATGCTCCTCCTATTTTTCAGACCGTTTCATGTTCCTCATATTTTTGACACCTTTTGAAGCTCTTCATATTTTTCACACCTTTTCAGGCTCTTCATGTTTTTCAACACCGCTTCATGCTCTTCCTATTTTTCAGACCGATTCATGCTCCTCATATTTTTGACACCTTTTGAAGCTCTTCATATTTTTCACACTTTTTCAGTCTCTTCATGTTTTTCAACACCGTTTCATGCTCCACCTATTTTTCAGATCTTAACATTCTCCTCATATATTTGACACCTTTTGAAGCTCTTCATATTTTTCACACCTTTTCAGGCTCTTCATGTTTTTCAACACCGCTTCATGCTCCTCCTATTTTTCAGACCGTTTCATGCTCCTCATGTATTTCACATCTTTTGAAGCTCTTAATATTTTTCACACATATTCAGGCTCTTCATGTTTTTGAACACGGTTTCATGCTCCTCCTATTTTCCAGACCGATTCATGCTCCTCATATTTTTGACACCTTTTGAAGCTCTTAATATTTTTCACAGCTTTTCAGGCTCTTCATGTTTTTCAACACTGCTTCATGCTCCTCCTATTTTTCAGACTGTTTCCTGCTCCTCATGTATTTCACACCTTTTGAAGCTCTTCATATATTTCACACCTTTTGAAACTCTTCATATATTTCACAGCTTTTCAGGCTCTTCATGTTTTTGAACACCGTTTCATGCTCCTCCTATTTTTCAGACCGTTTCATGCTCCTCCTTTATTTCAGACCGTTTCATGCTCCTCATATTTATGGCACCTTTTGAAGTTCTTCATATTTTTCACACATTTTCAGGTTCTTCATGTTTTTCAAAACCGCTTTATGCTCCTCCTTTTTTTCAGACCGTTTCATGCTCACTTGTATTTCACACCTTTTGAAGCTCTTCACATTTTTCACACCTTTTCAGGCTCTTCATGTTTTTGAACACCGCTTCATGCTCCTCCTATTTTTCAGACCACTACTTGTTCCTCATGTTTATCACACCTATTGAAGCTCTTCATGTTTTTCACACCTTTACAGGCTCTTCATGTTTTTCAACACCCCTTCATGCTCCTCCTATTTTTCAGACCGTTTCATTTTCCTCATATTTTTGACACGTTATGAAGCTCTTCATAATTTTCACACATTTTTAGGCTCTTCATGTTTTTCAACATCACTTCATGCTCCTCCTATTTTTCAGACCGTTTCATGCCCCTCATATTTTTGACATGATTTGAAGCTCTTCATATTTTTCACACCTTTTCAGGGTCTTTATGTTTTTCAACACCGCTTCATGCTCCTCCTATTTTTGATACATTTTGAAGCTGTTCATATATTTCACACCTTTTCAGGCCTTTCATGTTTTTGAACACCGTTTCATGCTCCTCATATTTTGACAGTTTTTGATGCTCTTCATATTTTTCACAGCTTTTCAGGCTCTTCATGTTTTTCAACACCACTTCATGCTCCTATTTTTCAGACAGTTTCCTGCTCCTCATATTTTTCACACATTTTGAAGCTCTTCATATTTTTCACACCTTTTCTTGCTTTCCATGATTTTGAACACCGTTTCATGCTCCTCATATTTTTGACACCTTTGAAGCTCTTCAAAATTTTGACACCTTTTGAAGCTCTTCATATATTTCACACCTTTTCAGTCTCTTCGTGTTTTTAAATGCCAGTTCATGCTCCTCCTATTTTTCAGACCGTTTCATGCTCCTCATATTTTTGACACCTTTGAAGCTCTTCATAATTTTGACACCTTTTGAAGCTCTTCATATTTTTCACGCCTTTTCAGGTTCTTCATGTTTTTCAACACTGCTTCATGATCCTCCTATTTTTCAGATCGTTTCATGCTCCTCATATTTTTGACAACTTTTGAATCTCTTCATATATTTCACACCTTTTCAGGCTCTTCATGTTTTTGAACACCGTTTCATGCTCCTCCTATTTTTCAGACCGTTTCATGCTTCTCATATTGTTGACACCTTTTGAGGCCCTTCATACATTTCACACCTTTTCTTGCTCTTCAAATTTTTCAACACCACTTCATGCTCCTCCTATTTTTCAGACCGTTTCATGCTCCTCATATTTTTGACACCATTTGAAGCTCTTCATATATTTCCCACCTTTTCAGGCTCTTCCTGTTTTTCAACAAAGCTTCATGCTCCTCCTATTTTTCAGACCGTTTCATGCTCCTCATGTATTTCACATCTTTTGAAGCTCTTTATATTTTTCACACATTTTCAGGCTCTTCATGTTTTTGAACACGGTTTCATGCTCCTCCTATTTTCCAGACCGTTTCATGCTCCTCATATTTTTGACACCTTTTGAAGCTCTTAATATTTTTCACAGCTTTTCAGGCTCTTCATGTTTTGGAACACCGCTTCATGCTCCTCCTATTTTTCAGACCGTTTCATGCTTCTCATCTATTTCACAGCTTTTGAAGCTCTTCATATTTTTGACACCTTTTGAAGCTCTTCATATTTTTCACACTTTTTCAGGCTCTTCATGTTTTTCAACACCGCTTCATGCTCCTCCTATTTTTCAGACCGTTTCATGCTCCTCATGTATTTCACATCTTTTGAAGCTCTTAATATTTTTCACACATATTCAGGCTCTTCATGTTTTTGAACACGGTTTCATGCTCCTCCTATTTTCCAGACCGTTTCATGCTCCTCATATTTTTGACACCTTTTGAAGCTCTTAATATTTTTCACTGCTTTTCAGGCTCTTCATGTTTTTCAACACTGCTTCATGCTCCTCCTATTTTTCAGACTGTTTCCTGCTCCTCATGTATTTCACACCTTTTGAAGCTCTTCATATATTTCACACCTTTTGAAACTCTTCATATATTTCACAGCTTTTAAGGCTCTTCATGTTTTTGAACACCATTTCATGCTCCTTCTATTTTTCAGACCGTTTCATGCTCCTCCTTTATTTCAGACCGTTTCATGCTCCTCATATTTATGGCACCTTTTGAAGTTCTTCATATTTTTCACACATTTTCAGGTTCTTCATGTTTTTCAAAACCGCTTTATGCTCCTCCTTTTTTTCAGACCGTTTCATGCTCCTCTTGTATTTCACACCTTTTGAAGCTCTTCACATTTTTCACACCTTTTCAGGCTCTTCATGTTTTTGAACACCGCTTCATGCTCCTCCTATTTTTTCTACCGTATCATGCACCTCATATTTTTCACACCTTTTGAAGCTCTTCATATTTTTCACACCTTTTTAGGCTCTTCATGTTTTGAACAGCACTTCATGCTCCTCCTATTTTTCAGACCGTTTCATGCTCCTCATATTTTTGACACCTTTTGAAACTCTTCATATTTTTCACACCTACTCATGCTCTTCATGTTTTTCAACACCGTTTCAGGCTCCTCCTATTTTACAGACCGTTTCATGCTCCTCTTGTATTTCAAAACTTTGAAGCTCTTCACATTTTTCACACCTTTTAAGGCTCTTCATGTTTTTGAACACCGCTTCATGCTCCTCCTATTTTACAGACCGCTTCATGCTCCTCATATTTTTCACACCTTTTGAAGCTCTTCATATTACTCACACCTTTTCAGGCTCTTCATGTTTTTCAACACCACTTCATGCTCCTCCTATTTTTCAGACCTTTTCATGCTCCTCATATTTTTGACACCTTTTGAAGCTCTTCATATTTTTCAGACCTTTTCACGCTCTTCATGTTTTTCAACACCTCTTCAATATGCTCCTATTTTTCAGAGCGTTTCATGCTCCTCATATTGTTGACACCTTTCGAATCTCTTCATATATTTCACACCTTTTCAGGCTCTTCATGTTTTTGAACACCACTTCATGCTCCTCCTATTTTTCAGACTGTTTCCTGCTCCTCATGGATTTCACACCTTTTGAAGCTCTTCATATATTTCACACCTTTTGAAACTCTTCATATATTTCACAGCTTTTCAGGCTCTTCATGTTTGTGAACACCGTTTCATGCTTCTCCTATTTTTCAGACCGTTTCATGCTCCTCCTTTATTTCAGCCGTTTCATGCTCCTCATGTGTTTCACACATTTTGAAGCTCTTTATATTTTTCACACGTTTTCAGGCTCCTCATGTTTTTGAACACGATTTCTTGCTCCTCCTATGTTTCAGACCGTTTCATGCTCCTCATATTTTTGAGACCTTTTGAAGCTCTTCATATTTTTCACACCTTTTCAGGCTCTTCATGTATTTGAACACCGTTTCATGCTCCTCCTATTTTTCAGACCGTTTCATGCTCCTCATATATTTGACACATTTTGAAGGTCTTCATGTTTTTCACACCTTTTCAGGCTCTTCATGTTTTTGAACACCGCTTCAGGCTCCTCCTATTTTTCAAACCGTTTCATGTTCCTCATGTATTTCACACCTTTTGAAGCTCTTCATATTTTTCACACCTTTTCAGGCTCTCCATGTTTCTCAACACCGCTTCATGCTCCTGTTATTTTTCAGACCGTTTCACGCTCCTCATGTATTTCACACCTTTTGAAGCTCTTCATATTTTTCACACCTTTTCAGGCTCTCCATGTTTCTCAACACCGCTTCATGCTCCTCCTATTTTACAGACTGCTACATGCTCCTCATATTTTTCACACCTTTTGAAGCTCTTCATATTTTTCACACCTTTTGAGGCTCTTCATGTTTTTCAACACCACTTCATGCTCCTCCTATTTTTCAGACCGTTTCATGCTCCTCATGTATTTCACAACTTTTGAAGCTCTTCATATTTTTCACACCTTTTCAAGCTCTTCATGTTTTTGAACACGGTTTCATGCTCTTCCTGCTTTTCAGAGAGTTTCATGCTCCTCATATTTTTGACACCTTTTGAAGCTCTTCATATTTTTCACACCTTTTCAGGCTCTTCATGTTTTTGAACACTGTTTCATGCTTCTCCTATTTTTCAGACCGTTTCATGCTCCTCATATTATTCACCCTTTTGAAGCTCTTCATAATTTTCACACCTTTTGAAACTCTTCATATTTTTCACACCTTTTCAGGCTTTTCATGTTTTTCAACACCGCTTCATGCTCCTCCTATTTTTCTGACCTTTTCATCCTCCTCATATTTTGACACCTTTTGAAGCTCTTCATATTTTTCACACCTTTTCAGGCTCTTCATGTTTTTCAACACCGCTTCATGCGTCTCCTATATTTCAGACCTTTTCATGCTCCTCATATTTTTGACACCTTTTGAAACTCTTCATATTTTTCACACCTACTCATGCTCTTCATGTTTTTCAACACCGTTTCAGGCTCCTCCTATTTTACAGACCGATTCATGCTCCTCTTGTATTTCAAAACTTTGAAGCTCTTCACATTTTTCACACCTTTTAAGGCTCTTCAGGTTTTTGAACACCGCTTCATGCTCCTCCTATTTTACAGACCGCTTCATGCTCCTCATATTTTTCACACCTTTTGAAGCTCTTCATATTACTCACACCTTTTCAGGCTCTTCATGTTTTTCAACACCACTTCATGCTCCTCCTATTTTTCAGACCGTTTCATGCTCCTCATATTTTTGACACCTTTTGAAGCTCTTCATATTTTTCAGACCTTTTCACGCTCTTCATGTTTTTCAACACCTCTTCAATATCCTCCTATTTTTCAGAGCGCTTCATGCTCCTCATATTTTTGACACCTTTCGAATCTCTTCATATATTTCACACCTTTTCAGGCTCTTCATGTTTTTGAACACCACTTCATGCTCCTCCTATTTTTCAGACTGTTTCCTGCTCCTCATGTATTTCACACCTTTTGAAGCTCTTCATATATTTCACACCTTTTGAAACTCTTCATATATTTCACAGCTTTTCAGGCGTTTCATGTTTCTCCTATTTTTCAGACCGTTTCATGCTCCTCCTTTATTTCAGCCGTTTCATGCTCCTCATGTATTTCACACATTTTGAAGCTCTTTATATTTTTCACACGTTTTCAGGCTCCTCATGTTTTTGAACACGATTTCTTGCTCCTCCTATGTTTCAGACCGTTTCATGCTCCTCATATTTTTGAGACCTTTTGAAGCTCTTCATATATTTCACACCTTTTCAGGCTCTTCATGTATTTGAACACCGTTTCATGCTCCTCCTATTTTTCAGACCGTTTCATGCTCCTCATATATTTGACACATTTTGAAGGTCTTCATGTTTTTCACACCTTTTCAGGCCCTTCATGTTTTTGAACACCGCTTCAGGCTCCTCCTATTTTTCAAACCGTTTCATGTTCCTCATGTATTTCACACCTTTTGAAGCTCTTCATATTTTTCACACCTTTTCAGGCTCTCCATGTTTCTCAACACCGCTTCATGCTCCTGTTATTTTTCAGACCGTTTCACGCTCCTCATGTATTTCACACCTTTTGAAGCTCTTCATATAGTTTACAACTTTTCAGGCTCTTCATGTTTTTCAACACCACTTCATTCTCCTCGTATTTTTAAGGCCGTTTCATGCTCCTCATATTTTTGACACCTTTAGAACCTCTTCATATTTTACACACCTTTTCAAGCTCTTCATGTTTTTCAACACGCTTCATGCTCCTCATCATTTTCAGACCGTTTCATGCTCCTCATAATTTCACACCTTTTGAAGCTCTTCATATTTTTCACATCTTTTGAAGCTCTTCATATTTTCCAAATTTTTTGAAGCTCTTCATATTTTTCACACCTTTTCAGGCTCTTCATGTTTTTCAACACCGCTTCATGCTCCTCCTATTTTCAGACCGTTTCATGCTCCTCATGTATTTCACACATTTTGAACCTCTTCATATTTTTCACACATTTTCAGGCTCTTCATGTTTTTGATCACCGTTTTATGTCACTCCTATTTTTTAGACCGTTTCATGCTCCTCATATTTTTGACACCTTTTGAAGCTCTTCATATTTTTCACACCTTTTCAGGCTCTTCAAGTTTTTAAACACCACTTCATGCTCCTCCTATTTCTCAGACTGTTTCATGCTCCTCATATTTTTGACACCTTTTGAAGCTCTTCATATTTTTACATGTTTTCACGCTCTTCATGTTTTTCAACACAACTTCTAGCTCCTACTATTTTTCAGACCGATTCATGTTCCTCATATTTTTGACACTTTTTGAGGCTCTTCATATTTTTCACACCTTTTCAGGCTCTTCATGTTTTTGAACACCGTTTCATGCTCCTCTTTTTTTTCAAACCTTATCATGCTCCTCATATTTTTGACACCTTTTGAAGCTCTTCATATTTTTCACAGCTTTTCAGGCTCTCCATGTTTTGAACACCACTTCATGCTCCTCCTATTTTTCAGACCGTTTCATGTTCCTCATCTTTTTGACACCTTTTGAAGCTCTTCATATTTTTCACACCTTTTCAGGCTCTTCATGTCTTTGAACACCGCTTCATTCTCCGCCTATTTTTCAGACTGTTTCTTGCTCCTCATATTTTTCACACCTTTTGAAGCTCTTCATATTTCTCACAACTTTTCAGGCTCTTCATGTTTTTGAACACCGCTTCATGCTCCTCCTATTTTTAGGACATTTTCATGCTCCTCATATTTTTGAAACCTATTGAAGCTCCTCCTATTTTTCACACCTTTTACGGATCTTCATGTTTTTCAACACCGTTTCATGTTCCTCCTATTTTTCAGACCGTTTCATGCTCATCTCAATTTTGACACCTTTTGAAGCTCTTCATATTTTTCACACATTTTCAGGCTCTTCATGTTTTTGAACACCATTTCAGGCTCCTCCTATTTTTCAGAGAGTTTCCTGCTCCTCATGTATTTCACACCTTTGAAAGCTCTTCATAATTTTCAAGATTTTGAAGCTCTTCATATTTTTCACACCTTTTCAGGCTCTTCATGTCTTTCAACACCGTTTCAGGCTCCTCCTATTTTTCAGACCGTTTCATGCTCATCTCAATTTTGACACCTTTTGAAGCTCTTCATATTTTTCACACATTTTCAGGCTCTTCATGTTTTTGAACACTGCTTCATGCTCCTCCTATTTTTCAGAGAGTTTCATGCTCCTCATGTATTTCACACCTTTTGAAGCTCTTCATATTTTTCACACCTTTTCAGGCTCTTCATGTTTTTGATCACCGTTTCATGCTCCTCCTATTTTTCAGACCGTTTCATGCTCCTCATATTTATGACACGTTTTGAAACTCTTCCTATTTTTCACACCTTTTCATGCTTTTCATGTTTCTGAAAACCGCTTCATGATCCTCCTATTTTTCAGACCGTTTCATTCTCCTCATATATTTCACACCTTTTGAAGCTCTTCATATTTTTCACACCTTTTCATGCTCTTCATGTTTCTGAAAACCGCTTCATGATCCTCCTATTTTTCAGACCGTTTCATTCTCCTCATATATTTCACACCTTTTGAAGCTCTTCATATTTTTCACACCTTTTCAGGCTCTTCATGTTTTTGAACACTGCTTCATGCTCCTCGTATTTTTCAGATCGTTTCATGCTCCTCATATTTTTGACACTTTTTGAGCTCTTCATATTTTTCACACCTTTTCAGGCTCTTCATGTTTTTGAACACCACTTCACGCTCCTCCTAATTTTCAGACCGTATCATGCTCCTCATATTTTTCACACCTTTTGACGCTCTTCATATTTTTCACACCTTTTCAGGCTCTTCATATTTTTGAACACGACTTCATGCTCCTCCTATTTTTCAGACCGTTTCATGCTCCTCTCATTTTTGACACCTTTTGAAGCTTTGCATATTTTTCACAACTTTTCAGGCTCTTCATGTTTTTGAACACCGCTTCATGCTCCTCCTATTTTTCAGACCGTATCATGCTCCTCATATTTTTCACACCTTTTGAAGCTCTTCATATTTTTCACACCTTTTCAGGCTCTTCTTTTTTTTCAACACTACTTCTTGCTCCTCCTATTTTTAGACCTTTTCATGCTCATCTAATTTTTGACACCTTTTGAAGCTCTTCATATTTTTTACACCTTTTGAAGATCTTCATATTTTTAACATTTTTGAAGCTCTTCATAATTTTCAAACGATTTCAGACTCTTCATGATTTTCAACTCCGCTTCATGCTCCTGCTATTTATCATACCGTTTCATACTCCTCATATTTTTGACACCTTTTGAGGCTCCTCATATTTTTCACACTTTTTCAGGCTCTTCATGTTTTTGAACACAGCTTCATGCTCCTCCTATTTTTTCTACCGTATCATGCACCTCATATTTTTCACACCTTTTGAAGCTCTTCATATTTTTCACACCTTTTCAGGCTCTTCATGTTTTGAACAGCACTTCATGCTCCTCCTATTTTTCAGACCGTTTCGTACTCCTCATATTTTTGACACCTTTTGAAGCTCTTCATATTTTTCACACCTTTTCAGTCTCTTCATGTTTTCAACACCGCTTCATGCTCCTCCTATTTTTCAGATCGTTTCATGCTCCTCATATTTTGACACCTTTTGAAACTCTTCATAATTTTCACACCTTTTCAGGTTCTTCATGTTTTTGAACACTTCTTCATGCTCCTCCTCTTTTTCAGACAGTTTCCTGCTCCTCATATTTTTGACACCTTTTGAAGGTCTTCATATTTTTCACACCTTTTCAGGCTCTTCTTTTTTTTTGATCACCGTTTCATGCTCCTCCTATTTTTCAGACCGTTTCATGCTCCTCATATATTTGACAACTTTTGAAGCTCTTCATGTTTTTCACACCTTTTCAGACACTTCATATTTTTCAACATCGCTACATGCTCCTCCTGTTTTTCAGACCGTTTCATACTCCTCATATTATTGACACCTTTTGAAGCTCTTCATTTTTTCCACACCTTTTCAGGCTCTTCATGTTTTTCAACACCGCTTCATGATCCCCCTTTTTTCAGATCGTTTCATGCTCCTCATATTTTGACACCTTTTGAAGCTCTTCATATTTTTCACACCTTTTCAGGCTCTTCATGTTTTTGAACACTTCTTCATGCTCCTCCGATTTTTCAGACCGTTTCATTCTCCTCATATTTTTGACACGTTTTGAAGGTCTTCATATTTTTCACACCTTTTCAGGCGCTTCATGTATTTCAACACCGCTTCATGCTCCTCCTATTTTTCAGACCGTTTCATGCTCATCTCATTTTTGACACCATCGAAGCTTTGCATATTTTTCACAACTTTTCAGGGTCTTCATATTTTTGAACACCGCCTCATGCTCCTCCTATTTTTCAGACCGTATCATGCTCCTCATATATTTCACACATTTTGAAGCTCTTCATATTTTTCACACCTTTTCAGGCTCTTCATATTTATGAACTCGACTTCATGCTCCTCCTATTTTTCAGACCATTTCATGGTCCTCTCATTTTTGACAACTTTTGAAGCTTTGCATATTTTTCACAATTTTTAAGGCTCTTCATGTTTTTGAACACCGCTTCATGCTCCTCCTATTTTTCAAACCGTATCATGCTCCTCATATTTTTCACACCTTTTGAAGCTCTTCATATTTTTCACACCTTTTCATGCTCTTCATTTTTTTCAACACTATTTGTTACTCCTCCTATTTTTTAGACCGTTTCATGCTCATCTAATTTTTGACACCTTTTGAAGCTCTTCATATTTTTCACACCTTTTCAGGCTCTTCTTTTTTTTTCAACACTACTTGTTGTTCCTCCTATTTTTTAGACCGTTTCATGCTCATCTAATTTTTGACACCTGTTGAAGCTCTTCATATTTTTTACACCTTTTGAAGCTCTTCATATTTTTAACATTTTTGAAGCTCTTCATAATTTTCAAACGATTTCAGACTCTTCATGTTTTTCAACTCCGCTTCATGCTCCTGCTATTTATCATACCGTTTCATACTCCTCATATTTTTGACAACTTTTGAGGCTCTTCATATTTTTCACACCTTTTCAGGCTCTTCATGTTTTTGAACACCGCTTCATGCTCCTCCTATTTTTCAGACCGTTTCATGCTCCTCATTTATTTCACACCGTTTGAAGCTCTTCATATTTTTCACACCTTTTCAGGCTCTTCATGTTTTTAATTACCGTTTCATCCTCCTCCTATTTTTCAGACCGTTTCATGCTCCTCATATTTTTCACACCTTTTGAAGCTCTTCATATTTTTCCCACCTTTTTAGGCTCTTCATGTTTTTGAACCCCGGTTCATGCTCCTCCTATTTTTCAGACCATTCATGCTCCGCATATTTTTGAAACCTTTAGAAACTATTCATATTTTTCACACCTTTTCCAGCTCTTCATGTTTTTCAACACCACTTCATGCTCCTCCTATTTTCAGATCGTTTCATGCTCCTCATATTTGACACCTTTTGAAGCTCTTCATATTTTTCACACCTTTTCAGGCTCTTCATGTTTTTGAACACTTCTTCTTCCTCCTCCTCTTTTTCAAACCCTTTCATGCTTCTCATATTTTTGACACCTTTTAAAGCTCTTCATATTTTTCACACCTTTTCAGGCTCTTCATGTTTTTGAACACTGCTTCATGCTTCTCCTATTTTCAGACCGTATCATGCTCCTCATATTTTTCACACATTTTGAAGCTCTTCATATTTTTCACACCTTTTCAGGCTCTTCATGTTTTTCTACACCACTTCATGCTCCTCCTATTTTGAGACCGTTTCATGCTCCTCTCATTTTTGACACCTTTTGAAGCTTTGCATTTCTTTACACAACTTTTCAGGCTCTTCATGTTTTTGAACACTGCTTCATGCTCCTCCTATTTTCAGACCGTATCATGCTCCTCATATTTTTCACACATTTTGAAGCTCTTCATATTTTTCACACCTTTTCAGGCTCTTTATTTTTTTCAAGACTACTTGTTGCTCCTCCTATTTTTTAGACCTTTTCATGCTCATCTAATTTTTGACACTTTTGAAGCTCTTCATATTTTTTACACCTTTTGAAGCTCTTCATATTTTTCACATTTTTGAAGCTCTTCTTATTTTTCACACGATTTCAGACTCTTCATGTGTTTCCACACCGCTTCATGCTCCTGCTATTTATCATACCGTTGCATACTCCTCATATTTTTGACATGTTTTGAGGCTCTTCATATTTTTCACACCTTTTCATGCTCTTCATTTTTTTCAACACTATTTGTTACTCCTCCTATTTTTCAGACCGTTTCCTGCTCCTCATATTTTTCACACCTTTTGAAACTCTTTATATTCTTCTCACCTTTTCAGGCTCTTCATGTTTTGAACAGCACTACATGCTCCTCCTATTTTTTAGAAAGTTTCATGCTCCTCATATATTTCACACCTTTTGAAGCTCTTCATATTTTTCACACCTTTTCAGGTTCTTCATGTTTTTGATCACCGTTTCATGCTCCTCCTATTTTTCAGACCCTTTCATGCTCCTCATATTTTTGACAACTTTTGAAGCTCTTCATATTTTTCACACCTTTTCAGGCTCTTCATGTTTTTCAACACCGCTTCATGCTCCTCCTATTTTTCAGATCGTTTCATGCTCCTCATATTTGTCACCTTTTGAAGCTCTTCATATTTTTCACACCTTTTCAGGCTCTTCATGTTTTTGAACACTTCTTCTTGCTCCTCCTCTTTTTCAAACCCTTTCATGCTTCCCATATTTTTGACACCTTTTAAAGCTCTTCATATTTTTCACACCTTTTCAGGCTCTTCATGTTTTTCAACACTACTTCATGCTCCTCCTATTTTTGAGACCGTTTCATGCTCCTCATATTTCTGACACCTTTAGAAACTCTTCATATTTTTCACACCTTTTCAGGCTCTTCATGTTTTTTAACACCTCTTCATACTCCTCCTATTTTTCAGACCGTTTCATTCTCCTCATATTTTTGACACCTTTTCAAGCTCTTCATATCTTTCACACCCTTTCAGGTTCTTCATTTTTTTCAACACCACTTCATGCTCCTCCTATTTTTCAGAGCGTTTCATGCTCCTCATCTTTTTGACAGCTTTTGAAGCTCTTCATATATTTCACACATTTTCAGGCTCTTCATATTTTTCAATACCGCTTCATGCTCCTCCTATTTTTCAGACCGTTTCATACTTCTCATATATTTGAAACCTTTTGAAGCTCTTCATATTTTTCACACATTTTCAGGCTCTTCATGTTTTTGAACACCGCTTCATGCTCCTCCTATTTTTCAGACCGTTTCATGCTCCTCATGTATTTCACACCGTTTGAAGCTCTTCATATTTTTCACACCTTTTCAGGCTCTTCATGTTTTTGATTACCGTTTCATCCTCCTCCTATTTTTCAGACCGTTTCATGCTCCTCATATTTTTCACACCTTTTGAAGCTCTTCATATTTTTCCCACCTTTTCAGGCTCTTCATGTTTTTCAACACCAGTTCATGCTCCTCCTATTTTTCAGACCATTCATGCTCCTCATATTTTTGAAACCTTTAGAAACTCTTCATATTTTTCACACCTTTTCCGGCTCTTCATGTTTTTCAACACCGCTTCATGAACCTCTATATTTCAGACAGTTTCATGCTCATCTCATTTTTGACACCTTTTGAAGCTCTTCATATTTTTCACACCTTTTCAGGCTCTTCATGTGTTTGAACACCACTTCACGCTCCTCCTAATTTTCAGACCGTATCATGCTCCTCATATTTTTCACACCTTTTGACGCTCTTCATATTTTTCACACCTTTTCAGGCTCTTCATATTTTTGAACACGACTTCATGCTCCTCCTATTTTTCAGACCGTTTCATGCTCATCTCATTTTTGACACCTTTTGAAGCTCTTCATATTTTTCACACCTTTTCAGGCTCTTCATATTTTTGAACACGACTTCATGCTCCTCCTATTTTTCAGACCGTTTCATGCTCCTCTCATTTTTGACACCTTTTGAAGCTTTGCATATTTTTCACAACTTTTCAGGCTCTTCATGTTTTTGAACACCGCTTCATGCTCCTCCTATTTTTCAGACCGTATCATGCTCCTCATATTTTTCACACCTTTTGAAGCTCTTCATTATTTCACACCTTTTCAGGCTCTTCTTTTTTTTCAACACTACTTGTTGCTCCTCCTATTTTTTAGACCTTTTCATGCTCATCTAATTTTTGACACCTTTTGAAGCTCTTCATATTTTTTACACCTTTTGAAGCTCTTCATATTTTTAACATTTTTGAAGCTCTTCATAATTTTCAAACGATTTCAGACTCTTCATGTTTTTCAACTCCACTTCATGCTCCTGCTATTTATCATACCGTTTCATACTCCTCATATTTTTGACACCTTTTGAGGCTCTTCATATTTTTCACACCTTTTCAGGCTCTTCATGTTTTTGAACACAGCTTCATGCTCCTCCTATTTTTTCTACCGTATCATGCTCCTCATATTTTTCACACCTTTTGAAGCTCTTCATAATTTTCACACCTTTTCAGGCTCTTCATGTTTTTGAACAGCACTTCATGCTCCTCCTATTTTTCAGACCGTTTCGTACTCCTCATATTTTTGACACCTTTTGAAGCTCTTCATATTTTTCACACCTTTTCAGTCTCTTCATGTTTTCAACACCGCTTCATGCTCCTCCTATTTTTCAGATCGTTTCATGCTCCTCATAATTTTGACACCTTTTGAACCTCTTCATAATTTTCACACCTTTTCAGGCTCTTCATGTTTTTGAACACTTCTTCATGCTCCTCCTCTTATTCAGACAGTTTCATGCTCCTCATATTTTTCACACCTTTTGAAGCCGTTCATATTTCTCTCACCTTTTCATGCTCTTCATTTTTTTCAACACTATTTATTACTCCTCCTATTTTTTAGACAGTTTCATGCTCATCTAATTTTTGACAACTTTTGAAGCTCTTCATATTTTTCACCTTTTTGAAGCTCTTCATATTTTTCACACAATTTCAGACTCTTCATGTTTTTCAACACCGCTTCATGCTCCTTCTATTTATCATACCGTTTCATACTCCTCATATTTTGACACGTTTTGAGGCTCTTCATATTTTTCACACCTTTTCAGGCTCTTCATGTTTTTGAACTCCGTTTCATGCTCCTCCTATTTTTTCGACCGTATCAAGCTCCTCATATTTTTCACACCTTTTGAAGCTCTTCATATTTTTCTCACCTTTTCAGGCTCTTCATGTTTTTGAACAGCACTTCATGCTCCTCCAATTTTTCAGAGAGTTTCATGCTCCTCATGTATTTCACACCTTTTGAAGCTCTTCATATTTTTCACACCTTTTCAGGCTCTTCATGTTTTTCCACACCACTTCATGCTTCTCCTATTTTTCATCCGTTTCATGCTCATCTCAATTTTGACACCTTTTGAAGCTTTTCATATTTTTCACAACTTTTCAGGCTCTTCATGTTTTTGAACACCGCTTCATGCTCCTCCTATTTTTCAGACAGTTTCCTGCTCCTCATATTTTTGACACCTTTTGAAGCTCTTCATATTTTTCACACCTTTTCAGACTCTTCATGTTTTTCAACACCGCTTCATGCTCCTCCTTTTTTTCAGACCGTTTCATGCTCCTCCTGTATTTCACATCTTTTGAAGCTCTTCATATTTTTCACACCTTTTGAAGCTCTTCATATTTTTCACATTTTTGAAGCTCTTCATATTTTCCACACGTTTTCAGACTCTTCATGTTTTTCAACATCACTTCATGCTCCTCCTATTTTTCAGACCGTTTCATGCTCCTCATATTTTGACACCTTTTGAAGCTCTTCATATTTTTCACACCTTTTCAGGCTCTTCATGTTTTTTAACACCGCTTCATGCTCCTCCTATTTTTCAGATCGTTTCCTGCTCCTCATATTTTTGACACATTTGAAGCTCTTCATGTATTTCACAACTTTTCAGACTTTTCCTTTTTTTCAACACGACTTCATGCTCCTCCTATTTTTCAGAACGTTACATGCTCATCTCATTTTGACACCTTTTGAAGCTCTTCATATTTTTCACACCTTTTCAGGCTCTTCATGTTTTTCAACACCGCTTCATGCACCTCTATTTTTCAGACCGTTTCATGCTCATCTCATTTTTGACACCTTTTGAAGCTCTTCATATTTTTCACACCTTTTCAGGCTCTTCATGTTTTTGAACACCGCTTCACGCTCCTCCTGTTTTTCAGACCGTATAGTGCTCCTCATATTTTTGACACCTTTTGAAGCTCTTCATATTTTTCACACCTTTTCAGGCTCTTCATATTTTTCAACACCGCTTCATGCACCTCTATTTTTCAGACCGTTTCATGCTCATCTCATTTTTGACACCTTTTGAAGCTCTTCATATTTTTCACACCTTTTCAGGCTCTTCATGTTTTTGAACACCGCTTCACGCTCCTCCTATTTTTCAGACCGTATCGTGCTCCTCATATTTTTCTCACCTTTTGAAGCTCTTCATATTTTTCACACCTTTTCAGGCTCTTCATATTTTTGAACACGACTTCATGCTCCTCCTATTTTTCAGACCGTTTCATGCTCCTCTCATTTTTGACACCTTTTGAAGCTTTGCATATTTTTCACAACTTTTCAGGCTCTTCATGTTTTTGATCACCGTTTCATGCTTCTCCTATTTTTCAGACCGTTTCATGCTCCTCATATTTATGACACCTTTTGAAACTCTTCCTATTTTTCACACCTTTTCATGCTTTTCATGTTTCTGAAAACCGCTTCATGATCCTCCTATTTTTCAGACCGTTTCATTCTCCTCATATATTTCACACCTTTTGAAGCTCTTCATATTTTTCACACCTTTTCATGCTCTTCATGTTTCTGAAAACCGCTTCATGATCCTCCTATTTTTCAGACCGTTTCATTCTCCTCATATATTTCAAACCTTTTGAAGCTCTTCATATTTTTCACACCTTTTCAGGCTCTTCATGTTTTTGACACTGCTTCATGCTCCTCGTATTTTTCAGATCGTTTCATGCTCCTCATATTTTTGACACTTTTTGAGCTCTTCATAATTTTCACACCTTTTCAGGCTCTTCATGTTTTTGAACACCACTTCACGCTACTCCTAATTTTCAGACCGTATCATGCTCCTCATATTTTTCACACCTTTTGACGCTCTTCATATTTTTCACACCTTTTCAGGCTCTTCATATTTTTGAACACGACTTCATGCTCCTCCTATTTTTCAGACCGTTTCATGCTCCTCTCATTTTTGACACCTTTTGAAGCTTTGCATATTTTTCACAACTTTTCAGGCTCTTCATGTTTTTGAACACCGCTTCATGCTCCTCCTATTTTTCAGACCGTATCATGCTCCTCATATTTTTCACACCTTTTGAAGCTCTTCATATTTTTCACACCTTTTCAGGCTCTTCTTTTTTTTCAACACTACTTCTTGCTCCTCCTATTTTTAGACCTTTTCATGCTCATCTAATTTTTGACACCTTTTGAAGCTCTTCATATTTTTTACACCTTTTGAAGCTCTTCATATTTTTAACATTTTAGAAGCTCTTCATAATTTTCAAACGATTTCAGACTCTTCATGTTTTTCAACTCCGCTTCATGCTCCTGCTATTTATCATACCGTTTCATACTCCTCATATTTTTGACACCTTTTGAGGCTCCTCATATTTTTCACACTTTTTCAGGCTCTTCATGTTTTTGAACACAGCTTCATGCTCCTCCTATTTTTTCTACCGTATCATGCTCCTCATATTTTTCACACCTTTTGAAGCTCTTCATATTTTTCACACCTTTTCAGGCTCTTCATGTTTTTGAACAGCACTTCATGCTCCTCCTATTTTTCAGACCGTTTCGTACTCCTCATATTTTTGACACATTTTGAAGCTCTTCATATTTTTCAGACATTTTCAGTCTCTTCATGTTTTCAACACCGCTTCATGCTCCTCCTATTTTTCAGATCGTTTCATGCTCCTCATATTTTGACACCTTTTGAACCTCTTCATAATTTTCACACCTTTTCAGGCTCTTCATGTTTTTCAACACTTCTTCATGCTCCTCCTCTTTTTCAGACAGTTTCCTGCTCCTCATATTTTTGACACCTTTTGAAGGTCTTCATGTTTTTCACACCTTTTCAGACACTTCATATTTTTCAACATCGCTACATGCTCCTCCTGTTTTTCAGACCGTTTCATGCTCATCTCATTTTTGACACCATTCGAAGCTTTGCATATTTTTCACAACTTCTCAGGGTCTTCATATTTTTGAACACCGCCTCATGCTCCTCCTATTTTTCAGACCGTTTCATGCTCCTCATATATTTCACACATTTTGAAGCTCTTCATATTTTTCACACCTTTTCAGGCTCTTCATATTTATGAACTCGACTTCATGCTCCTCCTATTTTTCAGACCATTTCATGGTCCTCTCATTTTTGACAACTTTTGAAGCTTTGCATATTTTTCACAACTTTTAAGGCTCTTCATGTTTTTGAACACCGCTTCATGCTCCTCCTATTTTTCAAACCATATCATGCTCCTCATATTTTTCACACCTTTTGAAGCTCTTCATATTTTCACCCCTTTTCAGGCTCTTCATGTTTTTGAACACCGCTTCATGATCCTCCTGTTTTTCAGACCGTATCATGTTCATCTCATGTTTGTCACTTTTGAAGCTCTTTATATTTTTCACACCTTTTGAAGCTCTTCATATTTTTCACAGGTTTTCAGGCTCTTCATATTTGTGAAACATTTTGAAGCTCTTCATATTTTCACCCCTTTTCAGGCTCTTCATGTTTTTGAACACCGCTTCATGATCCTCCTGTTTTTCAGACCGTATCATGTTCATCTCATTTTTGTCACCTTTGAAGCTCATTATATTTTTCACACCTTTTGTAGCTCTTCATATTTTTCACACTTTTTCAGGTTCTTCATGTTTTTCAACACCGTTTCATGCTGCTTCTATTTTTCAGTCCGTTTCATGCTCCTCATATTTTTCACACATTTTGAAGCTCTTCATATTTTTCACACCTTTTCAGGATCTTCATGTTTTGGAACACAGATTCATGCTCCTCCAATTTATCAGACCGTTTCATGCTCCTCATATTTTTGACACCTTTTGAAGCTCTTTATATTTTTCACAGTTTTTCAGGCTCTTCATGATTTTCAACACCGTTTCATGTTATTCCTATTTTTCAGTCCGTTTAATGCTCATCTTATTTTTGACACCTTTTGAAGCTTTTCATACTTTTCACAACTTTTCAGGCTATTCATGTTTTTGAACACCGCTTCATGCTCCTCCTATTTTTCAGATTGATTCATGCTCCTCATATTTTTGACACCTTTTGAAGCTCTTCATATTTTTCACACCTTTTCAGGCTCTTCATGTTTTTCAACACCGCTTCATGCTCATCGTATTTTGCCGACCGTTTCATGCTCCTCATATTTTTGACACCTTTTGATGCTCTTCAGATATTTCACACCTTTCCAGGCTCTTCATTTTTTCAACACCACTTCATGCTCCTCCTATTTTTCAGATCGTTTCATGCTCATCTCATTTTAACACCTTTTGAAGCTCTTCATATTTTTCACAAATTTTGAAGGTCTTCATATTTTTCACACGTTTTCAGGCTCTTCATGATTTTCAACACCGCTTCATGCTCCTCCTATTTTTCAGACCTTTTCATGCTCATCTCTTTTTTGACACCTTTTGAAGCTCCTCATATTTTTCACACCTTTTGAAGCTCTTCATATTTTTCACATTTATGAATCTCTTCATATTTTCCACACGTTTTCAGACAATTCATGTTTTTCAACATCGCTTCATGCTCCTCCTATTTTTCAGACCGTTTCATTCTCCTCATATTTTTGACACCTTTTGAAGCTCTTCATATTTTTCACACTTTTTCAGATTTTCCTTTTTTTCAACACGACTTCATGCTCCTCCTATTTTTCAGACCGTTTCATGTTCATCTCATTTTGACACCGTTTGAAGCTCTTCATGTTTTTCACATCTTTTGAAGCTCTTCATATTTTTCACAACTTTTCAGGCACTTTATGATTTTCAACAGCGCTTCATGCTCCTCTTATTTTTCAGACCGTTTCATGCTCCTCATATTTTTGACACCTTTTGAAGCTCTTCATACTTTTCACACTTTTTCAGATTTTCCTTTTTTTCAACACGACTTCATGCTCCTCCTATTTTTCAGATCGTTTCATGCTCCTCATAATTTTGACACCTTTTGAACCTCTTCATAATTTTCACACCTTTTCAGGCTCTTCATGTTTTTGAACACTTCTTCATGCTCACCCTCTTTTTCAGACAGTTTCATGCTCCTCATATTTTTGACACCTTTTGAAGTTCTTCATATTTTTCACACCTTTTCAGGCTCTTCATGTTTTTGATCACCGTTTCATGCTCCTCCTATTATTGAGACCGTTTCATGCTCCTCATATTTTTGACAACTTTTGAAGCTCTTCATATTTTTCACACCTTTTCAGACACTTCATATTTTTCAACATCGCTACATGCTCCTCCTGTTTTTCAGACCGTTTCATACTCCTCATATTATTGACACCTTTTGAAGCTCTTCATATTTTCCACACCTTTTCAGGCTCTTCATGTTTTTCAACACCGCTTCATGATCGTCCTATTTTCAGATCGTTTCATGCTCCTCATATTTTGACACCTTTTGAAGCTCTTCATATTTTTCACACCTTTTCAGGCTCTTCATGTTTTTGAACACTTCTTCATCCTCCTCCGATTTTTCAGACCGTTTCATTCTCCTCATATTTTTGACACGTTATGAAGGTCTTCATATTTTTCACACCTTTTCAGGCTCTTCATGTTTTTCAACACCACTTCATGCTCCTCCTTTTTATTAGACCGTTTCAGGCTCCTCATATTTTTCACACCTTTTGAAGCCGTTCATATTTCTGACACCTTTTCAGGCTCTTCATGATTTTGAACACCGCCTCATGCTCCTCCTATTTTTCAGACCGTATCATGCTCCTCATATATTTCACACATTTTGAAGCTCTTCATATTTTTCACACCTTTTCAGGCTCTTCATATTTATGAACTCGACTTCATGCTCCTCCTATTTTTCAGACCATTTCATGGTCCTCTCATTTTTGACAACTTTTGAAGCTTTGCATATTTTTCACAACTTTTAAGGCTCTTCATGTTTTTGAACACCGCTTCATGCCCCTCCTTTTTTTCAAACCGTATCATGGTCCTCATATTTTTCACACCTTGTGAAGCTCTTCATATTTTTCACACCTTTTCATGCTCTTCATTTTTTTCAACAGTATTTGTTACTCCTCCTATTTTTTAGACCGTTTCATGCTCATCTAATTTTTGACACCTTTTGAAGCTCTTCATATTTTTCACACCTTTTCAAGCTCTTCTTTTTTTTCAACACTACTTGTTGCTCCTCCTATTTTTTAGCCCGTTTCATGCTCAACTAATTTTTGACACCTTTTGAAGCTCTTCATATTTTTTACACCTTTTGAAGCTCTTCATATTTTTAACATTTTTGAAGCTCTTCATAATTTTCAAATGATTTCAGACTCTTCATGTTTTTCAACTCCGCTTCATGCTCCTGCTATTTATCATACCGTTTCATACTCCTCATATTTTTGACAACTTTTGAGGCTCTTCATATTTTTCACACCTTTTCAGGCTCTTCATGTTTTTGAACACCGCTTCATGCTCCTCCTATTTTTCAGACCGTTTCATGCTCCTCATGTATTTCACACCGTTTTAAGCTCTTCATATTTTTCACACCTTTTCAGGTTCTTCATGTTTTTGATTACCGTTTCATCCTCCTCCTATTTTTCAGACCGTTTCATGCTCCTCATATTTTTCACACCTTTTGAAGCTCTTCATATTTTTCCCACCTTTTCAGTCTCTTCATGTTTTTCAACACCAGTTCATGCTCCTCCTATTTTTCAGACCATTCATGCTCCTCATATTTTTGAAACCTTTAGAAACTATTCATATTTTTCACACCTTTTCCAGCTCTTCATGTTTTTCAACACCGCTTCATGCTCCTCCTATTTTCAGATCGTTTCATGCTCCTCATATTTTTCACAACTTTTGAAGCTCTTCATATTTTTCACACATTTTCAGGCTCTTCATGTTTTTGAACACTTCTTCTTGCTCCTCCTCTTTTCAAACCCTTTCATGCTTCTCATATATTTGACATCTTTTAAAGCTCTTCATATTTTTCACACCTTTTCAGGCTCTTCATGTTTTTCAACACCACTTCATGCTCCTCCTATTTTTGAGAACGTTTCATGCTCCTCATATTTCTGACACCTTTAGAAACTCTTCATATTTTTCACACCTTTTCAGGCTCTTCATGTTTTTTAACACCTCTTCATACTCCTCCTATTTTTCAGACCGTTTCATTCTCCTCATATTTTTGACACCTTTTCAAGCTCTTCATATATTTCACACCTTTTCAGGTTTTTCATTTTTTTCAACACCACTTCATGCTCCTCCTATTTTTCAGAGCGTTTCATGCTCCTCCTCTTTTTGACAGCTTTTGAAGCTCTTCATATATTTCACACATTTTCAGGCTCTTCATGTTTTTCAACACCGCTTCATGCTCGTCCTATTTTTCAGAACGTTTCATGCTCCTCAAATTTTTGACACCTTTTGAAGCTCTTCATATTTTTCACACCTTTTCAGGCTTTTCATGTTTTTGAACACCGCTTCATGTTCCTCCTATTTTTCAGACCGTTTCATGCTCCTCATATTTTTGACACCTTTTGAAGCTCTTCATATATTTCACACCTTTTCAGGCTCTTCATATTTTTGAACACCGCTTCATGCTCCTCCTAATTTCAGACCGTTTCATGCTCCTCTCATTTTTGACACCTTTTGAAGCTTTGCATTTCTTTACACAACTTTTCAGGCTCTTCATGTTTTTGAACACTGCTTCATGCTCCTCCTATTTTTCAGACCGTATCATGCTCCTCATATTTTTCACACATTTTGAAGCTCTTCATATTTTTCACACCTTTTCAGGCTCTTCATTTTTTTCAAGACTTCTTGTTGCTCCTCCCATTTTTTAGACCTTTTCATGCTCATCTAATTTTTGACACTTTTGAAGCTCTTCATATTTTTTACACCTTTTGAAGCTCTTCATATTTTTCACATTTTTGAAGCTCTTCATATTTTTCACACGATTTCAGACTCTTCATGTTTTTCAACACCGCTTCATGCTCCTGCTATTTATCATACCGTTGCATACGCCTCATATTTTGACATGTTTTGAGGCTCTTCATATTTTTCACACCTTTTCAGGGTCTTCATGTTTTTGAACTACGCTTCATACTCCTCCTATTTTTTCGACCGTATCATGCTCCTCATATTTTTCACACCTTTTGAAGCTCTTCATATTTTTCTCACCTTTTCAGGCTCTTCATGATTTTCATCACCGCTTCATGCTCCTCCTATTTTTCAGACCGTTTCACGCTCATCTCATTTTTGACACCTTTTGAAGCTCTTCATATTTTTCTCACCGTTTCAGGCTCTTCATGTTTTTGAACACCGCTTCATGCTCCTCCTATTTTTCAGATCGTTTCATGCTCCTCATAATTTTGATACCTTTGAAGCTCTTCATATTTTTCACACCTATTCAGGCTCTTCATGTTTTTGAACACCACTTCATGCTCAGCCTATTTTTCAGACCGTTTCATGCTCTCATATATTTGAAACCTTTTGAAGCTCTTCATATTTTTCACACCTTTTCAGGCTCTTCATGTTTTTGAACACCGCTTCATGCTCCTCCTATTTTTCAGACCGTTTCATGCTCCTCTTGTATTTCACACCGTTTGAAGCTCTTCATATTTTTCACACCTTTTCAGGCTCTTCATGTATTTGATTACCGTTTCATCCTCCTCCTATTTTTCAGACCGTTTCATGCTCCTCATATTTTTCACAGCTTTTGAAGCTCTTCATATTTTTCCCACCTTTTCAGGCTCTTCATGTTTTTCCACACCAGTTCATGCTCCTCCTATTTTTCAGACCATTCATGCTCCTCATATTTTTGAAACCTTTAGAAACTCTTCATATTTTTCACACCTTTTCCGGCTCTTCATGTTTTTCAACACCGCTTCATGCACCTCTATTTTTCAGACCGTTTCATGCTCATCTCATTTTTGACACCTTTTGAAGCTCTTCATATTTTTACACCTTTTCAGGCTCTTCATATTTTTGAACACGACTTCATGCTCCTCCTATTTTTCAGACCGTTTCATGCTCCTCTCATTTTTGACACCGTTTGAAGCTTTGCATATTTTTCACAACTTTTCAGGCTCTTCATGTTTTTGAACACCGCTTCATGCTCCTCCTATTTTTCAGACCGTATCATGCTCCTCATATTTTTCACACCTTTTGAAGCTCTTCATTATTTCACACCTTTTCAGGCTCTTCTTTTTTTTCAACACTACTTGTTGCTCCTCCTATTTTTTAGACCTTTTCATGCTCATCTAATTTTTGACACCTTTTGAAGCTCTTCATATTTTTTACACCTTTTGTAGCTCTTCATATTTTTAACATTTTTGAAGCTCTTCATAATTTTCAAACGACTTCAGACTCTTCATGTTTTTCAACTCCACTTCATGCTCCTGCTATTTATCATACCGTTTCATACTACTCATATTTTTGACACCGTTTGAGGCTCTTCATATTTTTCACACCTTTTCAGGCTCTTCATGTTTTTGAACACCGCTTCATGCTCCTCCTATTTTTTTCTACCGTATCATGCTCCTCATATTTTTCACACCTTTTGAAGCTCTTCATAATTTTCACACCTTTTCAGGCTCTTCATGTTTTTGAACAGCACTTCATGCTCCTCCTATTTTTCAGACCGTTTCATGCTCCTCATGTATTTCACACCGTTTGAAGCTCTTCATATTTTTCACACCGTTTCAGGCTCTTCATGTTTTTGAACACCGCTTCATGCTCCTCCTATTTTTCAGACCGTTTCATGCTCCTCATGTATTTCACACCGTTTGAAGCTCTTCATATTTTTCACACCTTTTCAGGCTCTTCATGTTTTTGATTACTGTTTCATCCTCCTCCTAATTTTCAGACCGTTTCATGCTCCTCATATTATTCACACGTTTTGAAGCTCTTCATATTTTTCCCACCTTTTCAGGCTCTTCATGTTTTTCAACACCAGTTCATGCTCCTCCTATTTTTCAGACCATTCATGCTCCTCA
The DNA here is from genome assembly GCF_033118175.1 of Dama dama. Classification (NCBI taxonomy): domain Eukaryota; kingdom Metazoa; phylum Chordata; class Mammalia; order Artiodactyla; family Cervidae; genus Dama; species Dama dama. Next base: position 926,280 of record NW_026870955.1, on the reverse strand, counting down.
TATTTTTGAAACCTTTAGAAACTATTCATATTTTTCACACCTTTTCCAGCTCTTCATGTTTTTCAAAACCGCTTCATGCTCCTCCTATTTTCAGATCGTTTCATGCTCCTCATATTTGACACCTTTTGAAGCTCTTCATATTTTTCACACCTTTTCAGGCTCTTCATGTTTTTGAACACTTCTTCTTGCTCCTGCTCTTTTTCAAACCCTTTCATGCTTCTCATATTTTTCACACCTTTTAAAGCTCTTCATATTTTTCACACCTTTTCAGGCTCTTCATTGTTTTCAACACCACTTCATGCTCCTCCTATTTTTGAGACCGTTTCATGCTCCTCATATTTCTGACACCTTTAGAAACTCTTCATATTTTTCACACCTTTTCAGGCTCTTCATGTTTTTTAACACCTCTTCATACTCCTCCTATTTTTCAGACCGTTTCATTCTCCTCATACTTTTGACACCTTTTTAAGCTCTTCATATATTTCACACCTTTTCAGGTTTTTCATTTTTTTCAACACCACTTCATGCTCCTCCTATTTTTCAGAGCGTTTCATGCTCCTCCTCTTTTTGACAGCTTTTGAAGCTCTTCATATATTTCACACATTTTCAGGCTCTTCATGTTTTTCAACACCGCTTCATGCTCGTCCTATTTTTCAGAACGTTTCATGCTCCTCAAATTTTTGACACCTTTTGAAGCTCTTCATATTTTTCACACCTTTTCAGGCTTTTCATGTTTTTGAACACCGCTTCATGTTCCTCCTATTTTTCAGACCGTTTCATGCTCCTCATATTTTTGACACCTTTTGAAGCTCTTCATATATTTCACACCTTTTCAGGCTCTTCATATTTTTGAACACCGCTTCATGCTCCTCCTAATTTCAGACCGTTTCATGCTCCTCTCATTTTTGACACCTTTTGAAGCTTTGCATTTCTTTACACACCTTTTCAGGCTCTTCATGTTTTTGAACACAGCTTCATGCTCCTCCTATTTTTCAGACCGTATCATGCTCCTCATATTTTTCACACATTTTGAAGCTCTTCATATTTTTCACACCTTTTCAGGCTCTTCATTTTTTTCAAGACTACTTGTTGCTCCTCCTATTTTTTAGACCTTTTCATGCTCATCTAATTTTTGACACTTTTGAAGCTCTTCATATTTTTTACACCTTTTGAAGCTCTTCATATTTTTCACATTTTTGAAGCTCTTCATATTTTTCACATGATTTCAGACTCTTCATGTTTTTCAACACCGCTTCATGCTCCTGCTATTTATCATACCGTTGCATACTCCTCATATTTTTGACATGTTTTGAGGCTCTTCATATTTTTCACACCTTTTCAGGGTCTTCATGTTTTTGAACTACGCTTCATACTCCTCCTATTTTTTCGACCGTATCATGCTCCTCATATTTTTCACACCTTTTGAAGCTCTTCATATTTTTCTCACCTTTTCAGGCTCTTCATGATTTTCATCACCGCTTCATGCTCCTCCTATTTTTCAGACCGTTTCATGCTCATCTCATTTTTGACACCTTTTGAAGCTCTTCATATGTTTCACACCTTTTCAGGCTCTTCATGTTTTTGAACACCGCTTCATGCTCCTCCTATTTTTCAGACCGTTTCATGCTCCTCATGTATTTCACACCGTTTGAAGCTCTTCATATTTTTCACACCTTTTCAGGCTCTTCATGTTTTTGATTACCGTTTCATCCTCCTCCTATTTTTCAGACCGTTTCATGCTCCTCATATTTTTCACACCTTTTGAAGCTCTTCATATTTTTCCCACCTTTTCAGGCTCTTCATGTTTTTCCACACCAGTTCATGCTCCTCCTATTTTTCAGACCATTCATGCTCCTCATATTTTTGAAACCTTTAGAAACTCTTCATATTTTTCACACCTTTTCCGGCTCTTCATGTTTTTCAACACCGCTTCATGCACCTCTATTTTTCAGACCGTTTCATGCTCATCTCATTTTTGACACCTTTTGAAGCTCTTCATATTTTTCACACCTTTTCAGGCTCTTCATGTTTTTGAACACCACTTCACGCTCCTCCTAATTTTCAGACCGTATCATGCTCCTCATATTTTTCACACCTTTTGACGCTCTTCATATTTTTCACACCTTTTCAGGCTCTTCATATTTTTGAACACGACTTCATGCTCCTCCTATTTTTCAGACCGTTTCATGCTCCTCTCATTTTTGACACCTTTTGAAGCTTTGCATATTTTTCACAACTTTTCAGGCTCTTCATGTTTTTGAACACCGCTTCATGCTCCTCCTATTTTTCAGACCGTATCATGCTCCTCATATTTTTCACACCTTTTGAAGCTCTTCATTATTTCACACCTTTTCAGGCTCTTCTTTTTTTTCAACACTACTTGTTGCTCCTCCTATTTTTTAGACCTTTTCATGCTCATCTAATTTTTGACACCTTTTGAAGCTCTTCATATTTTTTACACCTTTTGAAGCTCTTCATATTTTTAACATTTTTGAAGCTCTTCATAATTTTCAAACGATTTCAGACTCTTCATGTTTTTCAACTCCACTTCATGCTCCTGCTATTTATCATACCGTTTCATACTCTTCATATTTTTGACACCGTTTGAGGCTCTTCATATTTTTCACACCTTTTCAGGCTCTTCATGTTTTTGAACACAGCTTCATGCTCCTCCTATTTTTTTCTATCGTATCATGCTCTTCATATTTTTCACACCTTTTGAAGCTCTTCATAATTTTCACACCTTTTCAGGCTCTTCAGGTTTTTGAACAGCACTTCATGCTCCTCCTATTTTTCAGACCGTTTCATGCTCCTCATGTATTTCACACCGTTTGAAGCTCTTCATATTTTTCACACCTTTTCAGGCTCTTCATGTTTTTGAACACCGCTTCATGTTCCTCCTATTTTTCAGACCGTTTCATGCTCCTCATGTATTTCACACCGTTTGAAGCTCTTCATATTTTTCACACCTTTTCAGGCTCTTCATGTTTTTGAACACCGCTTCATGCTCCTCCTATTTTTCAGACCGTTTCATGCTCCTCATGTATTTCACACCGTTTGAAGCTCTTCATATTTTTCACACCTTTTCAGGCTCTTCATGTTTTTGATTACTGTTTCATCCTCCTCCTATTTTTCAGACCGTTTCATGCCCCTCATATTATTCACACCTTTTGAAGCTCTTCATATTTTTCCCACCTTTTCAGGCTCTTCATGTTTTCAACACCGCTTCATGCTCCTCCTATTTTTCAGATCGTTTCATGCTCCTCATATTTTGACACCTTTTGAAGCTCTTCATAATTTTCACACCTTTTCAGGCTCTTCATGTTTTTGAACACTTCTTCATGCTCCTCCTCTTTTTCAGACAGTTTCATGCTCCTCATATTTTTGACACCTTTTGAAGCTCTTCATATTTTTCACACCTTTTCAGGCTCTTCATGTTTTTCCACATCACTTCATGCTTCTACTATTTTTCAGACCGTTTCATGCTCCTCATGTATTTCACACATTTTGAAGCTCTTCATATTTTTCACACCTTTTCAGGCTCTTCATATTTATGAACTCGACTTCATGCTCCTCCTATTTTTCAGAGCATTTCATGGTCCTCTCATTTTTGACAACTTTTGAAGCTTTGCATATTTTTCACAACTCTTAAGGCTCTTCATGTTTTTGAACACCGCTTCATGCTCCTCCTATTTTTCAAACCGTATCATGCTCCTCATATTTTTCACACCTTTTGAAGCTCTTCATATTTTTCACACCTTTTCATGCTCTTCATTTTTTTCAACACTATTTGTTACTCCTCCTATTTTTTAGACCGTTTCATGCTCATCTAATTTTTGACACCTTTTGAAGCTCTTCATATTTTTCACATTTTTGAAGCTCTTCATTTTTTTCACACAATTTCAGACTCTTCATGTTTTTCAACACCGCTCCATGCTCCTTCTATTTATCATACCGTTTCATACTCCTCATATTTTGACACGTTTTGAGGCTCTTCATATTTTTCACACCTTTTCAGGCTCTTCATGTTTTTGAACTCCGCTTCATGATCCTCCTATTTTTTCGACCGTATCATGCTCCTCATATTTTTCACACCTTTTGAAGCTCTTCATATTTTTCTCACCTTTTCAGGCTCTTCATGTTTTTGAACAGCACTTCATGCTCCTCCTATTTTTTAGATAGTTTCATGCTCCTCATGTATTTCACACCTTTTGAAGCTCTTCATATTTTTCACATCTTTTCAGGCTCTTCATGTTTTTCCACACCACTTCATGCTTCTCCTATTTTTCATCCGTTTCATGCTCCTCATGTATTTCACACATTTTGAAGCTCTTCATATTTTTCACACCTTTTCAGGCTCTTCATGTTTTTGATCACCGCTTCATGCTCCTCCTATTTTTCAGACCGTTTCCTGCTCCTCATATTTTTGACACATTTTCAAGCTCTTCATATTTTTCACACCTTTTCAGGCTCTTCATTTTTTTCAAGACTACTTGTTGCTCCTCCTATTTTTTAGACTGTTTCATGCTCATCTAATTTTTGACACTTTTGAAGCTCTTCATATTTTTTACACCTTTGAAGCTCTTCATATTTTTCACATTTTTGAAGCTCTTCATATTTTTAACATGATTTCAGACTCTTCATGTTTTTCAACACCGCTTCATGCTCCTGCAATTTATCATACCGTTGCATACTCCTCATATTTTTGACATGTTTTGAGGCTCTTCATATTTTTCACACCTTTTCAGGCTCTTCATGTTTTTGAACTACGCTTCATGCTACTCCTACTTTTTCGACCGTATCATGCTCCTCATATTTTTCACACCTTTTGAAGCTCTTCATATTTTTCTCACCTTTTCAGGCTCTTCATGATTATCAACACCGCTTCATGCTCCTCCTATTTTTCAGATCGTTTCATGCTCATCTCATTTTGACACCTCTTGAAGCTCTTCATATTTTTCATACCTTTTGAAGCTCTTCATATATTTCATACCATTTCAGGCTCTTCATGATTTTCAACACCGCTTCATGCTCCTCCTATTTTTCAGACATTTTAATGCTCATCTCCTTTTTGACACCTTTTGAAGCTCTTCATATTTTTCACACATTTTGAGGCCTTCATATTTTTCACATTTTTGAAGCTCTTCATATTTTCCACACGTTTTCAGACTCTTTATGTTTTTCAACATCGCTTCATGCTCCTTTTATTTTTCAGACCGTTTCATGCTCCTCATATTTTGACACCTTTTGAAGCTCTTCATATTTTTCACACATTTTGAGGCCTTCATATTTTTCACATTTTTGAAGCTCTTCATATTTTCCACACCTTTTCAGTCTCTTCATGTTTATCAACACCGCTTCATGCACCTCTATTTTTCAGACCGTTTCATGCTCATCTCATTTTTGACACCTTTTGATGCTTTTCATATTTTTCACAACTTTTCCGGCTCTTCATGTTTTTGAACACCGCTTCATGCTCCTCCTATTTTTCAGACCGTTTCCTGCTCCTCATATTTTTGACACATTTTCAAGCTCTTCATATTTTCCACACCTTTTCAGGCTCTTCATGTTTATCAACACCGCTTCATGCACCTCTATTTTTCAGACCGTTTCATGCTCATCTCATTTTTGACACCTTTTGAAGCTTTTCATATTTTTCACAACTTTTCCGTCTCTTCATGTTTTTGAACACCGCTTCATGCTCCTCCTATTTTTCAGACCGTTTCCTGCTCCTCATATTTTTCACACCTTTTGAAGCTCTTCATATTTTTCTCACCTTTTCAGGCTCTTCATGATTATCAACACCGCTTCATGCTCCTCCTATTTTTCAGACCGTTTCATGCTCATCTCATTTTTGACACCTTTTGAAGCTCTTCATATTTTTCACACCTTTTCAGGCTCTTCATGTTTTTGAACACCGCTTCATGCTCCTCCTATTTTTCAGACCGATTCATGCTCCTCATATTTTTGACACCTTTTGAAGCTCTTCATATTTTTCACACCTATTCAGGCTCTTCATGTTTTTGAACACCACTTCAGGCTCCTCATATTTTTCAGACCGTTTCATGCTCCTCATATTTTTGACACCTTTTGAAGCTCTTCATATGTTTCACACCTTTTCAGGCTCTTCATGTTTTTGAACACCGCTTCATGCTCCTCCTATTTTTCAGACCGTTTCATGTTCCTCATATTTTTGACACCTTTTGAAGCTCTTCATATTTTTCACACCTATTCAGGCTCTTCATGTTTTTGAACACCTCTTCATGCTCCTCCTTTTTTTCAGACCGTTTCATGATTCTCATATATTTGAAACCTTTTGAAGCTCTTCATATTTTTCACACCTTTTCAGGCTCTTCATGTTTTTGAACACCGCTTCATGCTCCTCCTATTTTTCAGACCGTTTCATGCTCCTCATGTATTTCACACCGTTTGAAAATCTTCATATTTTTTACAGCTTTTCAGGATCTTCATGTTTTTGATTACCGTTTCATCCTCCTCCTATTTTTCAGACCGTTTCATGCTCCTCATATTTTTCACACCTTTTGAAGCTCTTCATATTTTTCCCACCTTTTCAGGCTCTTCATGTTTTTCAACACCAGTTCACGCTCCTCCTATTTTTCAGACCGTTTCATGCTGCTCATATTTTTGAAACCTTTAGAAACTCTTCATATTTTTTACACCTTTTCAGGCTCTTCATGTTTTTCAACACCACTTCATGCTCCTCCTATTTTTCAGACCGTTTTATGCTCCTCATTTTTTTGACACCTTTTGAAGCTCTTCATATATTTCACACCTTTTCAGGCTCTTCATATTTTTGAACACCGCTTCATGCTCCTATTTTTCAGATTGTTTCATGCTCCTCATATTTTTGACACCTTTTGAAGCTCTTCATATTTTTCACACCTTTTCAGGCTCTTCATGTTTTTGAACACCGCTTCATGCTCCTCCTATATTTCAGACCATTTCAGGCTCCTCATATTTTTCACACCTTTTGAAGCTCTTCATATTTCTCACACCTTTTCAGGCTCTTCAAGTTTTTCAACACCGCTTCATGCTCCTCCTTTTTTTCAGACCGTTTCATGCTCCTCATATTTGTGACACCATTTGAAGCTCTTCATATACTTCACATCTTTTCAGGCTCTTCATGTTATTGAACACCGCTTCATGCTCCTCCTATTTTTCAGACCGTATCATGCTCCTCATATTATTCACAACTTTTGAAGCTCTTCATATTTTTCATACGTTTTCATGCTGTTCATATTTTTGAACACGACTTCATGCTCCTCCTATTTTTCAGACCGTTTCATGCTCCTCTCATTTTTGACACCTTTTGAAGCTTTGCATAGTTTTCACAACTTTTCAGGCTCTTCATGTTTTTGAACACCGCTTCATGCTCCTCCTATTTTTCAGACCGTTTCATGCTCCTCATATTTTTCACATATTTTGAAGCTCTTCATATTTTTCACACCTTTTCAGGCTCTTCATTTTTTTCAACACTACTTGTTGCTCCTCCTATTTTTTAGACCGATTCATGCTCTTCTAATTTTTGACACTTTTGAAGCTCTTCATATTTATTACAACTTTTGAAGCTCTTCATATTTTTCACATTTTTGAAGCTCTTCATATTTTTCTCACCTTTTCAGGCTCTTCATGATTTTCAACACCGCTTCATGCTCCTCCTATTTTTCAGACCGTTTCATGCTCATCTCATTTTTGACACCTTTTGAAGCTCTTCATATTTGTCACATCTTTTGAAGCTCTTCATATTTTTCATATTTTGAAGCTCTTCATATTTTTCACACCTATTCAGGCTCTTCATGTTTTTGAACACCACTTCATGTTCCTCCTATTATTCAGACCGTTCCATGCTTCTCATATATTTGAAACCTTTTGAAGCTCTTCATATTTTTCCCACCTTTTCAGGCTCTTCATGTTGTTGAACACCGCTTCATGCTCCTCCTATTTTTCAGACCGTTTCATGCTCCTCATATTTTTGAAACCTTTTGAAGCTCTTCATATTTTTCACACCTTTTCAGGCTCTTCATGTTTTTCAACAATGCTTCATGCACCTCCTATTTTTCAGACCGTTTCATGCTCCTCATATTTTTGACACCTTTTGAAGCTCTTCATATTTTTCACACCTTTTGAAGCTCTTCATATTTTTCACACTTTTTCAGGCTCTTCATGTTTTTCAACACTGCTTCATGCTCCTCCTATTTTTCAGACCGTTCCTTGCTACTCATATTTTTGACACCTTTTGAAGCTCTTCATATTTTTCACACCTTTTCAGGCTCTTCATGTTTTTCAACAATGCTTCATGCACCTCCTATTTTTCAGAAAGTTTCGTGCTCCTCATATTTTTGACACCTTTTGAAGCTCTTCATATTTTTCACACCTTTTCAGGCTATTCTAGTTTTTCAACAACACTTAATGCTCCTCCTATTTTTCAGACCGTTTCTTGCACCTCATATATTTCACACCTTTTGAAGCTCTTCATATTTTTCACACCTTTTCTTTATCTTCATGATTTTCAACACCGCTTCATGCTCCTCCTATTTTTCAGACCGTTTCATGCTCATCTCATTTTTGACACCTTTTGAAGCTCTTCATATTTTTCACATCTTTTGAAGCTCTTCATATTTGTCACATTTTTGAAGCTCTTCATATTTTTCACACGATTTCCGACTCTTCATGTTTTTGAACACTGCTTCATGCTCCTGCTATTTATCATACCGTTTCATACTCCTCATATTTTTGACACCTTTTGAGGCTCTTCATATTATTCACACATTTTCAGGCTCTTCATTTTTTTCAACACCACTTCAAGCTCCTCCTATTTTTCAGACCGTTTCATGCTCATCTAATTTTTGACACCATTTGAAGCTCTTCATATTTTTCACACCTTTTGAAGCTCTTCATATATTTCACACCTTTTCAGGCTCTTCATGTTTTTCAACACCGCTTCATGCTACTCCTATTTTTAAGACCGTTTCATGCACCTCATATTTTTCACACCTTTTGAAGCTCTTCATATTTTTCACACCTTTTCAGGCTCTTCATGTTTTTCAACACCGCTTCATGCTCCTCCTATTTTTCAGACCGTTTCATGCTCCTCATATTTTTGACACCTTTTGAAGCTCTTCATATTTTCACAACTTTCAGCCTCTTCATGTTTATAAACACCGCTTCATGCTCCTCCTATTTTTCAGACCGTTTCATGCTCCTCATATTTTTCACACCTTTTGAAGCTCTTCATATTTTTCACAACTTTTCAGGCTCTTCATGTTTTTGAATACCGCTTCATGCTTCTCCTATTTTTCAGAACGTTTCATACTCCTCATAATTTTGACATCTTTTTAACCTCTTCATATTTTTCACACCTTTTCAGGCTCTTCATGTTTTTCAACACCACTTCATGCTTCTCCTATTTTTCAGACCGCTTAATGCTCCTCACGTATTTCACACCTTTTGAAGCTCCTCATATTTTTCACACCTTTTCATGCTCTTCATGTTTTTGAACACGGCTTCATGCTCCTCCTATTTTTCAGACCATTTCATGCTCCTCATATTTTTGAAAACTTTTGAAGCTCTTCATATTTTTCACACCTTTTCAGGCTCTTCTTATTTTTGAACACCGCTTCATGCTCCTCCTATTTTTGAGACCGTAACATGCTCCACATATTTTTGACACCTTTTGAAGCTTTCCATATTTTTCACACCTTTTCAGGCTCTTCATGTTTTTCAACACCACTTCATGCTCCTCCTGTTTTTCAACCGTTTCATGCTTATGTAATTTTTGACACCTTTTGAAGCTCGTCATATTTTTCACACCTTTTGAAGCTCTTCATATTTTTCACACGTTTTCAGGCTCTTCATGTTTTTCAACACAGCTTCATGCTCCTCATATTTTTCAGACCGTTTAGTCCTCCTCATGTATTTCACACCTTTTGAATCTCTTCATATTTTTCACACGTTTTCAGGCTCTTCATCGTTTTCAACACAGCTTCATGCTCCTCCTATTTTTCAGACCGTTTCATGCTCATCTCATTTTTGACACCTTTTGTAGCTCTTCATATTTGTCAAACCTTTTGAAGCGCTTCATATTTTTCATATTTTTGAAGCTCTTCATATTTTCACACGTTTTTGGACTCTTCATGTGTTTCAACACCGCTTCATGCTCCTGCTATTGTTCAGACCGTTTCATGCTCCTCATATTTTTGACACGTTTTGAGGCTTTTCTATTTTTCACACCTTTTCAGCTCTTCATGTTTTTGAACACCGCTTCATCCTCCTTCTATTTTTCAGACCATTTCATGATCCTCATATTTTTGACACCTTTTGAAGCTCTTCTAATTTTTCACACCTTTTCAGGCACTTCATGTTTTTGAACACCGCTTCATGCTCCTCCTATTTTTCAGACCGTTTCATGCTCCTCATATTTTTGACACCTTTTGAAGCTCTTCATATTTTTCACACCTTTTCATTCTCTTCATGATTTTCAACAGCATTTCATGCTCCTCCTATTTTTCAGACCGTTTCATGCTCATCTCATTTTTGACACCATTTGAAGCTCTTCATATTTTTCACACCTTTTGAAGCTGTTCTTATTTTTCATATTTTTGAAGCTCTTCATATTTTCACACGTTTTCAGACTCTTCATGTTTTTCAACACCGCTTCATGCTCCTGCTATTTTTCAGACCGTTTCATCCTCCTCATATTTTTGACAGGTTTTGAGGCTTTTCATATTTTTAACACCCATTCAGGTTCTTCATGTTTTTGAACACCGTTTCATAATCTTCCTATTTTTCAGACCGTTTCATGCTCCTCATATTTTTGACACCTTTTGAAGCTCTTCATATTTTTCACACCTTTTGAAGCTCTTCATATTTTTCACACGTTTTCATGCTCTTCATGTTTTTCAACACTGCTTCATGCTCCTCCTATTTTTCAGACCGTTCCTTGTTACTCATATTTTTGACACCTTTTGAAGCTCTTCATATTTTTCACACCTTTTCAGGCTCTTGATGTTTTTCAACAATGCTTCATGCACCTCCTATATTTCAGAACGTAACATGCTCCTCATATTTTTGACACCTTTTGAAGCTCTTCATATTTTTGACACCTTTTGAAGCTCTTCATTTTTTTCACACCTTTTAAAGCTCTTCATATTTTTCACACGTTTTCAGGCTCTTCTTGTTTTTCAACACCACTTCATGCTCCTCCTATTTTTTAGACAGTTTCATGCTCCTCATATTTTTCACGCCTTTTGAAGCTCTTCATATTTTTCACACCTTTTCAGGCTCTTCATGTTTTTGATCACCATTTCATGCTTCTCCTATTTTCAGACCGTTTCATGCTCCTCATATTTTTGACACCTTTTAAAGCTCCTCATATTTTTCACACCTTTTCAGGCTCTTCATGTTTTTCAACACCGCCTCATGCTGCTCCTATTTTTCAGACCGTTTCATTCTCCTCATTTTTATGACACCTTTAGAAGCTCTTCTAATTTTTCACACCTTTTCAGGCTCTTCATGTTTTCAACACAGCTTCATGCTCCTCCTATTTTTCAGACCGTTTCATGCTCCTCATATTTTTGACACCTTTGAAGCTCTTCATAATTTTGACACCTTTTGAAGCTCTTCATATATTTCCCACCTTTTCAGGTTCTTCATGTTTTTCAACAAAGCTTCATGATCCTCCTATTTTTCAGAGCGTTTCATGCTCCTCATATTTTTGACACCTTTTGAAGCTCTTCATATATTTCACACCTTTTCAGGCTCTTCATGTTTTTCAACACCGCTTCATGCTTCTCCTATTTTTCAGACCGTTTCATGCTCCTCATATTGTTGACACCTTTTGAAGCTCTTCATATTTTTCACACCTTTTCAGGCTCTTCATATTTTTCAACACCGTTTCATGCTCCACCTATTCTTCAGATCTTAACATTCTCCTCATATATTTGACACCTTTTGAAGCTCTTCATATTTTTCACACCTTTTCAGGCTCTTCATGTTTTTCAACACCGCTTCATGCTCCTTCTATTTTTCAGACCACTTCTTGTTCCTCATGTTTATCACACCTATTGAAGCTGTTAATGTTTTTCACACCTTTACAGGCTCTTCATGATTTTCAATACCCCTTCTTGCTCATCCTATTTTTCAGACCGTTTCATGCTTCTCTCATTTCTGACACAGTTTGAAGCTCTTCATATATTTCACACATTTTCAGGCTCTACATGTTTTTCAACACCATTTCATGCTCCTCCTATTTTTCAGACCGTTTCATACTCATCTCGCTTTTGACACATTTTGAAGCTCTTCATATTTTCCACACCTTTTGAAGCTCTTCATATTTCTCACAACGTTTAAGCTCTTCATGTTTTTCACACGTTTTCAGGCTCTTCATGTTTTTCAACACCGCTTCATGCTCCTCTCATTTTTCAGACCGTTTCATGCTCCTCCTATTTTTCAGACCGTTTCATGTTCCTCATATTTTTGACACCTTTTGAAGCTCTTCATATTTTTCACACCTTTTCAGGCTCTTCATGTTTTTCAACACCGCTTCATGCTCTTCCTATTTTTCAGACCGATTCATGCTCCTCATATTTTTGACACCTTTTGAAGCTCTTCATATTTTTCACAGTTTTTCAGGCTCTTCATGTTTTTCAACACCGTTTCATGCTCCACCTATTTTTCAGATCTTAACATTCTCCTCATATATTTGACATCTTCTGAAGCTCTTCATATTTTTCACACCTTTTCAGGCTCTTCATGTTTTTCAACACCGCTTCATGCTCCTCCTATTTTTCAGACCGTTTCATGCTCCTCATGTATTTCACATCTTTTGAAGCTCTTAATATTTTTCACACATATTCAGGCTCTTCATGTTTTTGAACACGGTTTCATGCTCCTCCTATTTTCCAGACCGATTCATGCTCCTCATATTTTTGACACCTTTTGAAGCTCTTAATATTTTTCACAGCTTTTCAGGCTCTTCATGTTTTTCAACACTGCTTCATGCTCCTCCTATTTTTCAGACTGTTTCCTGCTCCTCATGTATTTCACACCTTTTGAAGCTCTTCATATATTTCACACCTTTTGAAACTCTTCATATATTTCACAGCTTTTCAGGCTCTTCATGTTTTTGAACACCGTTTCATGCTCCTCCTATTTTTCAGACCGTTTCATGCTCCTCCTTTATTTCAGACCGTTTCATGCTCCTCATATTTATGGCACCTTTTGAAGTTCTTCATATTTTTCACACATTTTCAGGTTCTTCATGTTTTTCAAAACCGCTTTATGCTCCTTCTTTTTTTCAGACCGTTTCATGCTCACTTGTATTTCACACCTTTTGAAGCTCTTCACATTTTTCACACCTTTTCAGGCTCTTCATGTTTTTGAACACCGCTTCATGCTCCTCCTATTTTTCAGACCACTTCTTGTTCCTCATGTTTATCACACCTATTGAAGCTCTTCATGTTTTTCACACCTTTACAGGCTCTTCATGTTTTTCAACACCCCTTCATGCTCCTCCTATTTTTCAGACCGTTTCATTTTCCTCATATTTTTGACACGTTATGAAGCTCTTCATAATTTTCACACCTTTTTAGGCTCTTCATGTTTTTCAACATCACTTCATGCTCCTCCTATTTTTCAGACCGTTTCATGCCCCTCATATTTTTGACATGATTTGAAGCTCTTCATATTTTTCACACCTTTTCAGGGTCTTCATGTTTTTCAACACCGCTTCATGCTCCTCCTATTTTTGATACATTTTGAAGCTGTTCATATATTTCACACCTTTTCAGGCCTTTCATGTTTTTGAACACCGTTTCATGCTCCTCATATTTTGACAGTTTTTGATGCTCTTCATATTTTTCACAGCTTTTCAGGCTCTTCATGTTTTTCAACACCACTTCATGCTCCTATTTTTCAGACCGTTTCCTGCTCCTCATATTTTTCACACATTTTGAAGCTCTTCATATTTTTCACACCTTTTCTTGCTTTCCATGATTTTGAACACCGTTTCATGCTCCTCATATTTTTGACACCTTTGAAGCTCTTCAAAATTTTGACACCTTTTGAAGCTCTTCATATATTTCACACCTTTTCAGTCTCTTCGTGTTTTTCAATGCCACTTCATGCTCCTCCCATTTTTCAGACCGTTTCATGCTCCTCATATTTTTGACACCTTTGAAGCTCTTCATAATTTTGACACCTTTTGAAGCTCTTCATATTTTTCACGCCTTTTCAGGTTCTTCATGTTTTTCAACACTGCTTCATGATCCTCCTATTTTTCAGATCGTTTCATGCTCCTCATATTTTTGACAACTTTTGAATCTCTTCATATATTTCACACCTTTTCAGGCTCTTCATGTTTTTGAACACCGTTTCATGCTCCTCCTATTTTTCAGACCGTTTCATGCTTCTCATATTGTTGACACATTTTGAGGCCCTTCATACATTTCACACCTTTTCTGGCTCTTCAAATTTTTCAACACCACTTCATGCTCCTCCTATTTTTCAGACCGTTTCATGCTCCTCATATTTTTGAACCTTTTGAAGCTCTTCATATATTTCCCACCTTTTCAGGCTCTTCCTGTTTTTCAACAAAGCTTCATGCTCCTCCTATTTTTCAGACCGTTTCATGCTTCTCATGTATTTCACATCTTTTGAAGCTCTTTATATTTTTCACACATTTTCAGGCTCTTCATGTTTTTGAACACGGTTTCATGCTCCTCCTATTTTCCAGACCGTTTCATGCTCCTCATATTTTTGACACCTTTTGAAGCTCTTAATATTTTTCACAGCTTTTCAGGCTCTTCATGTTTTGGAACACCGCTTCATGCTCCTCCTATTTTTCAGACCGTTTCATGCTTCTCATCTATTTCACAGCTTTTGAAGCTCTTCATATTTTTTAAACCTTTTGAAGCTCTTCATATTTTTCACAGCTTTTCAGGCTCTCATGTTTTTGAACACCGCTTCATGCTCCTCCTATTTTCCAGACCGTTTCATGCTCCTCATGTATTTGACACCTTTTGAAGCTCTTCATATTTTTCACACCTTTTCAGGCTCTTCATGTTTTTGAACACTGTTTCATGCTTCTCCTATTTTCCAGACCGTTTCATGCTCCTCATATTATTCACCCTTTTGAAGCTCTTCATAATTTTCACACCTTTTGAAACTCTTCATATTTTTCACACCTTTTCAGGCTTTTCATGTTTTTCAACACCGCTTCATGCTCCTCCTATTTTTCTGACCTTTTCATACTCCTCATATTTTGACACCTTTTGAAGCTCTTCATATTTTTCACACCTTTTCAGGCTCTTCATGTTTTTCAACACCGCTTCATGCGTCTCCTATATTTCAGACCTTTTCATGCTCCTCATATTTTTGACACCTTTTGAAACTCTTCATATTTTTCACACCTACTCATGCTCTTCATGTTTTTCAACACCGTTTCAGGCTCCTCCTATTTTACAGACCGATTCATGCTCCTCTTGTATTTCAAAACTTTGAAGCTCTTCACATTTTTCACACCTTTTAAGGCTCTTCAGGTTTTTGAACACCGCTTCATGCTCCTCCTATTTTACAGACCGCTTCATGCTCCTCATATTTTTCACACCTTTTGAAGCTCTTCATATTACTCACACCTTTTCAGGCTCTTCATGTTTTTCAACACCACTTCATGCTCCTCCTATTTTTCAGACCGTTTCATGCTCCTCATATTTTTGACACCTTTTGAAGCTCTTCATATTTTTCAGACCTTTTCACGCTCTTCATGTTTTTCAACACCTCTTCAATATCCTCCTATTTTTCAGAACGCTTCATGCTCCTCATATTTTTGACACCTTTCGAATCTCTTCATATATTTCACACCTTTTCAGGCTCTTCATGTTTTTGAACACCACTTCATGCTCCTCCTATTTTTCAGACTGTTTCCTGCTCCTCATGTATTTCACACCTTTTGAAGCTCTTCATATATTTCACACCTTTTGAAACTCTTCATATATTTCATAGCTTTTCAGGCGTTCATGTTTCTCCTATTTTTCAGACCGTTTCATGCTCCTCCTTTATTTCAGCCGTTTCATGCTCCTCATGTATTTCACACATTTTGAAGCTCTTTATATTTTTCACACGTTTTCAGGCTCCTCATGTTTTTGAACACGATTTCTTGCTCCTCCTATGTTTCAGACCGTTTCATGCTCCTCATATTTTTGAGACCTTTTGAAGCTCTTCATATTTTTCACACCTTTTCAGGCTCTTCATGTATTTGAACACCGTTTCATGCTCCTCCTATTTTTCAGACCGTTTCATGCTCCTCATATATTTGACACATTTTGAAGGTCTTCATGTTTTTCACACCTTTTCAGGCCCTTCATGTTTTTGAACACCGCTTCAGGCTCCTCCTATTTTTCAAACCGTTTCATGTTCCTCATGTATTTCACACCTTTTGAAGCTCTTCATATTTTTCACACCTTTTCAGGCTCTCCATGTTTCTCAACACCGCTTCATGCTCCTGTTATTTTTCAGACCGTTTCACGCTCCTCATGTATTTCACACCTTTTGAAGCTCTTCATATAGTTCACAACTTTTCAGGCTCTTCATGTTTTTCAACACCACTTCATTCTCCTCGTATTTTTAAGGCCGTTTCATGCTCCTCATATTTTTGACACCTTTAGAACCTCTTCATATTTTACACACCTTTTCAAGCTCTTCATGTTTTTCAACACGCTTCATGCTCCTCATCATTTTCAGACCGTTTCATGCTCCTCATAATTTCACACCTTTTGAAGCTCTTCATATTTTTCACATCTTTTGAAGCTCTTCATATTTTCCACATTTTTTGAAGCTCTTCATATTTTTCACACCTTTTCAGGCTCTTCATGTTTTTCAACACCGCTTCATGCTCCTCCTATTTTCAGACCGTTTCATGCTCCTCATGTATTTCACACATTTTGAACCTCTTCATATTTTTCACACATTTTCAGGCTCTTCATGTTTTTGAACACCGTTTTATGTCACTCCTATTTTTTAGACCGTTTCATGCTCCTCATATTTTTGACACCTTTTGAAGCTCTTCATATTTTTCACACCTTTTCAGGCTCTTCAAGTTTTTAAACACCACTTCATGCTCCTCCTATTTCTCAGACTGTTTCATGCTCCTCATATTTTTGACACCTTTTGAAGCTCTTCATATTTTTACATGTTTTCACGCTCTTCATGTTTTTCAACACAACTTCTAGCTCCTCCTATTTTTCAGACCGATTCATGTTCCTCATATTTTTGACACTTTTTGAGGCTCTTCATATTTTTCACACCTTTTCAGGCTCTTCATGATTTTTGAACACCGTTTCATGCTCCTCTTTTTTTTCAAACCTTATCATGCTCCTCATATTTTTGACACCTTTTGAAGCTCTTCATATTTTTCACAGCTTTTCAGGCTCTCCATGTTTTGAACACCACTTCATGCTCCTCCTATTTTTCAGACCGTTTCATGTTCCTCATCTTTTTGACACCTTTTGAAGCTCTTCATATTTTTCACACCTTTTCAGGCTCTTCATGTCTTTGAACACCGCTTCATTCTCCTCCTATTTTTCAGACTGTTTCTTGCTCCTCATATTTTTCACACCTTTTGAAGCTCTTCATATTTCTCACAACTTTTCAGGCTCTTCATGTTTTTGAACACCGCGTCATGCTCCTCCTATTTTTAGGACATTTTCATGCTCCACATATTTTTGAAACCTATTGAAGCTCCTCCTATTTTTCACACCTTTTACGGATCTTCATGTTTTTCAACACCGTTTCATGCTCCTCCTATTTTTCAGACCGTTTCATGCTCATCTCAATTTTGACACCTTTTGAAGCTCTTCATATTTTTCACACATTTTCAGGCTCTTCATGTTTTTGAACACCATTTCAGGCTCCTCCTATTTTTCAGAGAGTTTCATGCTCCTCATGTATTTCACACCTTTGAAAGCTCTTCATAATTTTCAAAGATTTTGAAGCTCTTCATATTTTTCACACCTTTTCAGGCTCTTCATGTCTTTCAACACCGTTTCAGGCTCCTCCTATTTTTCAGACCGTTTCATGCTCATCTCAATTTTGACACCTTTTGAAGCTCTTCATATTTTTCACACATTTTCAGGCTCTTCATGTTTTTGAACACTGCTTCATGCTCCTCCTATTTTTCAGAGAGTTTCATGCTCCTCAGGTATTTCACACCTTTTGAAGCTCTTCATATTTTTCACACCTTTTCAGGCTCTTCATGTTTTTGATCACCGTTTCATGCTCCTCCTATTTTTCAGACCGTTTCATGCTCCTCATATTTATGACACGTTTTGAAACTCTTCCTATTTTTCACACCTTTTCATGCTTTTCATGTTTCTGAAAACCGCTTCATGATCCTCCTATTTTTCAGACCGTTTCATTCTCCTCATATATTTCACACCTTTTGAAGCTCTTCATATTTTTCACACCTTTTCATGCTCTTCATGTTTCTGAAAACCGCTTCATGATCCTCCTATTTTTCAGACCGTTTCATTCTCCTCATATATTTCACACCTTTTGAAGCTCTTCATATTTTTCACACCTTTTCAGGCTCTTCATGTTTTTGAACACTGCTTCATGCTCCTCGTATTTTTCAGATCGTTTCATGCTCCTCATATTTTTGACACTTTTTGAGCTCTTCATATTTTTCACACCTTTTCAGGCTCTTCATGTTTTTGAACACCACTTCACGCTCCTTCTAATTTTCAGACCGTATCATGCTCCTCATATTTTTCACACCTTTTGACGCTCTTCATATTTTTCACACCTTTTCAGGCTCTTCATATTTTTGAACATGACTTCATGCTCCTCTTATTTTTCAGACCGTTTCATGCTCCTCTCATTTTTGACACCTTTTGAAGCTTTGCATATTTTTCACAACTTTTCAGGCTCTTCATGTTTTTGAACACCGCTTCATGCTCCTCCTATTTTTCAGACCGTATCATGCTCCTCATATTTTTCACACCGTTTGAAGCTCTTCATATTTTTCACACCTTTTCAGGCTCTTCTTTTTTTTCAACACTACTTGTTGCTCCTCCTATTTTTAGACCTTTTCATGCTCATCTAATTTTTGACACCTTTTGAAGCTCTTCATATTTTTTACACCTTTTGAAGATCTTCATATTTTTAACATTTTTGAAGCTCTTCATAATTTTCAAACGATTTCAGACTCTTCATGATTTTCAACTCCGCTTCATGCTCCTGCTATTTATCATACCGTTTCATACTCCTCATATTTTTGACACCTTTTGAGGCTCCTCATATTTTTCACACTTTTTCAGGCTCTTCATGTTTTTGAACACAGCTTCATGCTCCTCCTATTTTTTCTACCGTATCATGCACCTCATATTTTTCACACCTTTTGAAGCTCTTCATATTTTTCACACCTTTTCAGGCTCTTCATGTTTTGAACAGCACTTCATGCTCCTCCTATTTTTCAGACCGTTTCGTACTCCTCATATTTTTGACACCTTTTGAAGCTCCTCATATTTTTCACACCTTTTCAGTCTCTTCATGTTTTCAACACCGCTTCATGCTCCTCCTATTTTTCAGATCGTTTCATGCTCCTCATATTTTGACACCTTTTGAAACTCTTCATAATTTTCACACCTTTTCAGGTTCTTCATGTTTTTGAACACTTCTTCATGCTCCTCCTCTTTTTCAGACAGTTTCCTGCTCCTCATATTTTTGACACCTTTTGAAGGTCTTCATATTTTTCACACCTTTTCAGGCTCTTCTTTTTTTTTGATCACCGTTTCATGCTCCTCCTATTTTTCAGACCGTTTCATGCTCCTCATATATTTGACAACTTTTGAAGCTCTTCATGTTTTTCACACCTTTTCAGACACTTCATATTTTTCAACATCGCTACATGCTCCTCCTGTTTTTCAGACCGTTTCATACTCCTCATATTATTGACACCTTTTGAAGCTCTTCATTTTTTCCACACCTTTTCAGGCTCTTCATGTTTTTCAACACCGCTTCATGATCCCCCTTTTTTCAGATCGTTTCATCCTCCTCATATTTTGACACCTTTTGAAGCTCTTCATATTTTTCACACCTTTTCAGGCTCTTCATGTTTTTGAACACTTCTTCATGCTCCTCCGATTTTTCAGACCGTTTCATTCTCCTCATATTTTTGACACGTTTTGAAGGTCTTCATATTTTTCACACCTTTTCAGGCTCTTCATGTTTTTCAACACCACTTCATGCTCCTCCTTTTTTTTAGACCGTTTCAGGCTCCTCATATTTTTCACACCTTATGAAGCCGTTCATATTTCTCACACCTTTTCAGGCGCTTCATGTATTTCAACACCGCTTCATGCTCCTCCTATTTTTCAGACCGTTTCATGCTCATCTCATTTTTGACACCATCGAAGCTTTGCATATTTTTCACAACTTTTCAGGGTCTTCATATTTTTGAACACCGCCTCATGCTCCTCCTATTTTTCAGACCGTATCATGCTCCTCATATATTTCACACATTTTGAAGCTCTTCATATTTTTCACACCTTTTCAGGCTCTTCATATTTATGAACTCGACTTCATGCTCCTCCTATTTTTCAGACCATTTCATGGTCCTCTCATTTTTGACAACTTTTGAAGCTTTGCATATTTTTCACAATTTTTAAGGCTCTTCATGTTTTTGAACACCGCTTCATGCTCCTCCTATTTTTCAAACCGTATCATGCTCCTCATATTTTTCACACCTTTTGAAACTCTTCATATTTTTCACACCTTTTCATGCTCTTCATTTTTTTCAACACTATTTGTTACTCCTCCTATTTTTTAGACCGTTTCATGCTCATCTAATTTTTGACACCTTTTGAAGCTCTTCATATTTTTCACACCTTTTCAGGCTCTTCTTTTTTTTTCAACACTACTTGTTGTTCCTCCTATTTTTTAGACCGTTTCATGCTCATCTAATTTTTGACACCTTTTGAAGCTCTTCATATTTTTTACACCTTTTGAAGCTCTTCATATTTTTAACATTTTTGAAGCTCTTCATAATTTTCAAACGATTTCAGACTCTTCATGTTTTTCAACTCCGCTTCATGCTCCTGCTATTTATCATACCGTTTCATACTCCTCATATTTTTGACAACTTTTGAGGCTCTTCATATTTTTCACACCTTTTCAGGCTCTTCATGTTTTTGAACACCGCTTCATGCTCCTCCTATTTTTCAGACCGTTTCATGCTCCTCATTTATTTCACACCGTTTGAAGCTCTTCATATTTTTCACACCTTTTCAGGCTCTTCATGTTTTTAATTACCGTTTCATCCTCCTCCTATTTTTCAGACCGTTTCATGCTCCTCATATTTTTCACACCTTTTGAAGCTCTTCATATTTTTCCCACCTTTTTAGGCTCTTCATGTTTTTGAACCCCGGTTCATGCTCCTCCTATTTTTCAGACCATTCATGCTCCTCATATTTTTGAAACCTTTAGAAACTATTCATATTTTTCACACCTTTTCCAGCTCTTCATGTTTTTCAACACCACTTCATGCTCCTCCTATTTGCAGATCGTTTCATGCTCCTCATATTTGACACCTTTTGAAGCTCTTCATATTTTTCACACCTTTTCAGGCTCTTCATGTTTTTGAACACTTCTTCTTGCTCCTCCTCTTTTTCAAACCCTTTCATGCTTCTCATATTTTTGACACGTTTTAAAGCTCTTCATATTTTTCACACCTTTTCAGGCTCTTCATGTTTTTCAACACCACTTCATGCTCCTCCTATTTTTGAGACCGTTTCATGCTCCTCATATTTCTGACACCTTAGGAACTCTTCATATTTTTCACACCTTTTCAGGCTCTTCATGTTTTTTAACACCTCTTCATACTCCTCCTATTTTTCAGACCGTTTCATTCTCCTCATATTTTTGACACCTTTTCAAGCTCTTCGTATATTTCACACCTTTTCAGGTTTTTCATTTTTTTAACACCGCTTCATGTTCGTCCTATTTTTCAGAACGTTTCATGCTCCTCAAATTTTTGACACCTTTTGAAGCTCTTCATATTTTTCACACCTTTTCAGGCTTTTCATGTTTTTGAACACCGCTTCATGTTCCTCCTATTTTTCAGACCGTTTCATGCTCCTCATATTTTTGACACCTTTTGAAGCTCTTCATATATTTCACACCTTTTCAGGCTCTTCATATTTTTGAACACCGCTTCATGCTCCTCCTAATTTCAGACCGTTTCATGCTCCTCTCATATTTGACACCTTTTGAAGCTTTGCATTTCTTTACACAACTTTTCAGGCTCTTCATGTTTTTGAACACTGCTTCATGCTCCTCCTATTTTCAGACCGTATCATGCTCCTCATATTTTTCACACATTTTGAAGCTCTTCATATTTTTCACACCTTTTCAGGCTCTTCATGTTTTTCTACACCACTTCATGCTCCTCCTATTTTGAGACCGTTTCATGCTCCTCATATTTCTGACACCTTTAGAAACTCTTCATATTTTTCACACCTTTTCAGGCTCTTCATGTTTTTTAACACCTCTTCATACTCCTCCTATTTTTCAGACCGTTTCATTCTCCTCATATATTTGACACCTTTTCAAGCTCTTCATATATTTCACACCTTTTCAGGTTTTTCATTTTTTCAACACCGCTTCATGTTCGTCCTATTTTTCAGAACGTTTCATGTTCCTCAAATTTTTGACACCTTTTAAAGCTCTTCATATTTATCACACCTTTTCAGTCTTTTCATGTTTTTGAACACCGCTTCATGTTCCTCCTATTTTTCAGACCGTTTCATGCTCCTCATATTTTTGACACCTTTTGAAGCTCTTCATATATTTCACACCTTTTCAGGCTCTTCATATTTTTGAACACCGCTTCATGCTCCTCCTATTTTTCAGACCGTTTCATGCTCCTCTCATTTTTGACACCTTTTGAAGCTTTGCATTTCTTTACACAACTTTTCAGGCTCTTCATGTTTTTGAACACTGCTTCATGCTCCTCCTATTTTCAGACCGTATCATGCTCCTCATATTTTTCACACATTTTGAAGCTCTTCATATTTTTCACACCTTTTCAGGCTCTTTATTTTTTTCAAGACTACTTGTTGCTCCTCCTATTTTTTAGACCTTTTCATGCTCATCTAATTTTTGACACTTTTGAAGCTCTTCATATTTTTTACACCTTTTGAAGCTCTTCATATTTTTCACATTATTGAAGCTCTTCTTATTTTTCACACGATTTCAGACTCTTCATGTTTTTCAACACCGCTTCATGCTCCTGCTATTTATCATACCGTTGCATACTCCTCATATTTTTGACATGTTTTGAGGCTCTTCATATTTTTCACAACTTTTCATGCTCTTCATTTTTTTCAACACTATTTGTTACTCCTCCTATTTTTCAGACCGTTTCCTGCTCCTCATATTTTTCACACCTTTTGAAACTCTTTATATTCTTCTCACCTTTTCAGGCTCTTCATGTTTTTGAACAGCACTACATGCTCCTCCTATTTTTTAGAAAGTTTCATGCTCCTCATATATTTCACACCTTTTGAAGCTCTTCATATTTTTCACACCTTTTCAGGTTCTTCATGTTTTTGATCACCGTTTCATGCTCCTCCTATTTTTCAGACCCTTTCATGCTCCTCATATTTTTGACAACTTTTGAAGCTCTTCATATTTTTCACACCTTTTCAGGCTCTTCATATTTTTCAACACCGCTTCATGCTCCTCCTATTTTTCAGATCGTTTCATGCTCCTCATATTTGACACCTTTTGAAGCTCTTCATATTTTTCACACCTTTTCAGGCTCTTCATGTTTTTGAACACTTCTTCTTGCTCCTCCTCTTTTTCAAACCCTTTCATGCTTCCCATATTTTTGACACCTTTTAAAGCTCTTCATATTTTTCACACCTTTTCAGGCTCTTCATGTTTTTCAACACCACTTCATGCTCCTCCTATTTTTGAGACCGTTTCATGCTCCTCATATTTCTGACACCTTTTCAAGCTCTTCATATATTTCACACCTTTTCAGGTTTTTCAAGTTTTTTAACACCTCTTCATACTCCTCCTATTTTTCAGACCGTTTCATTCTCCTCATATTTTTGACACCTTTTCAAGCTCTTCATATATTTCACACCTTTTCAGGTTTTTCATTTTTTTCAACACCGCTTCGTGTTCGTCCTATTTTTCAGAACGTTTCATGCTCCTCAAATTTTTGACACCTTTTGAAGCTCTTCATATTTTTCACACCTATTCAGTCTTTTCATGTTTTTGAACACCGCTTCATGTTCCTCCTATTTTTCAGACCGTTTCATGCTCCTCATATTTTTGACACCTTTTGAAGCTCTTCATATATTTCACACCTTTTCAGGCTCTTCATATTTTTGAACACCGCTTCATGCTCCTCCTATTTTTCAGACCTTTTCATGCTCCTCTCATTTTTGACACCTTTTGAAGCTCTTCATATTTTTTACACCTTTTGAAGATCTTCATATTTTTAACATTTTTGAAGCTCTTCATAATTTTCAAACGATTTCAGACTCTTCATGATTTTCAACTCCGCTTCATGCTCCTGCTATTTATCATACCGTTTCATACTCCTCATATTTTTGACACCTTTTGAGGCTCCTCATATTTTTCACACTTTTTCAGGCTCTTCATGTTTTTGAACACAGCTTCATCCTCCTCCTATTTTTTCTACCGTATCATGCACCTCATATTTTTCACACCTTTTGAAGCTCTTCATATTTTTCACACCTTTTCAGGCTCTTCATGTTTTGAACAGCACTTCATGCTCCTCCTATTTTTCAGACCGTTTCGTACTCCTCATATTTTTGACACCTTTTGAAGCTCCTCATATTTTTCACACCTTTTCAGTCTCTTCATGTTTTCAACACCGCTTCATGCTCCTCCTATTTTTCAGATCGTTTCATGCTCCTCATATTTTGACACCTTTTGAAACTCTTCATAATTTTCACACCTTTTCAGGTTCTTCATGTTTTTGAACACTTCTTCATGCTCCTCCTCTTTTTCAGACAGTTTCCTGCTCCTCATATTTTTGACACCTTTTGAAGGTCTTCATATTTTTCACACCTTTTCAGGCTCTTCTTTTTTTTTGATCACCGTTTCATGCTCCTCCTATTTTTCAGACCGTTTCATGCTCCTCATATATTTGACAACTTTTGAAGCTCTTCATGTTTTTCACACCTTTTCAGACACTTCATATTTTTCAACATCGCTACATGCTCCTCCTGTTTTTCAGACCGTTTCATACTCCTCATATTATTGACACCTTTTGAAGCTCTTCATTTTTTCCACACCTTTTCAGGCTCTTCATGTTTTTCAACACCGCTTCATGATCCCCCTTTTTTCAGATCGTTTCATCCTCCTCATATTTTGACACCTTTTGAAGCTCTTCATATTTTTCACACCTTTTCAGGCTCTTCATGTTTTTGAACACTTCTTCATGCTCCTCCGATTTTTCAGACCGTTTCATTCTCCTCATATTTTTGACACGTTTTGAAGGTCTTCATATTTTTCACACCTTTTCAGGCTCTTCATGTTTTTCAACACCACTTCATGCTCCTCCTTTTTTTTAGACCGTTTCAGGCTCCTCATATTTTTCACACCTTATGAAGCCGTTCATATTTCTCACACCTTTTCAGGCGCTTCATGTATTTCAACACCGCTTCATGCTCCTCCTATTTTTCAGACCGTTTCATGCTCATCTCATTTTTGACACCATCGAAGCTTTGCATATTTTTCACAACTTTTCAGGGTCTTCATATTTTTGAACACCGCCTCATGCTCCTCCTATTTTTCAGACCGTATCATGCTCCTCATATATTTCACACATTTTGAAGCTCTTCATATTTTTCACACCTTTTCAGGCTCTTCATATTTATGAACTCGACTTCATGCTCCTCCTATTTTTCAGACCATTTCATGGTCCTCTCATTTTTGACAACTTTTGAAGCTTTGCATATTTTTCACAATTTTTAAGGCTCTTCATGTTTTTGAACACCGCTTCATGCTCCTCCTATTTTTCAAACCGTATCATGCTCCTCATATTTTTCACACCTTTTGAAACTCTTCATATTTTTCACACCTTTTCATGCTCTTCATTTTTTTCAACACTATTTGTTACTCCTCCTATTTTTTAGACCGTTTCATGCTCATCTAATTTTTGACACCTTTTGAAGCTCTTCATATTTTTCACACCTTTTCAGGCTCTTCTTTTTTTTTCAACACTACTTGTTGTTCCTCCTATTTTTTAGACCGTTTCATGCTCATCTAATTTTTGACACCTTTTGAAGCTCTTCATATTTTTTACACCTTTTGAAGCTCTTCATATTTTTAACATTTTTGAAGCTCTTCATAATTTTCAAACGATTTCAGACTCTTCATGTTTTTCAACTCCGCTTCATGCTCCTGCTATTTATCATACCGTTTCATACTCCTCATATTTTTGACAACTTTTGAGGCTCTTCATATTTTTCACACCTTTTCAGGCTCTTCATGTTTTTGAACACCGCTTCATGCTCCTCCTATTTTTCAGACCGTTTCATGCTCCTCATTTATTTCACACCGTTTGAAGCTCTTCATATTTTTCACACCTTTTCAGGCTCTTCATGTTTTTAATTACCGTTTCATCCTCCTCCTATTTTTCAGACCGTTTCATGCTCCTCATATTTTTCACACCTTTTGAAGCTCTTCATATTTTTCCCACCTTTTTAGGCTCTTCATGTTTTTGAACCCCGGTTCATGCTCCTCCTATTTTTCAGACCATTCATGCTCCTCATATTTTTGAAACCTTTAGAAACTATTCATATTTTTCACACCTTTTCCAGCTCTTCATGTTTTTCAACACCACTTCATGCTCCTCCTATTTGCAGATCGTTTCATGCTCCTCATATTTGACACCTTTTGAAGCTCTTCATATTTTTCACACCTTTTCAGGCTCTTCATGTTTTTGAACACTTCTTCTTGCTCCTCCTCTTTTTCAAACCCTTTCATGCTTCTCATATTTTTGACACGTTTTAAAGCTCTTCATATTTTTCACACCTTTTCAGGCTCTTCATGTTTTTCAACACCACTTCATGCTCCTCCTATTTTTGAGACCGTTTCATGCTCCTCATATTTCTGACACCTTAGGAACTCTTCATATTTTTCACACCTTTTCAGGCTCTTCATGTTTTTTAACACCTCTTCATACTCCTCCTATTTTTCAGACCGTTTCATTCTCCTCATATTTTTGACACCTTTTCAAGCTCTTCGTATATTTCACACCTTTTCAGGTTTTTCATTTTTTTAACACCGCTTCATGTTCGTCCTATTTTTCAGAACGTTTCATGCTCCTCAAATTTTTGACACCTTTTGAAGCTCTTCATATTTTTCACACCTTTTCAGGCTTTTCATGTTTTTGAACACCGCTTCATGTTCCTCCTATTTTTCAGACCGTTTCATGCTCCTCATATTTTTGACACCTTTTGAAGCTCTTCATATATTTCACACCTTTTCAGGCTCTTCATATTTTTGAACACCGCTTCATGCTCCTCCTAATTTCAGACCGTTTCATGCTCCTCTCATATTTGACACCTTTTGAAGCTTTGCATTTCTTTACACAACTTTTCAGGCTCTTCATGTTTTTGAACACTGCTTCATGCTCCTCCTATTTTCAGACCGTATCATGCTCCTCATATTTTTCACACATTTTGAAGCTCTTCATATTTTTCACACCTTTTCAGGCTCTTCATGTTTTTCTACACCACTTCATGCTCCTCCTATTTTGAGACCGTTTCATGCTCCTCATATTTCTGACACCTTTAGAAACTCTTCATATTTTTCACACCTTTTCAGGCTCTTCATGTTTTTTAACACCTCTTCATACTCCTCCTATTTTTCAGACCGTTTCATTCTCCTCATATATTTGACACCTTTTCAAGCTCTTCATATATTTCACACCTTTTCAGGTTTTTCATTTTTTCAACACCGCTTCATGTTCGTCCTATTTTTCAGAACGTTTCATGTTCCTCAAATTTTTGACACCTTTTAAAGCTCTTCATATTTATCACACCTTTTCAGTCTTTTCATGTTTTTGAACACCGCTTCATGTTCCTCCTATTTTTCAGACCGTTTCATGCTCCTCATATTTTTGACACCTTTTGAAGCTCTTCATATATTTCACACCTTTTCAGGCTCTTCATATTTTTGAACACCGCTTCATGCTCCTCCTATTTTTCAGACCGTTTCATGCTCCTCTCATTTTTGACACCTTTTGAAGCTTTGCATTTCTTTACACAACTTTTCAGGCTCTTCATGTTTTTGAACACTGCTTCATGCTCCTCCTATTTTCAGACCGTATCATGCTCCTCATATTTTTCACACATTTTGAAGCTCTTCATATTTTTCACACCTTTTCAGGCTCTTTATTTTTTTCAAGACTACTTGTTGCTCCTCCTATTTTTTAGACCTTTTCATGCTCATCTAATTTTTGACACTTTTGAAGCTCTTCATATTTTTTACACCTTTTGAAGCTCTTCATATTTTTCACATTATTGAAGCTCTTCTTATTTTTCACACGATTTCAGACTCTTCATGTTTTTCAACACCGCTTCATGCTCCTGCTATTTATCATACCGTTGCATACTCCTCATATTTTTGACATGTTTTGAGGCTCTTCATATTTTTCACAACTTTTCATGCTCTTCATTTTTTTCAACACTATTTGTTACTCCTCCTATTTTTCAGACCGTTTCCTGCTCCTCATATTTTTCACACCTTTTGAAACTCTTTATATTCTTCTCACCTTTTCAGGCTCTTCATGTTTTTGAACAGCACTACATGCTCCTCCTATTTTTTAGAAAGTTTCATGCTCCTCATATATTTCACACCTTTTGAAGCTCTTCATATTTTTCACACCTTTTCAGGTTCTTCATGTTTTTGATCACCGTTTCATGCTCCTCCTATTTTTCAGACCCTTTCATGCTCCTCATATTTTTGACAACTTTTGAAGCTCTTCATATTTTTCACACCTTTTCAGGCTCTTCATATTTTTCAACACCGCTTCATGCTCCTCCTATTTTTCAGATCGTTTCATGCTCCTCATATTTGACACCTTTTGAAGCTCTTCATATTTTTCACACCTTTTCAGGCTCTTCATGTTTTTGAACACTTCTTCTTGCTCCTCCTCTTTTTCAAACCCTTTCATGCTTCCCATATTTTTGACACCTTTTAAAGCTCTTCATATTTTTCACACCTTTTCAGGCTCTTCATGTTTTTCAACACCACTTCATGCTCCTCCTATTTTTGAGACCGTTTCATGCTCCTCATATTTCTGACACCTTTTCAAGCTCTTCATATATTTCACACCTTTTCAGGTTTTTCAAGTTTTTTAACACCTCTTCATACTCCTCCTATTTTTCAGACCGTTTCATTCTCCTCATATTTTTGACACCTTTTCAAGCTCTTCATATATTTCACACCTTTTCAGGTTTTTCATTTTTTTCAACACCGCTTCGTGTTCGTCCTATTTTTCAGAACGTTTCATGCTCCTCAAATTTTTGACACCTTTTGAAGCTCTTCATATTTTTCACACCTTTTCAGTCTTTTCATGTTTTTGAACACCGCTTCATGTTCCTCCTATTTTTCAGACCGTTTCATGCTCCTCATATTTTTGACACCTTTTGAAGCTCTTCATATATTTCACACCTTTTCAGGCTCTTCATATTTTTGAACACCGCTTCATGCTCCTCCTATTTTTCAGACCTTTTCATGCTCCTCTCATTTTTGACACCTTTTGAAGCTTTGCATTTCTTTACACAACTTTTCAGGCTCTTCATGTTTTTGAACACTGCTTCATGCTCCTCCTATTTTCAGACCGTATCATGCTCCTCATATTTTTCACACATTTTGAAGCTCTTCATATTTTTCACACCTTTTCAGGCTCTTTATTTTTTTCAAGACTACTTGTTGCTCCTCCTATTTTTTAGACCTTTTCATGCTCATCTAATTTTTGACACTTTTGAAGCTCTTCATATTTTTTACACCTTTTGAAGCTCTTCATATTTTTCACATTTTTGAAGCTCTTCTTATTTTTCACACGATTTCAGACTCTTCATGTTTTTCAACACCGCTTCATGCTCCTGCTATTTATCATACCGTTGCATACTCCTCATATTTTTGACATGTTTTGAGGCTCTTCATATTTTTCACACCTTTTCATGCTCTTCATTTTTTTCAACACTATTTGTTACTCCTCCTATTTTTCAGACCGTTTCCTGCTCCTCATATTTTTCACACCTTTTGAAACTCTTTATATTCTTCTCACCTTTTCAGGCTCTTCATGTTTTTGAACAGCACTACATGCTCCTCCTATTTTTTAGAAAGTTTCATGCTCCTCATATATTTCACACCTTTTGAAGCTCTTCATATTTTTCACACCTTTTCAGGTTCTTCATGTTTTTGATCACCGTTTCATGCTCCTCCTATTTTTCAGACCCTTTCATGCTCCTCATATTTTTGACAACTTTTGAAGCTCTTCATATTTTTCACACCTTTTCAGGCTCTTCATGTTTTTCAACACCGCTTCATGCTCCTCCTATTTTTCAGATCGTTTCATGCTCCTCATATTTGACACCTTTTGAAGCTCTTCATATTTTTCACACCTTTTCAGGCTCTTCATGTTTTTGAACACTTCTTCTTGCTCCTCCTCTTTTTCAAACCCTTTCATGCTTCCCATATTTTTGACACCTTTTAAAGCTCTTCATATTTTTCACACCTTTTCACGCTCTTCATGTTTTTCAACACCACTTCATGCTCCTCCTATTTTTGAGACCGTTTCATGCTCCTCATATTTCTGACACCTTTAGAAACTCTTCATATTTTTCACACCTTTTCAGGCTCTTCATGTTTTTTAACACCTCTTCATACTCCTCCTATTTTTCAGCCCGTTTCATTCTCCTCATATTTTTGACACCTTTTCAAGCTCTTCATATATTTCACACCTTTTCAGGTTTTTCATTTTTTTCAACACCGCTTCATGTTCGTCCTATTTTTCAGAACGTTTCATGCTCCTCAAATTTTTGACACCTTTTGAAGCTCTTCATATTTTTCACACCTTTTCAGGCTTTTCATGTTTTTGAACACCGCTTCATGTTCCTCCTATTTTTCAGACCGTTTCATGCTCCTCATATTTTTGACACTTTTTGAAGCTCTTCATATATTTCACACCTTTTCAGGCTCTTCATATTTTTGAACACCGCTTCATGCTCCTCCTAATTTCAGACCGTTTCATGCTCCTCTCATTTTTGACACCTTTTGAAGCTTTGCATTTCTTTACACAACTTTTCAGGCTCTTCATGTTTTTGAACACTGCTTCATGCTCCTCCTATTTTCAGACCGTATCATGCTCCTCATATTTTTCACACATTTTGAAGCTCTTCATATTTTCACACCTTTTCAGGCTCTTCATGTTTTTCTACACCACTTCATGCTCCTCCTATTTTGAGACCGTTTCATGCTCCTCATATTTCTGACACCTTTAGAAACTCTTCATATTTTTCACACCTTTTCAGGCTCTTCATGTTTTTTAACACCTCTTCATACTCCTCCTACTTTTCAGACCGTTTCATTCTCCTCATATATTTGACACCTTTTCAAGCTCTTCATATATTTCACACCTTTTCAGGTTTTTCATTTTTTTCAACACCGCTTCGTGTTCGTCCTATTTTTCAGAACGTTTCATGCTCCTCAAATTTTTGACACCTTTTGAAGCTCTTCATATTTTTCACACCTTTTCAGGCTTTTCATGTTTTTGAACACCGCTTCATGTTCCTCCTATTTTTCAGACCGTTTCATGCTCCTCATATTTTTGACACCTTTTGAAGCTCTTCATATATTTCACACCTTTTCAGGCTCTTCATATTTTTGAACACCGCTTCATGCTCCTCCTATTTTTCAGACCGTTTCATGCTCCTCTCATTTTTGACACCTTTTGAAGCTTTGCATTTCTTTACACAACTTTTCAGGCTCTTCATGTTTTTGAACACTGCTTCATGCTCCTCCTATTTTCAGACCGTATCATGCTCCTCATATTTTTCACACATTTTGAAGCTCTTCATATTTTTCACACCTTTTCAGGCTCTTTATTTTTTTCAAGACTACTTGTTGCTCCTCCTATTTTTTAGACCTTTTCATGCTCATCTAATTTTTGACACTTTTGAAGCTCTTCATATTTTTTACACCTTTTGAAGCTCTTCATATTTTTCACATTTTTGAAGCTCTTCTTATTTTTCACACGATTTCAGACTCTTCATGTGTTTCAACACCGCTTCATGCTCCTGCTATTTATCATACCGTTGCATACTCCTCATATTTTTGACATGTTTTGAGGCTCTTCATATTTTTCACACCTTTTCATGCTCTTCATTTTTTTCAACACTATTTGTTACTCCTCCTATTTTTCAGACCGTTTCCTGCTCCTCATATTTTTCACACCTTTTGAAACTCTTTATATTCTTCTCACCTTTTCAGGCTCTTCATGTTTTGAACAGCACTACATGCTCCTCCTATTTTTTAGAAAGTTTCATGCTCCTCATATATTTCACACCTTTTGAAGCTCTTCATATTTTTCACACCTTTTCAGGTTCTTCATGTTTTTGATCACCGTTTCATGCTCCTCCTATTTTTCAGACCCTTTCATGCTCCTCATATTTTTGACAACTTTTGAAGCTCTTCATATTTTTCACACCTTTTCAGGCTCTTCATGTTTTTCAACACCGCTTCATGCTCCTCCTATTTTTCAGATCGTTTCATGCTCCTCATATTTGACACCTTTTGAAGCTCTTCATATTTTTCACACCTTTTCAGGCTCTTCATGTTTTTGAACACTTCTTCTTGCTCCTCCTCTTTTTCAAACCTTTTCATGCTTCCCATATTTTTGACACCTTTTAAAGCACTTCATATTTTGCACACCTTTTCAGGCTCTTCATGTTTTTCAACACCACTTCATGCTCCTCCTATTTTTCAGACCGTTTCATGCTCCTCATATTTCTGACACCTTTAGAAACTCTTCATATTTTTCACACCTTTTCAGGCTCTTCATGTTTTTTAACACCTCTTCATACTCCTCCTATTTTTCAGACCGTTTCATTCTCCTCATATTTTTGACACCTTTTCAAGCTCTTCATATATTTCACACCCTTTCAGGTTCTTCATTTTTTTCAACACCACTTCATGCTCCTCCTATTTTTCAGAGCGTTTCATGCTCCTCATCTTTTTGACAGCTTTTGAAGCTCTTCATATATTTCACACATTTTCAGGCTCTTCATATTTTTCAATACCGCTTCATGCTCCTCCTATTTTTCAGACCGTTTCATGCTTCTCATATATTTGAAACCTTTTGAAGCTCTTCATATTTTTCACACCTTTTCAGGCTCTTCATGTTTTTGAACACCGCTTCATGCTCCTCCTATTTTTCAGACCGTTTCATGCTCCTCATGTATTTCACACCGTTTGAAGCTCTTCATATTTTTCACACCTTTTCAGGCTCTTCATGTTTTTGATTACCGTTTCATCCTCCTCCTATTTTTCAGACCGTTTCATGCTCCTCATATTTTTCACACCTTTTGAAGCTCTTCATATTTTTCCCACCTTTTCAGGCTCTTCATGTTTTTCAACACCAGTTCATGCTCCTCCTATTTTTCAGACCATTCATGCTCCTCATATTTTTGAAACCTTTAGAAACTCTTCATATTTTTCACACCTTTTCCGGCTCTTCATGTTTTTCAACACCGCTTCATGCACCTCTATTTTTCAGACCGTTTCATGCTCATCTCATTTTTGACACCTTTTGAAGCTCTTCATATTTTTCACACCTTTTCAGGCTCTTCATGTTTTTGAACACTTCTTCTTGCTCCTCCTCTTTTTCAAACCCTTTCATGCTTCCCATATTTTTGACACCTTTTAAAGCTCTTCATATTTTTCACACCTTTTCAGGCTCTTCATGTTTTTCAACACCACTTCATGCTCCTCCTATTTTTGAGACCGTTTCATGCTCCTCATATTTCTGACACCTTTTCAAGCTCTTCATATATTTCACACCTTTTCAGGTTTTTCAAGTTTTTTAACACCTCTTCATACTCCTCCTATTTTTCAGACCGTTTCATTCTCCTCATATTTTTGACACCTTTTCAAGCTCTTCATATATTTCACACCTTTTCAGGTTTTTCATTTTTTTCAACACCGCTTCGTGTTCGTCCTATTTTTCAGAACGTTTCATGCTCCTCAAATTTTTGACACCTTTTGAAGCTCTTCATATTTTTCACACCTTTTCAGTCTTTTCATGTTTTTGAACACCGCTTCATGTTCCTCCTATTTTTCAGACCGTTTCATGCTCCTCATATTTTTGACACCTTTTGAAGCTCTTCATATATTTCACACCTTTTCAGGCTCTTCATATTTTTGAACACCGCTTCATGCTCCTCCTATTTTTCAGACCTTTTCATGCTCCTCTCATTTTTGACACCTTTTGAAGCTTTGCATTTCTTTACACAACTTTTCAGGCTCTTCATGTTTTTGAACACTGCTTCATGCTCCTCCTATTTTCAGACCGTATCATGCTCCTCATATTTTTCACACATTTTGAAGCTCTTCATATTTTTCACACCTTTTCAGGCTCTTTATTTTTTTCAAGACTACTTGTTGCTCCTCCTATTTTTTAGACCTTTTCATGCTCATCTAATTTTTGACACTTTTGAAGCTCTTCATATTTTTTACACCTTTTGAAGCTCTTCATATTTTTCACATTTTTGAAGCTCTTCTTATTTTTCACACGATTTCAGACTCTTCATGTTTTTCAACACCGCTTCATGCTCCTGCTATTTATCATACCGTTGCATACTCCTCATATTTTTGACATGTTTTGAGGCTCTTCATATTTTTCACACCTTTTCATGCTCTTCATTTTTTTCAACACTATTTGTTACTCCTCCTATTTTTCAGACCGTTTCCTGCTCCTCATATTTTTCACACCTTTTGAAACTCTTTATATTCTTCTCACCTTTTCAGGCTCTTCATGTTTTTGAACAGCACTACATGCTCCTCCTATTTTTTAGAAAGTTTCATGCTCCTCATATATTTCACACCTTTTGAAGCTCTTCATATTTTTCACACCTTTTCAGGTTCTTCATGTTTTTGATCACCGTTTCATGCTCCTCCTATTTTTCAGACCCTTTCATGCTCCTCATATTTTTGACAACTTTTGAAGCTCTTCATATTTTTCACACCTTTTCAGGCTCTTCATGTTTTTCAACACCGCTTCATGCTCCTCCTATTTTTCAGATCGTTTCATGCTCCTCATATTTGACACCTTTTGAAGCTCTTCATATTTTTCACACCTTTTCAGGCTCTTCATGTTTTTGAACACTTCTTCTTGCTCCTCCTCTTTTTCAAACCCTTTCATGCTTCCCATATTTTTGACACCTTTTAAAGCTCTTCATATTTTTCACACCTTTTCACGCTCTTCATGTTTTTCAACACCACTTCATGCTCCTCCTATTTTTGAGACCGTTTCATGCTCCTCATATTTCTGACACCTTTAGAAACTCTTCATATTTTTCACACCTTTTCAGGCTCTTCATGTTTTTTAACACCTCTTCATACTCCTCCTATTTTTCAGCCCGTTTCATTCTCCTCATATTTTTGACACCTTTTCAAGCTCTTCATATATTTCACACCTTTTCAGGTTTTTCATTTTTTTCAACACCGCTTCATGTTCGTCCTATTTTTCAGAACGTTTCATGCTCCTCAAATTTTTGACACCTTTTGAAGCTCTTCATATTTTTCACACCTTTTCAGGCTTTTCATGTTTTTGAACACCGCTTCATGTTCCTCCTATTTTTCAGACCGTTTCATGCTCCTCATATTTTTGACACTTTTTGAAGCTCTTCATATATTTCACACCTTTTCAGGCTCTTCATATTTTTGAACACCGCTTCATGCTCCTCCTAATTTCAGACCGTTTCATGCTCCTCTCATTTTTGACACCTTTTGAAGCTTTGCATTTCTTTACACAACTTTTCAGGCTCTTCATGTTTTTGAACACTGCTTCATGCTCCTCCTATTTTCAGACCGTATCATGCTCCTCATATTTTTCACACATTTTGAA
Organism: Dama dama; assembly: GCF_033118175.1. Classification (NCBI taxonomy): domain Eukaryota; kingdom Metazoa; phylum Chordata; class Mammalia; order Artiodactyla; family Cervidae; genus Dama; species Dama dama. Next base: position 890,087 of record NW_026870955.1, on the reverse strand, counting down.
GCTCTTCATATTTTCACACCTTTTCAGGCTCTTCATGTTTTTCTACACCACTTCATGCTCCTCCTATTTTGAGACCGTTTCATGCTCCTCATATTTCTGACACCTTTAGAAACTCTTCATATTTTTCACACCTTTTCAGGCTCTTCATGTTTTTTAACACCTCTTCATACTCCTCCTACTTTTCAGACCGTTTCATTCTCCTCATATATTTGACACCTTTTCAAGCTCTTCATATATTTCACACCTTTTCAGGTTTTTCATTTTTTTCAACACCGCTTCGTGTTCGTCCTATTTTTCAGAACGTTTCATGCTCCTCAAATTTTTGACACCTTTTGAAGCTCTTCATATTTTTCACTCCTTTTCAGGCTTTTCATGTTTTTGAACACCGCTTCATGTTCCTCCTATTTTTCAGACCGTTTCATGCTCCTCATATTTTTGACACCTTTTGAAGCTCTTCATATATTTCACACCTTTTCAGGCTCTTCATATTTTTGAACACCGCTTCATGCTCCTCCTATTTTTCAGACCGTTTCATGCTCCTCTCATTTTTGACACCTTTTGAAGCTTTGCATTTCTTTACACAACTTTTCAGGCTCTTCATGTTTTTGAACACTGCTTCATGCTCCTCCTATTTTCAGACCGTATCATGCTCCTCATATTTTTCACACATTTTGAAGCTCTTCATATTTTTCACACCTTTTCAGGCTCTTTATTTTTTTCAAGACTACTTGTTGCTCCTCCTATTTTTTAGACCTTTTCATGCTCATCTAATTTTTGACACTTTTGAAGCTCTTCATATTTTTTACACCTTTTGAAGCTCTTCATATTTTTCACATTTTTGAAGCTCTTCTTATTTTTCACACGATTTCAGACTCTTCATGTGTTTCAACACCGCTTCATGCTCCTGCTATTTATCATACCGTTGCATACTCCTCATATTTTTGACATGTTTTGAGGCTCTTCATATTTTTCACACCTTTTCATGCTCTTCATTTTTTTCAACACTATTTGTTACTCCTCCTATTTTTCAGACCGTTTCCTGCTCCTCATATTTTTCACACCTTTTGAAACTCTTTATATTCTTCTCACCTTTTCAGGCTCTTCATGTTTTGAACAGCACTACATGCTCCTCCTATTTTTTAGAAAGTTTCATGCTCCTCATATATTTCACACCTTTTGAAGCTCTTCATATTTTTCACACCTTTTCAGGTTCTTCATGTTTTTGATCACCGTTTCATGCTCCTCCTATTTTTCAGACCCTTTCATGCTCCTCATATTTTTGACAACTTTTGAAGCTCTTCATATTTTTCACACCTTTTCAGGCTCTTCATGTTTTTCAACACCGCTTCATGCTCCTCCTATTTTTCAGATCGTTTCATGCTCCTCATATTTGACACCTTTTGAAGCTCTTCATATTTTTCACACCTTTTCAGGCTCTTCATGTTTTTGAACACTTCTTCTTGCTCCTCCTCTTTTTCAAACCTTTTCATGCTTCCCATATTTTTGACACCTTTTAAAGCTCTTCATATTTTTCACACCTTTTCAGGCTCTTCATGTTTTTCAACACCACTTCATGCTCCTCCTATTTTTCAGACCGTTTCATGCTCCTCATATTTCTGACACCTTTAGAAACTCTTCATATTTTTCACACCTTTTCAGGCTCTTCATGTTTTTTAACACCTCTTCATACTCCTCCTATTTTTCAGACCGTTTCATTCTCCTCATATTTTTGACACCTTTTCAAGCTCTTCATATATTTCACACCCTTTCAGGTTCTTCATTTTTTTCAACACCACTTCATGCTCCTCCTATTTTTCAGAGCGTTTCATGCTCCTCATCTTTTTGACAGCTTTTGAAGCTCTTCATATATTTCACACATTTTCAGGCTCTTCATATTTTTCAATACCGCTTCATGCTCCTCCTATTTTTCAGACCGTTTCATGCTTCTCATATATTTGAAACCTTTTGAAGCTCTTCATATTTTTCACACCTTTTCAGGCTCTTCATGTTTTTGAACACCGCTTCATGCTCCTCCTATTTTTCAGACCGTTTCATGCTCCTCATGTATTTCACACCGTTTGAAGCTCTTCATATTTTTCACACCTTTTCAGGCTCTTCATGTTTTTGATTACCGTTTCATCCTCCTCCTATTTTTCAGACCGTTTCATGCTCCTCATATTTTTCACACCTTTTGAAGCTCTTCATATTTTTCCCACCTTTTCAGGCTCTTCATGTTTTTCAACACCAGTTCATGCTCCTCCTATTTTTCAGACCATTCATGCTCCTCATATTTTTGAAACCTTTAGAAACTCTTCATATTTTTCACACCTTTTCCGGCTCTTCATGTTTTTCAACACCGCTTCATGCACCTCTATTTTTCAGACCGTTTCATGCTCATCTCATTTTTGACACCTTTTGAAGCTCTTCATATTTTTCACACCTTTTCAGGCTCTTCATGTTTTTGAACACCACTTCACGCTCCTCCTAATTTTTAGACCGTATCATGCTCCTCATATTTTTCACACCTTTTGACGCTCTTCATATTTTTCACACCTTTTCAGGCTCTTCATATTTTTGAACACGACTTCATGCTCCTCCTATTTTTCAGACCGTTTCATGCTCATCTCATTTTTGACACCTTTTGAAGCTCTTCATATTTTTCACACCTTTTCAGGCTCTTCATATTTTTGAACACGACTTCATGCTCCTCCTATTTTTCAGACCGTTTCATGCTCCTCTCATTTTTGACACCTTTTGAAGCTTTGCATATTTTTCACAACTTTTCAGGCTCTTCATGTTTTTGAACACCGCTTCATGCTCCTCCTATTTTTCAGACCGTATCATGCTCCTCATATTTTTCACATATTTTGAAGCTCTTCATTATTTCACACCTTTTCAGGCTCTTCTTTTTTTTCAACACTACTTGTTGCTCCTCCTATTTTTTAGACCTTTTCATGCTCATCTAATTTTTGACACCTTTTGAAGCTCTTCATATTTTTTACACCTTTTGAAGCTCTTCATATTTTTCACATTTTTGAAGCTCTTCATAATTTTCAAACGATTTCAGACTCTTCATGTTTTTCAACTCCACTTCATGCTCCTGCTATTTATCATACCGTTTCATACTCCTCATATTTTTGACACCTTTTGAGGCTCTTCATATTTTTCACACCTTTTCAGGCTCTTCATGTTTTTGAACACAGCTTCATGCTCCTCCTATTTTTTCTACCGTATCATGCTCCTCATATTTTTCACACCTTTTGAAGCTCTTCATAATTTTCACACATTTTCAGGCTCTTCATGTTTTTGAACAGCACTTCATGCTCCTCCTATTTTTCAGACCGTTTCGTACTCCTCATATTTTTGACACCTTTTGAAGCTCTTCATATTTTTCACACCTTTTCAGTCTCTTCATGTTTTCAACACCGCTTCATGCTGCTCCTATTTTTCTGGTCGTTTCATGCTCCTCATAATTTTGACACCTTTTGAACCTCTTCATAATTTTCACACCTTTTCAGGCTCTTCATGTTTTTGAACACTTCTTCATGCTCCTCCTCTTATTCAGACAGTTTCATGCTCCTCATATTTTTCACACCTTTTGAAGCCGTTCATATTTCTCACACCTTTTCATGCTCTTCATTTTTTTCAACACTATTTGTTACTCCTCCTATTTTTTAGACAGTTTCATGCTCATCTAATTTTTGACAACTTTTGAAGCTCTTCATATTTTTCACCTTTTTGAAGCTCTTCATATTTTTCACACAATTTCAGACTCTTCATGTTTTTCAACACCGCTTCATGCTCCTTCTATTTATCATACCGTTTCATACTCCTCATATTTTGACACGTTTTGAGGCTCTTCATATTTTTCACACCTTTTCAGGCTCTTCATGTTTTTGAACTCCGCTTCATGCTCCTCCTATTTTTTCGACCGTATCAAGCTCCTCATATTTTTCACACCTTTTGAAGCTCTTCATATTTTTCTCACCTTTTCAGGCTCTTCATGTTTTTGAACAGCACTTCATTCTCCTCCAATTTTTCAGAGAGTTTCATGCTCCTCATGTATTTCACACCTTTTGAAGCTCTTCATATTTTTCACACCTTTTCAGGCTCTTCATGTTTTTCCACACCACTTCATGCTTCTCCTATTTTTCATCCGTTTCATGCTCATCTCAATTTTGACACCTTTTGAAGCTTTTCATATTTTTCACAACTTTTCAGGCTCTTCATGTTTTTGAACACCGCTTCATGCTCCTCCTATTTTTCAGACAGTTTCCTGCTCCTTATATTTTTGACACCTTTTGAAGCTCTTCATATTTTTCACACCTTTTCAGACTCTTCATGTTTTTCAACACCGCTTCATGCTCCTCCTTTTTTTCAGACCGTTTCATGCTCCTCCTGTATTTCACATCTTTTGAAGCTCTTCATATTTTTCACACCTTTTGAAGCTCTTCATATTTTTCACATTTTTGAAGCTCTTCATATTTTCCACACGTTTTCAGACTCTTCATGTTTTTCAACATCACTTCATGCTCCTCCTATTTTTCAGACCGTTTCATGCTCCTCATATTTTGACACCTTTTGAAGCTCTTCATATTTTTCACACCTTTTCAGGCTCTTCATGTTTTTTAACACCGCTTCATGCTCCTCCTATTTTTCAGACCGTTTCCTGCTCCTCATATTTTTGACACATTTGAAGCTCTTCATATATTTCACAACTTTTCAGACTTTTCCTTTTTTTCAACACGACTTCATGCTCCTCCTATTTTTCAGAACGTTACATGCTCATCTCATTTTGACACCTTTTGAAGCTCTTCATATTTTTCACACCTTTTCAGGCTCTGCATGTTTTTCAACACCGCTTCATGCACCTCTATTTTTCAGACCGTTTCATGCTCATCTCATTTCTGACACCTTTTGAAGCTCTTCATATTTTTCACACCTTTTCAGGCTCTTCATGTTTTTGAACACCGCTTCACGCTCCTCCTATTTTTCAGACCATATAGTGCTCCTCATATTTTTGACACCTTTTGAAGCTCTTCATATTTTTCACACCTTTTCAGGCTCTTCATGTTTTTCAACACCGCTTCATGCACCTCTATTTTTCAGACCGTTTCATGCTCATCTCATTTTTGACACCTTTTGAAGCTCTTCATATTTTTCACACCTTTTCAGGCTCTTCATGTTTTTGAACACCGCTTCACGCTCCTCCTATTTTTCAGACCGTATCGTGCTCCTCATATTTTTCTCACCTTTTGAAGCTCTTCATATTTTTCACACCTTTTCAGGCTCTTCATATTTTTGAACACGACTTCATGCTCCTCCTATTTTTCAGACCGTTTCATGCTCCTCTCATTTTTGACACCTTTTGAAGCTTTGCATATTTTTCACAACTTTTCAGGCTCTTCATGTTTTTGAACACCGCTTCATGCTCCTCCTATTTTTCAGACCGTATCATGCTCCTCATATTTTTCACATATTTTGAAGCTCTTCATTATTTCACACCTTTTCAGGCTCTTCTTTTTTTTCAACACTACTTGTTGCTCCTCCTATTTTTTAGACCTTTTCATGCTCATCTAATTTTTGACACCTTTTGAAGCTCTTCATATTTTTTACACCTTTTGAAGCTCTTCATATTTTTAACATTTTTGAAGCTCTTCATAATTTTCAAACGATTTCAGACTCTTCATGTTTTTCAACTCCGCTTCATGGTCCTGCTATTTATCATACCGTTTAATACTCCTCATATTTTTGACACCTTTTGAGGCTCTTCATATTTTTCACACCTTTTCAGGCTCTTCAAGTTTTTGAACTCCGCTTCATGCTCCTCCTATTTTTTCGACCGTATCATGCTCCTCATATTTTTCACACCTTTTGAAACTCTTTATATTTTTCTCACCTTTTCAGGCTCTTCATGTTTTTGAACAGCACTTCATGCTCCTCCTATTTTTGAAGAAAGTTTCATGCTTCTCATGTATTTCACACCTTTTGAAGCTCTTCATATTTTTCACACCTTTTCAGGTTCTTCATGTTTTTGATCACCGTTTCATGCTCCTCCTATTTTTCAGACCCTTTCATGCTCCTCATATTTTTGACAACTTTTGAAGCTCTTCATATTTTTCACACCTTTTCAGGCTCTTCATGTTTTTCAACACCGCTTCATGCTCCTCCTATTTTTCAGATCGTTTCATGCTCCTCATATTTGACACCTTTTGAAGCTCTTCATATTTTTCACACCTTTTCAGGCTCTTCATGTTTTTGAACACTTCTTCTTGCTCCTCCTCTTTTTCAAACCCTTTCATGCTTCTCATATTTTTGACACATTTTAAAGCTCTTCATATTTTTCACACCTTTTCAGGCTCTTCATGTTTTTTAACACCTCTTCATACTTCTCCTATTTTTCAGACCGTTTCATTCTCCTCATGTTTTTGACACCTTTTCAAGCTCTTCATATATTTCACACCCTTTCAGGTTCTTCATTTTTTTCAACACCACTTCATGCTCCTCCTATTTTTCAGAGCGTTTCATGCTCCTCATATTTTTGACAGCTTTTGAAGCTCTTCATATATTTCACACATTTTCAGGCTCTTCATGTTTTTGAACTATGCTTCATTCTCCTCCTATTTTTTCGTCCGTATCATGCTCCTCATATTTTTCACACCTTTTGAAGCTCTTCATATTTTTCTGAACTTTTCAGGCTCTTCATGTTTTTGAACAGCGCTTCATGCTCCTCCTATTTTTCAGACCGTATCATGCTCCTCGTATTTTTCACACTTTTTGAAGCTCTTCATATTTTTCACACCTTTTCAGGCTCTTCTTTTTTTTCAAAACTACTTGTTGCTCCTCCTATTTTTAGACCTTTTCATGCTCATCTAATTTTTGACAACTTTTGAAGCTTTTCATATTTTTTACACCTTTTGAAGCTCTTCATATTTTTAACATTTTTGAAGCTCTTCATAATTTTCAAACGATTTCAGACTCTTCATGTTTTTCAACTCCGCTTCATGCTCCTGCTATTTATCATACCGTTTCATACTCCTCATATTTTTGACACCTTTTGAGGCTCTTCATATTTTTCACACTTTTTCAGCCTCTTCATGTTTTTGAACACAGCTTCATGCTCCTCCTATATTTTCTACCGTATCATGCTCCTCATATTTTTCACACCTTTTGAAGCTCTTCATATTTTTCACACCTTTTCAAGCTCTTCATGTTTTTGAACATCACTTCATGCTCCTCCTATTTTTCAGACCGTTTCGTACTCCTCATATTTTTGACACATTTTGAAGCTCTTCATATTTTTCAGACATTTTCAGTCTCTTCATGTTTTCAACACCGCTTCATGCTCCTCCTATTTTTCAGATCGTTTCATGCTCCTCATAATTTTGACACCTTTTGAACCTCTTCATAATTTTCACACCTTTTCAGGCTCTTCATGTTTTTGAACACTTCTTCATGCTCCCCCTCTTTTTCAGACAGTTTCATGCTCCTCATATTTTTGACACCTTTTGAAGGTCTTCATATTTTTCACACCTTTTCAGGCTCTTCATGTTTTCAACACCGCTTCATGCTCCTACTATTTTTCAGACGGTTTCATGCTCCTCATATTTTTGACAACTTTTGAAGCTCTTCATATTTTTCACACCTTTTCAGGCTCTTCATGTTTTTCAACACCGCTTCATGCTCCTCCTATTTTTCAGATCGTTTCATGCTCCTCATATTTGACACCTTTTGAAGCTCTTCATATTTTTCACACCTTTTCAGGCTCTTCATGTTTTTGAACACTTCTTCTTGCTCCTCCTCTTTTTCAAACCCTTTCATGCTTCTCATATTTTTGACACATTTTAAAGCTCTTCATATTTTTCACACCTTTTCAGGCTCTTCATGTTTTTTAACACCTCTTCATACTTCTCCTATTTTTCAGACCGTTTCATTCTCCTCATGTTTTTGACACCTTTTCAAGCTCTTCATATATTTCACACCCTTTCAGGTTCTTCATTTTTTTCAACACCACTTCATGCTCCTCCTATTTTTCAGAGCGTTTCATGCTCCTCATATTTTTGACAGCTTTTGAAGCTCTTCATATATTTCACACATTTTCAGGCTCTTCATGTTTTTGAACTATGCTTCATTCTCCTCCTATTTTTTCGTCCGTATCATGCTCCTCATATTTTTCACACCTTTTGAAGCTCTTCATATTTTTCTGAACTTTTCAGGCTCTTCATGTTTTTGAACAGCGCTTCATGCTCCTCCTATTTTTCAGACCGTATCATGCTCCTCGTATTTTTCACACTTTTTGAAGCTCTTCATATTTTTCACACCTTTTCAGGCTCTTCTTTTTTTTCAAAACTACTTGTTGCTCCTCCTATTTTTAGACCTTTTCATGCTCATCTAATTTTTGACAACTTTTGAAGCTTTTCATATTTTTTACACCTTTTGAAGCTCTTCATATTTTTAACATTTTTGAAGCTCTTCATAATTTTCAAACGATTTCAGACTCTTCATGTTTTTCAACTCCGCTTCATGCTCCTGCTATTTATCATACCGTTTCATACTCCTCATATTTTTGACACCTTTTGAGGCTCTTCATATTTTTCACACTTTTTCAGCCTCTTCATGTTTTTGAACACAGCTTCATGCTCCTCCTATATTTTCTACCGTATCATGCTCCTCATATTTTTCACACCTTTTGAAGCTCTTCATATTTTTCACACCTTTTCAAGCTCTTCATGTTTTTGAACATCACTTCATGCTCCTCCTATTTTTCAGACCGTTTCGTACTCCTCATATTTTTGACACATTTTGAAGCTCTTCATATTTTTCAGACATTTTCAGTCTCTTCATGTTTTCAACACCGCTTCATGCTCCTCCTATTTTTCAGATCGTTTCATGCTCCTCATAATTTTGACACCTTTTGAACCTCTTCATAATTTTCACACCTTTTCAGGCTCTTCATGTTTTTGAACACTTCTTCATGCTCCCCCTCTTTTTCAGACAGTTTCATGCTCCTCATATTTTTGACACCTTTTGAAGGTCTTCATATTTTTCACACCTTTTCAGGCTCTTCATGTTTTTAATCACCGTTTCATACTCCTCCTATTTTTCAGACCGTTTCATGCTCATCTCATTTTTGACACCATTCGAAGCTTTGCATATTTTTCACAACTTTTCAGGGTCTTCATGATTTTGAACACCGCCTCATGCTCCTCCTATTTTTCAGACCGTATCATGCTCCTCATATATTTCACACATTTTGAAGCTCTTCATATTTTTCACACCTTTTCAGGCTCTTCATATTTATGAACTCGACTTCATGCTCCTCCTATTTTTCAGACCATTTCATGGTCCTCTCATTTTTGACAACTTTTGAAGCTTTGCATATTTTTCACAACTTTTAAGGCTCTTCATGTTTTTTGAACACCGCTTCATGCTCCTCCTATTTTTCAAACCGTATCATGGTCCTCATATTTTTCAAACCTTTTGAAGCTCTTCATATTTTTCACACCTTTTCATGCTCTTCATTTTTTTCAACACTATTTGTTACTCCTCCTATTTTTTAGACCGTTTCATGCTCATCTAATTTTTGACACCTTTTGTAGCTCTTCATATTTTTCACACCTTTTCAGGCTCTTCTTTTTTTTCAACACTACTTGTTGCTCCTCCTATTTTTTAGACCGTTTCATGCTCATCTAATTTTTGACATCTTTTGAAGCTCTTCATATTTTTTACACCTTTTGAAGCTCTTCATATTTTTCACATTTTTGAAGCTCTTCATATTTTTCACACGATTTCAGACTCTTCATGTTTTTCAACACCGCTTCATGCTCCTGCTATTTATCATACCGTTGCATACTCCTCATATTTTTGACATGTTTTTAGGCTCTTCATATTTTTCACACCTTTTCAGGGTCTTCATGTTTTTGAACTACGCTTCATACTCCTCCTATTTTTTCGACCGTATCATGCTCCTCATATTTTTCACACCTTTTGAAGCTCTTCATATTTTTCTCACCTTTTCAGGCTCTTCATGATTTTCATCACCGCTTCATGCTCCTCCTATTTTTCAGACCGTTTCATGCTCATCTCATTTTTGACACCTTTTGAAGCTCTTCATATTTTTCACACCTTTTCAGGCGCTTCATGTTTTTGAACACCGCTTCATGCTCCTCCTATTTTTCAGATCGTTTCATGCTCCTCATAATTTTGACACCTTTGAAGCTCTTCATATTTTTCACACCTATTCAGACTCTTCATGTTTTTGAACACCACTTCATGCTCAGCCTATTTTTCAGACCGTTTCATGCTTCTCATATATTTGAAACCTTTTGAAGCTCTTCATATTTTTCACACCTTTTCAGGCTCTTCATGTTTTTGAACACCGCTTCATGCTCCTCCTATTTTTCAGACCGTTTCATGCTCCTCCTGTATTTCACACCGTTTGAAGCTCTTCATATTTTTCACACCTTTTCAGGCTCTTCATGTTTTTGATTACCGTTTCATCCTCCTCCTATTTTTCAGACCGTTTCATGCTCCTCATATTTTTCACACCTTTTGAAGCTCTTCATATTTTTCCCACCTTTTCAGGCTCTTCATGTTTTTCAACACCAGTTCATGCTCCTCCTATTTTTCAGACCATTCATGCTCCTCATATTTTTGAAACCTTTAGAAACTCTTCATATTTTTCACACCTTTTCCGGCTCTTCATGTTTTTCAACACCGCTTCATGCACCTCTATTTTTCAGACCGTTTCATGCTCATCTCATTTTTGACACCTTTTGAAGCTCTTCATATTTTTCACACCTTTTCAGGCTCTTCATGTTTTTGAACACCACTTCACGCTCCTCTTAATTTTCAGACCGTATCATGCTCCTCATATTTTTCACACCTTTTGACGCTCTTCATATTTTTCACACCTTTTCAGGCTCTTCATATTTTTGAACACGACTTCATGCTCCTCCTATTTTTCAGACCGTTTCATGCTCCTCTCATTTTTGACACCTTTTGAAGCTTTGCATATTTTTCACAACTTTTCAGGCTCTTCATGTTTTTGAACACCGCTTCATGCTCCTCCTATTTTTCAGACCGTATCATGCTCCTCATATTTTTCACATATTTTGAAGCTCTTCATTATTTCACACCTTTTCAGGCTCTTCTTTTTTTTCAACACTACTTGTTGCTCCTCCTATTTTTTAAACCTTTTCATGCTCATCTAATTTTTGACACCTTTTGAAGCTCTTCATATTTTTTACACCTTTTGAAGCTCTTCATATTTTTAACATTTTTGAAGCTCTTCAAAATTTTCAAACGATTTCAGACTCTTCATGTTTTTCAACTCCACTTCATGCTCCTGCTATTTATCATACCGTTTCATACTCCTCATATTTTTGACACCTTTGGAGGCTCTTCATATTTTTCACACCTTTTCAGACTCTTCATGTTTTTGAACACCACTTCATGCTCCTCCTATTTTTTTCTACCGTATCATGCTCCTCATATTTTTCACACCTTTTGAAGCTCTTCATAATTTTCACACCTTTTCAGGCTCTTCATGTTTTTGAACAGCACTTCATGCTCCTCCTATTTTTCAGACCGTTTCATGCTCCTCATGTATTTCACACCGTTTGAAGCTCTTCATATTTTTCACACCTTTTCAGGCTCTTCATGTTTTTGAACACCGCTTCATGCTCCTCCTATTTTTCAGACCGTTTCATGCTCCTCATGTATTTCACACCGTTTGAAGCTCTTCATATTTTTCACACCTTTTCAGGCTCTTCATGTTTTTGATTACTGTTTCATCCTCCTCCTATTTTTCAGACCGTTTCATGCTCCTCATATTATTCACACCTTTTGAAGCTCTTCATATTTTTCCCACCTTTTCAGGCTCTTCATGTTTTTCAACACCAGTTCATGCTCCTCCTATTTTTCAGACCATTCATGCTCCTCATATTTTTGAAACCTTTAGAAACTATTCATATTTTTCACACCTTTTCCAGCTCTTCATGTTTTTCAACACCGCTTCATGCTCCTCCTATTTTCAGATCGTTTCATGCTCCTCATATTTGACACCTTTTGAAGCTCTTCATATTTTTCACACCTCTTCAGGCTCTTCATGTTTTTGAACACTTCTTCTTGCTCCTCCTCTTTTTCAAACCCTTTCATGCTTCTCATATTTTTGACACCTTTTAAACCTCTTCATATTTTTCACACCTTTTCAGGCTCTTCATGTTTTTCAACACCACTTCATGCTCCTCCTATTTTTGAGACCGTTTCATGCTCCTCATATTTCTGACACCTTTAGAAACTCTTCATATTTTTCACACCTTTTCAGGCTCTTCATGTTTTTTAACACCTCTTCATACTCCTCCTATTTATCAGACCGTTTCATTCTCCTCATATTTTTGACACCTTTTCAAGCTCTTCATATATTTCACACCTTTTCAGGTTTTTCATTTTTTTCAACACCACTTCATGCTCCTCCTATTTTTCAGAGCGTTTCATGCTCCTCCTCTTTTTGACAGCTTTTGAAGCTCTTCATATATTTCACACATTTTCAGGCTCTTCATGTTTTTCAACACCGCTTCATGCTCGTCCTATTTTTCAGAACGTTTCATGCTCCTCAAATTTTTGACACCTTTTGAAGCTCTTCATATTTTTCACACCTTTTCAGGCTTTTCATGTTTTTGAACACCGCTTCATGTTCCTCCTATTTTTCAGACCGTTTCATGCTCCTCATATTTTTGACACCTTTTGAAGCTCTTCATATATTTCACACCTTTTCAGGCTCTTCATATTTTTGAACACCGCTTCATGCTCCTCCTAATTTCAGACCGTTTCATGCTCCTCTCATTTTTGACACCTTTTGAAGCTTTGCATTTCTTTACACAACTTTTCAGGCTCTTCATTTTTTTGAACACTGCTTCATGCTCCTCCTATTTTTCAGACTGTATCATGCTCCTCATATTTTTCACACATTTTGAAGCTCTTCATATTTTTCACACCTTTTCAGGCTCTTCATTTTTTTCAAGACTACTTGTTGCTCCTCCTATTTTTTAGACCTTTTCATGCTCATCTAATTTTTGACACTTTTTAAGCTCTTCATATTTTTTACTCCTTTTGAAGCTCTTCATATTTTTCACATTTTTGAAGCTCTTCATATTTTTCACACGATTTCAGACTCTTCATGTTTTTCAACACCGCTTCATGCTCCTGCTATTTATCATACCGTTGCATACTCCTCATATTTTTCACATGTTTTGAGGCTCTTCACATTTTTCACACCTTTTCAGGGTCTTCATGTTTTTGAACTACGCTTCATACTCCTCCTATTTTTTCGACCGTATCATGCTCCTCATATTTTTCACACCTTTTGAAGCTCTTCATATTTTTCTCACCTTTTCAGGCTCTTCATGATTTTCATCACCGCTTCATGCTCCTCCTATTTTTCAGACCGTTTCATGCTCCTCTCATTTTTGACACCTTTTGAAGCTTTGCATATTTTTCACAACTTTTCAGGCTCTTCATGTTTTTGAACACCGCTTCATGCTCCTCCTATTTTTCAGACCGTATCATGCTCCTCATATTTTTCACATATTTTGAAGCTCTTCATTATTTCACACCTTTTCAGGCTCTTCTTTTTTTTCAACACTACTTGTTGCTCCTCCTATTTTTTAAACCTTTTCATGCTCATCTAATTTTTGACACCTTTTGAAGCTCTTCATATTTTTTACACCTTTTGAAGCTCTTCATATTTTTAACATTTTTGAAGCTCTTCAAAATTTTCAAACGATTTCAGACTCTTCATGTTTTTCAACTCCACTTCATGCTCCTGCTATTTATCATACCGTTTCATACTCCTCATATTTTTGACACCTTTGGAGGCTCTTCATATTTTTCACATCTTTTCAGACTCTTCATGTTTTTGAACACCACTTCATGCTCCTCCTATTTTTTTCTACCGTATCATGCTCCTCATATTTTTCACACCTTTTGAAGCTCTTCATAATTTTCACACCTTTTCAGGCTCTTCATGTTTTTGAACAGCACTTCATGCTCCTCCTATTTTTCAGACCGTTTCATGCTCCTCATGTATTTCACACCGTTTGAAGCTCTTCATATTTTTCACACCTTTTCAGGCTCTTCATGTTTTTGAACACCGCTTCATGCTCCTCCTATTTTTCAGACCGTTTCATGCTCCTCATGTATTTCACACCGTTTGAAGCTCTTCATATTTTTCACACCTTTTCAGGCTCTTCATGTTTTTGATTACTGTTTCATCCTCCTCCTATTTTTCAGACCGTTTCATGCTCCTCATATTATTCACACCTTTTGAAGCTCTTCATATTTTTCCCACCTTTTCAGGCTCTTCATGTTTTTCAACACCAGTTCATGCTCCTCCTATTTTTCAGACCATTCATGCTCCTCATATTTTTGAAACCTTTAGAAACTATTCATATTTTTCACACCTTTTCCAGCTCTTCATGTTTTTCAACACCGCTTCATGCTCCTCCTATTTTCAGATCGTTTCATGCTCCTCATATTTGACACCTTTTGAAGCTCTTCATATTTTTCACACCTCTTCAGGCTCTTCATGTTTTTGAACACTTCTTCTTGCTCCTCCTCTTTTTCAAACCCTTTCATGCTTCTCATATTTTTGACACCTTTTAAACCTCTTCATATTTTTCACACCTTTTCAGGCTCTTCATGTTTTTCAACACCACTTCATGCTCCTCCTATTTTTGAGACCGTTTCATGCTCCTCATATTTCTGACACCTTTAGAAACTCTTCATATTTTTCACACCTTTTCAGGCTCTTCATGTTTTTTAACACCTCTTCATACTCCTCCTATTTATCAGACCGTTTCATTCTCCTCATATTTTTGACACCTTTTCAAGCTCTTCATATATTTCACACCTTTTCAGGTTTTTCATTTTTTTCAACACCACTTCATGCTCCTCCTATTTTTCAGAGTGTTTCATGCTCCTCCTCTTTTTGACAGCTTTTGAAGCTCTTCATATATTTCACACATTTTCAGGCTCTTCATGTTTTTCAACACCGCTTCATGCTCGTCCTATTTTTCAGAACGTTTCATGCTCCTCAAATTTTTGACACCTTTTGAAGCTCTTCATATTTTTCACACCTTTTCAGGCTTTTCATGTTTTTGAACACCGCTTCATGTTCCTCCTATTTTTCAGACCGTTTCATGCTCCTCATATTTTTGACACCTTTTGAAGCTCTTCATATATTTCACACCTTTTCAGGCTCTTCATATTTTTGAACACCGCTTCATGCTCCTCCTAATTTCAGACCGTTTCATGCTCCTCTCATTTTTGACACCTTTTGAAGCTTTGCATTTCTTTACACAACTTTTCAGGCTCTTCATTTTTTTGAACACTGCTTCATGCTCCTCCTATTTTTCAGACTGTATCATGCTCCTCATATTTTTCACACATTTTGAAGCTCTTCATATTTTTCACACCTTTTCAGGCTCTTCATTTTTTTCAAGACTACTTGTTGCTCCTCCTATTTTTTAGACCTTTTCATGCTCATCTAATTTTTGACACTTTTGAAGCTCTTCATATTTTTTACTCCTTTTGAAGCTCTTCATATTTTTCACATTTTTGAAGCTCTTCATATTTTTCACACGATTTCAGACTCTTCATGTTTTTCAACACCGCTTCATGCTCCTGCTATTTATCATACCGTTGCATACTCCTCATATTTTTCACATGTTTTGAGGCTCTTCACATTTTTCACACCTTTTCAGGGTCTTCATGTTTTTGAACTACGCTTCATACTCCTCCTATTTTTTCGACCTTATCATGCTCCTCATATTTTTCACACCTTTTGAAGCTCTTCATATTTTTCTCACCTTTTCAGGCTCTTCATGATTTTCATCACCGCTTCATGCTCCTCCTATTTTTCAGACCGTTTCATGCTCATCTCATTTTTGACACTTTTTGAAGCTCTTCATATTTTTCACACCTTTTCAGGCTCTTCATATTTTTGAACACCGCTTCATGCTCCTTCTATTTTTCAGATCGTTTCATGCTCATCTCATTTTTGACACCTTTTGAAGCTCTTCATATTTTTCACACCTTTTCAGGCTCTTCATGTTTTTGAACACCGCTTCATGCACCTCTATTTTTCAGACCGTTTCATGCTCATCTCATTTTTGACACCTTTTGAAGCTCTTCATATTTTTCTCACCTTTTCAGGCTCTTCATGATTTTCATCACCGCTTCATGCTCCTCCTATTTTTCAGACCGTTTCATGCTCATCTCATTTTTGACACCTTTTGAAGCTCTTCATATTTTTCACACCTTTTCAGGCTCTTCATATTTTTGAACACGACTTCATGCTCCTCCTATTTTTCAGACCGTTTCATGCTCCTCTCATCTTTGACACCTTTTGAAGCTTTGCATATTTTTCACAATTTTTCAGGCTCTTCATGTTTTTGAACACCGCTTCATGCTCCTCTTATTTTTCAGACCGTATCATGCTCCTCATATTTTTCACATATTTTGAAGCTCTTCATTATTTCACACCTTTTCAGGCTCTTCTTTTTTTTCAACACTACTTGTTGCTCCTCCTATTTTTTAAACCTTTTCATGCTCATCTAATTTTTGACACCTTTTGAAGCTCTTCATATTTTTTACACCTTTTGAAGCTCTTCATATTTTTAACATTTTTGAAGCTCTTCAAAATTTTCAAACGATTTCAGACTCTTCATGTTTTTCAACTCCACTTCATGCTCCTGCTATTTATCATACCGTTTCATACTCCTCATATTTTTGACACCTTTGGAGGCTCTTCATATTTTTCACACCTTTTCAGGCTCTTCATGTTTTTGAACACAGCTTCATGCTCCTCCTATTTTTTTCTACCGTATCATGCTCCTCATATTTTTCACACTTTTTGAAGCTCTTCATAATTTTCACACCTTTTCAGGCTCTTCATGTTTTTGAACAGCACTTCATGCACCTCCTTTTTTTCAGACCGTTTCGTACTCCTCATATTTTTGACACCTTTTGAAGCTCTTCATATTTTTCACACCTTTTCAGTCTCTTCATGTTTTCAACACCGCTTCATGCTCCTCCTATTTTTCAGATCGTTTCATGCTCCTCATATTTTGACACCTTTTGAAGCTCTTCATAATTTTCACACCTTTTCAGGCTCTTCATGTTTTTGAACACTTCTTCATGCTCCTCCTCTTTTTCAGACAGTTTCATGCTCCTCATATTTTTGACACCTTTTGAAGCTCTTCATATTTTTCACAGCTTTTCAGGCTCTTCATGTTTTTCCACATCACTTCATGCTTCTCCTATTTTTCAGACCGTTTCATGCTCCTCATGTATTTCACACATTTTGAAGCTCTTCATATTTTTCACACCTTTTCAGGCTCTTCATATTTATGAACTCGACTTCATGCTCCTCCTATTTTTCAGACCATTTCATGGTCCTCTCATTTTTGACAACTTTTGAAGCTTTGCATATTTTTCACAACTTTTAAGGTTCTTCATGTTTTTGAACACCGCTTCATGCTCCTCCTATTTTTCAAACCGTATCATGCTCCTCATATTTTTCACACCTTTTGAAGCTCTTCATATTTTTCACACCTTTTCATGCTCTTCATTTTTTTCAACACTATTTGTTACTCCTCCTATTTTTTAGACCGTTTCATGCTCATCTAATTTTTGACACCTTTTGAAGCTCTTCATATTTTTCACATTTTTGAAGCTCTTCATATTTTTCACACAATTTCAGACTCTTCATGTTTTTCAACACCGCTCCATGCTCCTTCTATTTATCATACCGTTTCATACTCCTCATATTTTGACACGTTTTGAGGCTCTTCATATTTTTCACACCTTTTCAGGCTCTTCATGTTTTTGATTACTGTTTCATCCTCCTCCTATTTTTCAGACCGTTTCATGCTCCTCATATTATTCACACCTTTTGAAGCTCTTCATATTTTTCCCACCTTTTCAGGCTCTTCATGTTTTTCAACACCAGTTCATGCTCCTCCTATTTTTCAGACCATTCATGCTCCTCATATTTTTGAAACCTTTAGAAACTATTCATATTTTTCACACCTTTTCCAGCTCTTCATGTTTTTCAACACCGCTTCATGCTCCTCCTATTTTCAGATCGTTTCATGCTCCTCATATTTGACACGTTTTGAACCTCTTCATATTTTTCACACCTCTTCAGGCTCTTCATGTTTTTGAACACTTCTTCTTGCTCCTCCTCTTTTTCAAACCCTTTCATGCTTCTCATATTTTTGACACCTTTTAAACCTCTTCATGTTTTTCAACACCACTTCATGCTCCTCCTATTTTTGAGACCGTTTCATGCTCCTCATATTTCTGACACCTTTAGAAACTCTTCATATTTTTCACACATTTTCAGGCTCTTCATGTTTTTTAACACCTCTTCATACTCCTCCTATTTATCAGACCGTTACATTCTCCTCATATTTTTGACACCTTTTCAAGCTCTTCATATATTTCACACCTTTTCAGGTTTTTCATTTTTTTCAACACCACTTCATGCTCCTCCTATTTTTCAGAGCGTTTCATGCTCCTCCTCTTTTTGACAGCTTTTGAAGCTCTTCATATATTTCACACATTTTCAGGCTCTTCATGTTTTTCAACACCGCTTCATGCTCGTCCTATTTTTCAGAACGTTTCATGCTCCTCAAATTTTTGACACCTTTTGAAGCTCTTCATATTTTTCACACCTTTTCAGGCTTTTCATGTTTTTGAACACCGCTTCATGTTCCTCCTATTTTTCAGACCGTTTCATGCTCCTCATATTTTTGACACCTTTTGAAGCTCTTCATATATTTCACACCTTTTCAGGCTCTTCATATTTTTGAACACCGCTTCATGCTCCTCCTAATTTCAGACCGTTTCATGCTCCTCTCATTTTTGACACCTTTTGAAGCTTTGCATTTCTTTACACAACTTTTCAGGCTCTTCATTTTTTTGAACACTGCTTCATGCTCCTCCTATTTTTCAGACTGTATCATGCTCCTCATATTTTTCACACATTTTGAAGCTCTTCATATTTTTCACACCTTTTCAGGCTCTTCATTTTTTCAAGACTACTTGTTGCTCCTCCTATTTTTTAGACCTTTTCATGCTCATCTAATTTTTGACACTTTTTAAGCTCTTCATATTTTTTACTCCTTTTGAAGCTCTTCATATTTTTCACATTTTTGAAGCTCTTCATATTTTTCACACGATTTCAGACTCTTCATGTTTTTCAACACCGCTTCATGCTCCTGCTATTTATCATACCGTTGCATACTCCTCATATTTTTCACATGTTTTGAGGCTCTTCACATTTTTCACACCTTTTCAGGGTCTTCATGTTTTTGAACTACGCTTCATACTCCTCCTATTTTTTCGACCGTATCATGCTCCTCATATTTTTCACACCTTTTGAAGCTCTTCATATTTTTCTCACCTTTTCAGGCTCTTCATGATTTTCATCACCGCTTCATGCTCCTCCTATTTTTCAGACCGTTTCATGCTCCTCTCATTTTTGACACCTTTTGAAGCTTTGCATATTTTTCACAACTTTTCAGGCTCTTCATGTTTTTGAACACCGCTTCATGCTCCTCCTATTTTTCAGACCGTATCATGCTCCTCATATTTTTCACATATTTTGAAGCTCTTCATTATTTCACACCTTTTCAGGCTCTTCTTTTTTTTCAACACTACTTGTTGCTCCTCCTATTTTTTAAACCTTTTCATGCTCATCTAATTTTTGACACCTTTTGAAGCTCTTCATATTTTTTACACCTTTTGAAGCTCTTCATATTTTTAACATTTTTGAAGCTCTTCAAAATTTTCAAACGATTTCAGACTCTTCATGTTTTTCAACTCCACTTCATGCTCCTGCTATTTATCATACCGTTTCATACTCCTCATATTTTTGACACCTTTGGAGGCTCTTCATATTTTTCACATCTTTTCAGACTCTTCATGTTTTTGAACACCACTTCATGCTCCTCCTATTTTTTTCTACCGTATCATGCTCCTCATATTTTTCACACCTTTTGAAGCTCTTCATAATTTTCACACCTTTTCAGGCTCTTCATGTTTTTGAACAGCACTTCATGCTCCTCCTATTTTTCAGACCGTTTCATGCTCCTCATGTATTTCACACCGTTTGAAGCTCTTCATATTTTTCACACCTTTTCAGGCTCTTCATGTTTTTGAACACCGCTTCATGCTCCTCCTATTTTTCAGACCGTTTCATGCTCCTCATGTATTTCACACCGTTTGAAGCTCTTCATATTTTTCACACCTTTTCAGGCTCTTCATGTTTTTGATTACTGTTTCATCCTCCTCCTATTTTTCAGACCGTTTCATGCTCCTCATATTATTCACACCTTTTGAAGCTCTTCATATTTTTCCCACCTTTTCAGGCTCTTCATGTTTTTCAACACCAGTTCATGCTCCTCCTATTTTTCAGACCATTCATGCTCCTCATATTTTTGAAACCTTTAGAAACTATTCATATTTTTCACACCTTTTCCAGCTCTTCATGTTTTTCAACACCGCTTCATGCTCCTCCTATTTTCAGATCGTTTCATGCTCCTCATATTTGACACCTTTTGAAGCTCTTCATATTTTTCACACCTCTTCAGGCTCTTCATGTTTTTGAACACTTCTTCTTGCTCCTCCTCTTTTTCAAACCCTTTCATGCTTCTCATATTTTTGACACCTTTTAAACCTCTTCATATTTTTCACACCTTTTCAGGCTCTTCATGTTTTTCAACACCACTTCATGCTCCTCCTATTTTTGAGACCGTTTCATGCTCCTCATATTTCTGACACCTTTAGAAACTCTTCATATTTTTCACACCTTTTCAGGCTCTTCATGTTTTTTAACACCTCTTCATACTCCTCCTATTTTTCAGACCGTTTCATTCTCCTCATATTTTTGACACCTTTTCAAGCTCTTCATATATTTCACACCTTTTCAGGTTTTTCATTTTTTTCAACACCACTTCATGCTCCTCCTATTTTTCAGAGCGTTTCATGCTCCTCCTCTTTTTGACAGCTTTTGAAGCTCTTCATATATTTCACACATTTTCAGGCTCTTCATGTTTTTCAACACCGCTTCATGCTCGTCCTATTTTTCAGAACGTTTCATGCTCCTCAAATTTTTGACACCTTTTGAAGCTCTTCATATTTTTCACACCTTTTCAGGCTTTTCATGTTTTTGAACACCGCTTCATGTTCCTCCTATTTTTCAGACCGTTTCATGCTCCTCATATTTTTGACACCTTTTGAAGCTCTTCATATATTTCACACCTTTTCAGGCTCTTATTATTTTTGAACACCGCTTCATGCTCCTCCTAATTTCAGACCGTTTCATGCTCCTCTCATTTTTGACACCTTTTGAAGCTTTGCATTTCTTTACACAACTTTTCAGGCTCTTCATTTTTTTGAACACTGCTTCATGCTCCTCCTATTTTTCAGACTGTATCATGCTCCTCATATTTTTCACACATTTTGAAGCTCTTCATATTTTTCACACCTTTTCAGGCTCTTCATTTTTTTCAAGACTACTTGTTGCTCCTCCTATTTTTTAGACCTTTTCATGCTCATCTAATTTTTGACACTTTTGAAGCTCTTCATATTTTTTACTCCTTTTGAAGCTCTTCATATTTTTCACATTTTTGAAGCTCTTCATATTTTTCACACGATTTCAGACTCTTCATGTTTTTCAACACCGCTTCATGCTCCTGCTATTTATCATACCGTTGCATACTCCTCATATTTTTCACATGTTTTGAGGCTCTTCACATTTTTCACACCTTTTCAGGGTCTTCATGTTTTTGAACTACGCTTCATACTCCTCCTATTTTTTCGACCGTATCATGCTCCTCATATTTTTCACACCTTTTGAAGCTCTTCATATTTTTCTCACCTTTTCAGGCTCTTCATGATTTTCATCACCGCTTCATGCTCCTCCTATTTTTCAGACCGTTTCATGCTCATCTCATTTTTGACACCTTTTGAAGCTCTTCATATTTTTCACACCTTTTCAGGCTCTTCATATTTTTGAACACCGCTTCATGCTCCTTCTATTTTTCAGATCGTTTCATGCTCATCTCATTTTTGACACCTTTTGAAGCTCTTCATATTTTTCACACCTTTTCAGGCTCTTCATGTTTTTGAACACCGCTTCATGCACCTCTATTTTTCAGACCGTTTCATGCTCATCTCATTTTTGACACCTTTTGAAGCTCTTCATATTTTTCTCACCTTTTCAGGCTCTTCATGATTTTCATCACCGCTTCATGCTCCTCCTATTTTTCAGACCGTTTCATGCTCATCTCATTTTTGACACCTTTTGAAGCTCTTCATATTTTTCACACCTTTTCAGGCTCTTCATATTTTTGAACACGACTTCATGCTCCTCCTATTTTTCAGACCGTTTCATGCTCCTCTCATCTTTGACACCTTTTGAAGCTTTGCATATTTTTCACAATTTTTCAGGCTCTTCATGTTTTTGAACACCGCTTCATGCTCCTCCTATTTTTCAGACCGTATCATGCTCCTCATATTTTTCACATATTTTGAAGCTCTTCATTATTTCACACCTTTTCAGGCTCTTCTTTTTTTTCAACACTACTTGTTGCTCCTCCTATTTTTTAAACCTTTTCATGCTCATCTAATTTTTGACACCTTTTGAAGCTCTTCATATTTTTTACACCTTTTGAAGCTCTTCATATTTTTAACATTTTTGAAGCTCTTCAAAATTTTCAAAAGATTTCAGACTCTTCATGTTTTTCAACTCCACTTCATGCTCCTGCTATTTATCATACCGTTTCATACTCCTCATATTTTTGACACCTTTGGAGGCTCTTCATATTTTTCACACCTTTTCAGGCTCTTCATGTTTTTGAACACAGCTTCATGCTCCTCCTATTTTTTTCTACCGTATCATGCTCCTCATATTTTTCACACTTTTTGAAGCTCTTCATAATTTTCACACCTTTTCAGGCTCTTCATGTTTTTGAACAGCACTTCATGCACCTCCTTTTTTTCAGACCGTTTCGTACTCCTCATATTTTTGACACCTTTTGAAGCTCTTCATATTTTTCACACCTTTTCAGTCTCTTCATGTTTTCAACACCGCTTCATGCTCCTCCTATTTTTCAGATCGTTTCATGCTCCTCATATTTTGACACCTTTTGAAGCTCTTCATAATTTTCACACCTTTTCAGGCTCTTCATGTTTTTGAACACTTCTTCATGCTCCTCCTCTTTTTCAGACAGTTTCATGCTCCTCATATTTTTGACACCTTTTGAAGCTCTTCATATTTTTCACAGCTTTTCAGGCTCTTCATGTTTTTCCACATCACTTCATGCTTCTCCTATTTTTCAGACCGTTTCATGCTCCTCATGTATTTCACACATTTTGAAGCTCTTCATATTTTTCACACCTTTTCAGGCTCTTCATATTTATGAACTCGACTTCATGCTCCTCCTATTTTTCAGACCATTTCATGGTCCTCTCATTTTTGACAACTTTTGAAGCTTTGCATATTTTTCACAACTTTTAAGGTTCTTCATGTTTTTGAACACCGCTTCATGCTCCTCCTATTTTTCAAACCGTATCATGCTCCTCATATTTTTCACACCTTTTGAAGCTCTTCATATTTTTCACACCTTTTCATGCTCTTCATTTTTTTCAACACTATTTGTTACTCCTCCTATTTTTTAGACCGTTTCATGCTCATCTAATTTTTGACACCTTTTGAAGCTCTTCATATTTTTCACATTTTTGAAGCTCTTCATATTTTTCACACAATTTCAGACTCTTCATGTTTTTCAACACCGCTCCATGCTCCTTCTATTTATCATACCGTTTCATACTCCTCATATTTTGACACGTTTTGAGGCTCTTCATATTTTTCACACCTTTTCAGGCTCTTCATGTTTTTGAACTCCGCTTCATGATCCTCCTATTTTTTCGACCGTATCATGCTCCTCATATTTTTCACACCTTTTGAAGCTCTTCATATTATTCTCACCTTTTCAGGCTCTTCATGTTTTTGAACAACACTTCATGCTCCTCCTATTTTTTAGATAGTTTCATGCTCCTCATGTATTTCACACCTTTTGAAGCTCTTCATATTTTTCAAACCTTTTCAGGCTCTTCATGTTTTTCCACACCACTTCATGCTTCTCCTATTTTTCATCCGTTTCATGCTCCTCATATATTTCACACATTTTGAAGCTCTTCATATTTTTCACACCTTTTCAGGCTCTTCATGTTTTTGATCACCGCTTCATGCTCCTCCTATTTTTCAGACCGTTTCCTGCTCCTCATATTTTTGACACATTTTCAAGCTCTTCATATTTTTCACACCTTTTCAGGCTCTTCATTTTTTTCAAGACTACTTGTTGCTCCTCCTATTTTTTAGACTGTTTCTTGCTCATCTAATTTTTGACACTTTTGAAGCTCTTCATATTTTTTACACCTTGTGAAGCTCTTCATATTTTTCACATTTTTGAAGCTCTCATATTTTTCACACGATTTCAGACTCTTCATGTTTTTCAACACCGCTTCATGCTCCTGCTATTTATCATACCGTTGCATACTCCTCATATTTTTGACATGTTTTGAGGCTCTTCATATTTTTCACACATTTTCAGGCTCTTCATGTTTTTGAACTACGCTTCATGCTACTCCTGCTTTTTCGACCGTATCATGCTCCTCATATTTTTCACACCTTTTGAAGCTCTTCATATTTTTCTCACCTTTTCAGGCTCTTCATGATTATCAACACCGCTTCATGCTCCTCCTATTTTTCAGATCGTTTCATGCTCATCTCATTTTGACACCTCTTGAAGCTCTTCATATTTTTCATACCTTTTGAAGCTCTTCATATATTTCATACCTTTTCAGGCTCTTCATGATTTTCAACACCGCATCATGCTCCTCCTATTTTTCAGACATTTTAATGCTCATCTCCTTTTTGACACCTTTTGAAGCTCTTCATATTTTTCACACATTTTGAGGCCTTCATATTTTTCACATTTTTGAAGCTCTTCATATTTTCCACACCTTTTCAGGCTCTTCATGTTTATCAACACCGCTTCATGCACCTCTATTTTTCAGACCGTTTCATGCTCATCTCATTTTTGACACCTTTTGAAGCTTTTCATATTTTTCACAACTTTTCCGGCTCTTCATGTTTTTGAACACCACTTCATGCTCCTCCTATTTTTCAGACCGTTTCCTGCTCCTCATATTTTTGACACATTTTCAAGCTCTTCATATTTTCCACACCTTTTCAGGCTCTTCATGTTTATCAACACCGCTTCATGCACCTCTATTTTTCAGACCGTTTCATGCTCATCTCATTTTTGACACCTTTTGAAGCTTTTCATATTTTTCATAACTTTTCCGTCTCTTCATGTTTTTGAACACCGCTTCATGCTCCTCCTATTTTTCAGACCGTTTCATGCTCCTCATGTATTTCACACCGTTTGAAGCTCTTCATATTTTTCACACCTTTTCAGGCTCTTCATGATTATCAACACCGCTTCATGCTCCTCCTATTTTTCAGACCGTTTCATGCTCATCTCATTTTTGACACCTTTTGAAGCTCTTCATATTTTTCATAACTTTTCCGTCTCTTCATGTTTTTGAACACCGCTTCATGCTCCTCCTATTTTTCAGACCGTTTCATGCTCCTCATGTATTTCACACCGTTTGAAGCTCTTCATATTTTTCACACCTTTTCAGGCTCTTCATGTTTTTGATTACCGTTTCATCCTCCTCCTATTTTTCAGACCGTTTCATGCTCCTCATATTTTTCACACCTTTTGAAGCTCTTCATATTTTTCCCACCTTTTCAGGCTCTTCATGTTTTTCAACACCAGTTCATGCTCCTCCTATTTTTCAGACCGTTTCATGCTGCTCATATTTTTGAAACCTTTAGAAACTCTTCATATTTTTTACACCTTTTCAGGCTCTTCATGTTTTTCAACACCACTTCATGCTCCTCCTATTTTTCAGACCGTTTCATGCTCCTCATTTTTTTGACACCTTTTGAAGCTCTTCATATATTTCACAACTTTTCAGGCTCTTCATATTTTTGAACACCGCTTCATGCTCCTATTTTTCAGATTGTTTCATGCTCCTCATATTTTTGACACCTTTTGAAGCTCTTCATATTTTTCACACCTTTTCAGGCTCTTCATGTTTTTGAACACCGCTTCATGCTCCTCCTATTTTTCAGACCGTTTCAGGCTCCTCATATTTTTCACACCTTTTGAATCTCTTCATATTTCTCATACCTTTTCAGGCTCTTCATGTTTTTCAACACCGCTTCATGCTCCTCCTTTTTTTCAGACTGTTTCATGCTCCTCATATTTGTGACACCATTTGAAGCTCTTCATATACTTCACATCTTTTCAGGCTCTTCATGTTTTTGAACACCGCTTCATGCTCCTCCTATTTTTCAGACCGTATCATGCTCCTCATATTTTTCACAACTTTTGAAGCTCTTCATATTTTTCATACGTTTTCATGCTGTTCATATTTTTGAACACGACTTCATGCTTCTCCTATTTTTCAGACCGTTTCATGCTCCTCTCATTTTTTACACCTTTTGAAGCTTTGCATATTTTTCACAACTTTTCAGGCTCTTCATGTTTTTGAACACCGCTTCATGCTCCTCCTATTTTTCAGACCGTATCATGCTCCTCATAGTTTTCACATATTTTGAAGCTCTTCATATTTTTCACACCTTTTCAGGCTCTTCATTTTTTTCAACACTACTTGTTGCTCCTTCTATTTTTTAGACCGTTTCATGCTCTTCTAATTTTTGACACTTTTGAAGCTCTTCATATTTT
Source organism: Dama dama (assembly GCF_033118175.1). Classification (NCBI taxonomy): domain Eukaryota; kingdom Metazoa; phylum Chordata; class Mammalia; order Artiodactyla; family Cervidae; genus Dama; species Dama dama. Next base: position 863,193 of record NW_026870955.1, on the reverse strand, counting down.
TTACACCTTTTGAAGCTCTTCATATTTTTCACATTTTTGAAGCTCTTCATATTTTCCTCACCTTTTCAGGCTCTTCATGATTTTCAACACCGCTTCATTCTCCTCCTATTTTTCAGACCGTTTCATGCTCATCTCATTTTTGACACCTTTTGAAGCTCTTCATATTTGGCACATCTTTTGAAGCTCTTCATATTTTTCATATTTTGAAGCTCTTCATATTTTTCACACCTATTCAGGCTCTTCATGTTTTTGAACACCAGTTCATGCTCCTCCTATTATTCAGACCGTTTCATGCTTCTCATATATTTGAAACCTTTTGAAGCTCTTCATATTTTTCCCACCTTTTCAGGCTCTTCATGTTGTTGAACACCGCTTCATGCTCCTCCTATTTTTCAGACCGTTTCATGCTCCTCATATTTTTGACACCTGTTGAAGCTCTTCATATTTTTCACACCTTTTCAGGCTCTTCATGTTTTTCAACAATGCTTCATGCTCCTCCTATTTTTCAGACGTTTCATGCTCATCTCATTTTGACACCTTTTGAAGCTCTTCTTTTTTTCACACCTTTTCTTTATCTTCATGATTTTCAACACCGCTTCATGCTCCTCCTATTTTTCAGACCGTTTCATGCTCATCTCATTTTTGACACCTTTTGAAGCTCTTCATATTTTTCACATCTTTTGAAGCTTTTCATATTTGTCACATTTTTGAAGCTCTTCATATTTTTCACACGATTTCCGACTCTTCATGTTTTTGAACACCGCTTCATGCTCCTGCTATTTATCATACCGTTTCATACTCCTCATATTTTTGACACCTTTTGAGGCTCTTCATATTATTCACACCTTTTCAGGCTCTTCATTTTTTTCAACACCACTTCAAGCCCCTCCTATTTTTCAGACCGTTTCATGCTCATCTAATTTTTGACACCATTTGAAGCTCTTCATATTTTTCACACCTTTTGAAGCTCTTCATATATTTCACACCTTTTCAGGCTCTTCATGTTTTTCAACACCGCTTCATGCTACTCCTATTTTTAAAACCGTTTTATGCACCTCATATTTTTCACACCTTTTGAAGCTCTTCATATTTTTCACACCTTTTCAGGCTCTTCATGTTTTTCAACACCGCTTCATGCTCCTCCTATTTTTCAGACCGTTTCATGCTCCTCATATTTTTGACACCTTTTGAAGCTCTTCATATTTTTCACAACTTTTCAGCCTCTTCATGTTTTTAAACACCGCTTCATGCTCCTCCTATTTTTCAGACCGTTTCATGCTCCTAATATTTTTCACACCTTTTGAAGCTCTTCATATTTTTCACAACTTTTCAGGCTCTTCGTGTTTTTGAATACCGCTTCATGCTTCTCCTATTTTTCAGAACGTTTCATACTCCTCATAATTTTGACATCTTTTTAACCTCTTCATATTTTTCACACCTTTTCAGGCTCTTCATGTTTTTGAACACCACTTCATGCTCCTCCTATTTTTCAGACCGCTTAATGCTCCTCACGTATTTCACACCTTTTGAAGCTCCTCATATTTTTCACACCTTTTCATGCTCTTCATGTTTTTGAACACGGCTTCATGCTCCTCCTATTTTTCAGACCATTTCATGCTCCTCATATTTTTGAAACCTTTTGAAGCTCTTCATATTTTTCACACCTTTTCAGGCTCTTCTTATTTTTGAACACCGCTTCATGCTCCTCCTATTTTTGAGACCGTATCATGCTCCACATATTTTTGACACCTTTTGAAGCTTTCCATATTTTTCACACCTTTTCACGCTCTTCATGTTTTTCAACACCACTCATGCTCCTCCTATTTTTCAACCGTTTCATGCTCATGTAATTTTTGACACCTTTTGAAGCTCGTCATATTTTTCACACCTTTTGAAGCTCTTCATATTTTTCACACGTTTTCAGGCTCTTCATGTTTTTCAACACAGCTTCATGCTCCTCATATTTTTCAGACAGTTTAATCCTCCTCATGTATTTCACACCTTTTGAATCTCTTCATATTTTTCACACGTTTTCAGGCTCTTCATCGTTTTCAACACCGCTTCATGCTCCTCCTATTTTTCAGACCGTTTCATGCTCATCTCATTTTTGACACCTTTTGAAGCTCTTCATATTTGTCACACCTTTTGAAGCGCTTCATATTTTTCATATTTTTGAAGCTCTTCATATTTTCACACGTTTTCGGACTCTTCATGTGTTTCAACACCGCTTCATGCTCCTGCTATTGTTCAGACCGTTTCATGCTCCTCATATTTTTGACACGTTTTGAGGCTTTTCTATTTTTCACACCTTTTCAGCTCTTCATGTTTTTGAACACCGCTTCATCCTCCTTCTATTTTTCAGACCATTTCATGATCCTCATATTTTTGACACCTTTTGAAGCTCTTCTAATTTTTCACACCTTTTCAGGCACTTCATGTTTTTGAACACCGCTTCATGCTCCTCCTATTTTTCAGACCGTTTCATGCTCCTCATATTTTTGACACCTTTTGAAGCTCTTCATATTTTTCACACCTTTTCATTCTCTTCATGATTTTCAACAGCATTTCATGCTCCTCCTATTTTTCAGACCGTTTCATGCTCATCTCATTTTTGACACCATTTGAAGCTCTTCATATTTTTCACACCTTTTGAAGCTGTTCTTATTTTTCATATTTTTGAAGCTCTTCATATTTTCACACGTTTTCAGACTCTTCATGTTTTTCAACACCGCTTCATGCTCCTGCTATTTTTCAGACCGTTTCATCCTCCTCATATTTTTGACAGGTTTTGAGGCTTTTCATATTTTTAACACCCATTCAGGTTCTTCATGTTTTTGAACACCGTTTCATAATCTTCCTATTTTTCAGACCGTTTCATGCTCCTCATATTTTTGACACCTTTTTAAGCTCTTTATATTTTTCACACTTTTTCAGGCTCTTCATGTTTTTGAACACCGCTTCATGCTTCTTATATTTTTCAGACCGTTTCATGCTCCTCATATTTTTGACACCTTTTGAAGCTCTTCATATTTTTCACACCTTTTGAAGCTCTTCATATTTTTCACACGTTTTCATGCTCTTCATGTTTTTCAACACTGCTTCATGCTCCTCCTATTTTTCAGACCGTTCCTTGCTACTCATATTTTTGACACCTTTTGAAGCTCTTCATATTTTTCACACCTTTTCAGGCTCTTCATGTTTTTCAACAATGCTTCATGCACCTCCTATATTTCAGAACGTTTCATGCTCCTCATATTTTTGACACCTTATGAAGCTCTTCATATTTTTGACACCTTTTGAAGCTCTTCATTTTTTTCACACCTTTTAAAGCTCTTCATATTTTTCACACGTTTTCAGGCTCTTCTTGTTTTCCAACACCACTTCATGCTACTCCTATTTTTTAGACAGTTTCATGCTCCTCATATTTTTCACGCCTTTTGAAGCTCTTCATATTTTTCACACCTTTTCAGGCTCTTCATGTTTTTGATCACCATTTCATGCTTCTCCTATTTTTCAGACCTTTTCATGCTCCTCATATTTTTGACACCTTTTAAAGCTCCTCATATTTTTCACACCTTTTCAGGCTCTTCAAGTTTTTGAACACCGTTTCATGCTCCTCCTATTTTTCAGACCGTTTCATGCTCCTCTTTATTTCAGACCGTTTCATGCTCCTCATGTATTTCACACATTTTTAAGCTCTTTATATTTTTCACACGTTTTCAGGCTCCTCATGTTTTTGAACACGATTTCATGCTCCTCCTATTTTTCAGACCGTTTCATACGCCTCATATTTTTGACACCTTTTGAGGCTCTTCATATTTTTCACACCTTTTAATGCTCTTCATGATTTTGAACACCGCTTGATGTTTCTCCTATTATTCAGACAATTCCATGCTCCTCATATTTTTGACACCTTTTGAAGCTCTTCATATTTTTCAAACATTTTCATGTTCTTCATGTTTTTCAACACCGCTTCATGCTCCTCCTATTTTTCAGATAATTTCATGCCCCCTCTATTTTTGACACCTTTTGAAGCTCTTCATATATTTCACACCTTTTCAGGCTCTTCATGTTTTTGAACACCGTTTCATGCTCCTCATATTTTTAACACCTTTGAAGCTCTTCAAAATTTTGACACCTTTGGAAGCTCTTCATATATTTCACACCTTTTCAGTCTCTTCATGTTTTTCAATGCCACTGCATGCTCCTCCTATTTTTCAAACCGTTTCATTCTCCTCATATTTTTGACTCCTTTTGAATCTCTTCATATATTTCACACCTTTTCAGGCTCTTCATGTTTTTGAACACCGCTTCATGCTCCTCCTATTTTTCAGATCGTTTCATGTTCCTCATTTATTTCACAGCGTTTGAAGCTCTTCATATTTTTCAAACCTTTTGTAGCTCTTCATATTTTTCACGGCTTATCAGGCTCTTCGTGTTTTTGAACACCGTTTCATGCTCCTCCTATATTTCAGACCGTTTCATGCTCCTCATATTTTTGACACCTTTTGGAGCTCTTCATATATTTCCCACCTTTTCAGGCTCTTCGTGTTATTCAACAAAGCTTCATGCTCCTCCTATTTTTCAGACCGTTTCATGCTCCTCATATTTTTCACACCTTTTGAAGCTCTTCATATTTTTCACACCTTTTCAGGCTCTTCCTGTTTTTCAACACCGCTTCATGCTTCTCCTATTTTTCAGACCGTTTCATGCTCCTCATAATTTTCACACCTTTTGAAACTCTTCATATTTTTCACACCTTTTCAGGCTCTTCATGTTTTTCAACACCGCTTCATGCTCCTCCTATTTTTCAGATCTTAACATTCTCCTCATATATTTGACACCTTTTGAATCTCTTCATATTTTTCACACTTTTTCAGGCTCTTCATGTTTTTCAACACCGCTTCATGCTCCTCCTATTTTTCAGACCGTTTCATGCTCCTCATGTATTTCACACCTTTTGAAGCTCTTAATATTTTTCACATCTTTTCAGGCTCTTCATGTTTTTGAACACGGTTTCATGCTCCTCCTATTTTCCAGACAGTTTCATGCTCCTCATATATTTGACACCTTTTGAAGCTCTTCATATTTTTCACACCTTTTCAAGTTATTCATGATTTTCAACACCGCTTCATGATCCTCCTATTTTTCAGAGCGTTTCATGCTCCTCATATTTTTGACACCTTTTCAAACTCTTCATATATTTCACACCTTTTGAGGCTCTTCATGTTTTTGAACACCGCTTCATGCTCCTCCTATTTTTCAGACCGTTTCATGCTCCTCATGTATTTCACACCTTCTGAAGCTCTTCATATTTTTCACACCTTTTCAGGCTTTTCATATTTTTCAACACGGCTTCATTATCCTCCTAATTTTCTGAGCGTTTCATGCTCCTCATATTTTTGAAACCTTTTGAATCTCTTCATATATTTCACAACTTTTCAGGCTCTTCATGTTTTTGAACACCGCTTCATGCTCCTCCTATTTTTCAGACCGTTTCATGCTCCTCATGTATTCCACACATTTTGAAGCTCTTAATATTTTTCACACCTTTTGAAGCTCTTCATATTTTTCGAAGCTTTTCAGGCTCTTCGTGAACTTGAACACCGTTTCATGCTCCTCCTATTTTTCAGACCGTTTCATGCTCCGCCTATTTTTCAGACCGTTTCAACTCATCTCATTTTTGACAGCTTTTGAAATTTTTCATATTTTTCACAACTTTTGAAGCTCTTCATGTTTTTCAACACCACTTCTTGCTCCTCTTATTTTTCAGACCGTTTCATGCTCCTCATATTTGTCACACCTTTTGAAGCTCTTCATATTTTTCACATCTTTTCAGGCTCTTCATGTTTTTCAACACCACTTCATGCTCCTACTATTTTTCCAAGGGTTTCATTCTCATATTTTTGACACCTTTTGAAGCTCTTCATATTTTTCACACTTTTTCAGGCTCTTCATGTTTTACAACACCGTTTCATGCTCCACCTATTTTTCAGATCTTAACATTCTCCTCATATATTTGACACCTTTTGAAGCTCTTCATATTTTTCACACCTTTTCAGGCTCTTCATGTTTTTCAACACCGCTTCATGCTCCTCCTATTTTTCAGACCGTTTCATGCTCCTCATGTATTTCACATCTTTTGAAGCTCTTAATATTTTTCACACATATTCAGGCTCTTCATGTTTTTGAACACGGTTTCATACTCCTCCTATTTTCCAGACCGTTTCATGCTCCTCATATTTTTGACACCTTTTGAAGCTCTTAATATTTTTCACAGCTTTTCAGGCTCTTCATGTTTTTCAACACTGCTTCATGCTCCTCCTATTTTTCAGACTGTTTCCTGCTCCTCATGTATTTCACACCTTTTGAAGCTCTTCATATATTTCACACCTTTTGAAACTCTTCATATATTTCACAGCTTTTCAGGCTCTTCATGTTTTTGAACACCGTTTCATGCTCCTCCTATTTTTCAGACCGTTTCATGCTCCTCCTTTATTTCAGACCGTTTCATGCTCCTCATATTTATGACACCTTTTGAAGTTCTTCATATATTTCACACATTTTCAGGTTCTTCATGTTTTTCAAAACCGCTTTATGCTCCTCCTTTTTTTCAGACCATTTCATGCTCACTTGTATTTCACACCTTTTGAAGCTCTTCACATTTTTCACACCTTTTCAGGCTCTTCATGTTTTTGAACACCTCTTCATGCTCCTCCTATTTTTCAGACCACTTCTTGTTCCTCATGTTTATCACACCTATTGAAGCTCTTCATGTTTTTCACACCTTTACAGGCTCTTCATGTTTTTCAACACCCCTTCATGCTCCTCCTATTTTTCAGACCGTTTCATGCTCCTCATATTTTTGACACGTTTTGAAGCTCTTCATATTTTTCACACCTTTTTAGGCTCCTCATGTTTTTCAACATCACTTCATGCTCCTCCTATTTTTCAGACCGTTTCATGCTCTTCATATTTTTGACACTTTTTGAAGCTCTTCATATTTTTCATACCTTTTCTGGCTCTTCATGTTTTCAACACCGCTTCATGCTCGTCCTATTTTCCAGACCGTTTCATGCTCGTCTCATTTTTGACACCTTTTGAAGCTCTTCATATTTCTCACAACTTTTAGGCTCTTCATGTTTTCAACACCGCTTCATGCTCGTCCTATTTTCCAGACCGTTTCATGCTCGTCTCATTTTTGACACCTTTTGAAGCTCTTCATATTTTTCACACCTTTTCTGGCTCTTCATGTTTTCAACACCGCTTCATGCTCGTCCTATTTTCCAGACCGTTTCATGCTCGTCTCATTTTTGACACCTTTTGAAGCTCTTCATGTTTCTCACAACTTTTAAGCTCTTCATGTTTTTCACACGTTTTCAGGCTCTTCATGTTTTTCAACACCGCTTCATGCTCCTCCCATTTTTCAGACCGTTTCATGCTCCTCCTATTTTTCAGACCGTTTCATGTTCCTCATATTTTTGACACCTTTTGAAGCTCTTCATATTTTTCACACCTTTTCAGGCTCTTCATGTTTTTCAACACCGCTTCATGCTCTTCCTATTTTTCAGACCGTTTCATGCTCCTCATATTTTTGACACCTTTTGAAGCTCTTCATATCTTTCACACCTTTTCATGCTCTTCATGTTTTTGAAAACCGCTTCATGCTCCTCATATTTTTGACATCTTTTGAAGCTCTTCATATTTTTCACAACTTTTCAGGCTCTTCATGTTTTTGAACACCACTTATGCTCCTCCTATTTTTCAGACCTTTTCATGCTCATCTCATTTTTGACACCTTTTGAAGCTCTTCATATATTTGACACCTTTTGAAGCTCTTCATATTTTTCACACTTTTTCAGGCTCTTCATGTTTTTCAACAACACTTCATGCTCCTCCTATTTTTTAGACTGTTTCAAGCTCCTCTTATGTTTGACACCTTTTGAAGCTCTTCATATTTTTCACATCTTTTCAGGCTCTTCATGTTTCTGAACTCCGCTTCATGCTCCTCCTATTTTTCAGACCGTTACATGCTCCTCATATTTTTGACACCTTTTGAAGCTCTTCATATATTTCACACCTTTTCCGGCTCTTCATGTTTTTGAACACTGCTTCATACTCCTCCTACTTTTCAGGTCGTTTCATGCTCCTCTTTTTATGACCCCTTTTGAAGCTCTTCATATTTTTCACTCCTTTTCAGGCGCCACATGTTTTTGAACAGCGCATCATGGTCCTCCTATTTTCAGACCGTTTCATGCTCCGCGTGTATTTCACACCTTTTGAAGCTCTTCATATTTTTCCACTCCTTTTCAGGCTCTTCAGGTTTTTGAACATCATTTCATGCTGCTCCTACATTTCAGATCGTTTCATGCTCCTCATATTTTTGACACCTTTAGAAGCTCTTCATATTTTTCACACCTTTTCAATGTCTTCATGTTTTTGAACACCGTTTCATGCTGCTCCTATTTTTCACACCGTTTCATGCTCCTCATATTTTTGACACCTTTTGAAGCTCTTCATATTTTTCACGCCTTTTCAGGCTCTTCATGATTTTCAACACCGCTTCATGATCCTCGTATTTTTCAGACCGTTTCATGCTCATCTCATTTTTGACACTTTTTGAAGCTCTTCATATTTTTCACACCTTTTGAAACTCTTCATATTTTTCATATTTTTGAAGCTCTTTATATTTTCACACGTTTTCATACTCTTCATGTTTTTCAACACCGCTTCATGATCCTGCTATTTTTCAGACCGTTTCATGCTCCTCACATTTTTGACAGGTTTTGAAGCTCTTCATATTTTTCACACCTTTTCAGGCTCTTCATGTTTTTGAACACCACTTCATGCTCCTCCTATTTTTCAGACTGTTTCATGTCCTCATAATTTTGACACCGTTTGAAGCTCTTCATATTTTTCACACATTTACAGGGTCTTCATTTTTTTCAAATCCACTTCATGCTCCTCCTATTTTTCAGACCGTTTCATGCTCCTCATATTTTTCACATCTTGTAAAGCTCTTCATATTTTTCACACCTTTACAGGCTCTTCATGTTTTCAACATGGTTTCATGCTTCTCCTCTTTTTCAGACCGTTTCATGCTCCTCCTATTTTTGACACGTTTTGAAGCTCTTCATATTTTTCACACCATTTCAGTCTCTTCATGTTTTTCAACACCACTTCTTGCTCCTCTTGTTTTTCAGACCGTTTCATGCTCCTCATATTTTTCACACCTTTTGAAGCGCTTCATATTTTTCACACATTTACAGGCTCTTCTTGTTTTCAACACCGTTTCATGCTCCTCCTATTTTTCAGATCGCTTCATGCTCCTCATATTTTTGACACGTTTTGAAGCTCTTCATATTTTTCTCAGCTTTTCATGCTCTTCATGTTTTTGAACACCGTTTGATGCTCCTCCTATTCTTCAGACCGTTTCATGCACCTCATATTTTTGACACCTTTTGAAGCTCTTCATATTTTTCATACCTTTTCAGGCTCTTTATGTTTTCAACACCGATACATGCTCCTCCTATTTTTCTGGCCGTTTCATGCTCCTCATATTTTTCACACATTTTCAGGCTCTTCATGTTTTTTAACACTGTTTCTTGCTCCTCCTATTTTTCAGATCGTTTCATGCTCCAAATATTTTTTCACACCTTTGGAAGCTCTTCATATTTTTCACACATTTTCAGGCTCTTCATATTTTTGAAAACCGCTTCATGCTCCTCCTATTTTTCTGACCGTTTCATGCTCCTCATACTTGGACACCTTTAGAAGCTCTTACTTAATATTTTTCACTGCCTTTCAGGCTCTTCATGTTTGTCAACACCGCTTCATGCTCCTCCAATTTTTCAGACCGTTTCATGCTCCTCATATTTTTCACACATTTTCAGGCTCTTCATGTTTTTTAACACTGTTTCATGCTCCTCCTATTTTTCAGACCGTTTCATGCTCCAAATATTTTTCACACCTTTGGAAGCTCTTCATATTTTTCACACATTTTCAGGCTCTTCATATTTTTGAACCGCTTCATGCTCCTCCTATTTTTCTGACCGTTTCATGCTCCTCATACTTTGACACCTTTAGAAGCTCTTACTTAATATTTTTCACTGCCTTTCAGGCTCTTCATGTTTGTCAACACCGCTTCATGCTCCTCCAATTTTTCAGAACGTTTCATGCTCCTCATATTTTTGACACCTTTTGAAGTTCTTCATATTTTTCACACCTTTTCAGGCTCTTCATATTTTTGAACACTGCTTCATGCTCCTCCTATTTTCCAGACCGTTTCATGCTCCTCATATTTTTGACACCTTTTGAAGCTCTTCATATTTTTCACACCTTTTCAGGCTCTTCATGTTTTTGAACACCGTTTCATGCTCCTCCTATTTTTTACACATTTTGAAGCTCTTCATATTTTTCACACATTTTCACGCTTTCCATGTTTTTCAACACCGTTTCATGCTGCTCCTATTTTTCAGAACGTTTCATGCTACTGATATTTTTGAGACGATTTGAAGCTCTTCATATTTTTCACACCTTTTCAGGCTCTTCAAGTTTTTCAACACCGCTTCATGCTCCTCCTATTTTTCAGACCGTTTCATGCTCCTAATATTTTTGACAACTTTTGAAGCTCTTCATATTTTTCACATCTTTTTAGGCTCTTCATGTTTTTGAACAACGCTTCATGCCCCTCCTACTTTTCAGACCGTTTCATGCTCAACATGTTTTTGACACCTTTTGAAGTTCTTCATGTTTTTCAACACCGTTTCATGCTCCTCCTATTTTTCACATCGTTTCAGGCTCCTCATATTTTTCAGACCGTTCCATGGTCCTCACATTTTTCACACCTTTTGACGCTCCTCATATTTTTCAAAACCGTTTCATGCTCTTCCTACTTTTCTGAACGTTTCATGCTCCTCGTATTTTTTAGGCCATTTCGTGCTCGTCATATTTTTGACACCTTTTGACGCTCATCATGTTTTTCACACCTTTTCATGCTCTTCATGTTTTTCAACACCGTTTAATGGCCTACTATTTTTCAGAACGTTTCGTGGTCCTCCGATTTTTCAGACGGTTTCTTGCTCCTCTAATTTTTGACACCTTTTGAAGCTCTTCATATTTTTCACACCTTTTGAAACTCTTCATATTTTTCACACCTTTTGAAGCTCTTAATAGTTTTCACACCTTTTCAGGCTCTTCATGTTTTTGAACACCGTTTCATGCTCCTCCTATTTTTTACACATTTTGAAGCTCTTCATATTTTTCACACATTTTCACGCTTTCCATGTTTTTCAACACCGTTTCATGCTGCTCCTATTTTTCAGAACGTTTCATGCTACTGATATTTTTGAGACGATTTGAAGCTCTTCATATTTTTCACACCTTTTCAGGCTCTTCAAGTTTTTCAACACCGCTTCATGCTCCTCCTATTTTTCAGACCATTTCATGCTCCTAATATTTTTGACAACTTTTGAAGCTCTTCATATTTTTCACATCTTTTTAGGCTCTTCATGTTTTTGAACAATGCTTCATGCTCCTCCTACTTTTCAGACCGTTTCATGCTCCTCATTTATTTCATACCTTTTGAAGCTCTTCATGTTTTTCAACACAGTTTCATACTCTTACTTTTTTTCAGACTGTTTCATGCCCCTCTTATTTTTCAGACCGTTTCATATTCTTCATATATGTGACACCTTTTGAAGCTCTTCGTATTTTTCACACCTTTTCATGATCTTCATTTTTTTCAACACCGTTTCATGCTCCTCATATTTTTGACACCTTTTAAAACACCTCATATTTTTCACACCTTTTCATGCTCTTCCTGATTTTCAACGCCGTCTCATGTTCGTCCTAATTTTTGACCGTTTCATGCTCCTCATATTTTTGACACCTTTTGCCGCTCTTCATGTTTTACACACCCTTTCATGCTCTTCATGTTTTTCAACACGGTTTCATGCTCCTCCTATATTTCAGACCGTCTCATGCTCTTCATGTGTTTGACACCTTTTGAAGTTTTCATGTTTTTCAACACCGTTTCATGCTGCTCCTATTTTTCAGAACGTTTCATGCTACTGATATTTTTGAGACGATTTGAAGCTCTTCATATTTTTCACACCTTTTCAGGCTCTTCAAGTTTTTCAACACCGCTTCATGCTCCTCCTATTTTTCAGACCGTTTCATGCTCCTAATATTTTTGACAACTTTTGAAGCTCTTCATATTTTTCACATCTTTTTAGGCTCTTCATGTTTTTGAACAACGCTTCATGCCCCTCCTACTTTTCAGACCGTTTCATGCTCAACATGTTTTTGACACCTTTTGAAGTTCTTCATGTTTTTCAACACCGTTTCATGCTCCTCCTATTTTTCACATCGTTTCAGGCTCCTCATATTTTTCAGACCGTTCCATGGTCCTCACATTTTTCACACCTTTTGACGCTCCTCATATTTTTCAAAACCGTTTCATGCTCTTCCTACTTTTCTGAACGTTTCATGCTCCTCGTATTTTTTAGGCCATTTCGTGCTCGTCATATTTTTGACACCTTTTGACGCTCATCATGTTTTTCACACCTTTTCATGCTCTTCATGTTTTTCAACACCGTTTAATGGCCTACTATTTTTCAGAACGTTTCGTGGTCCTCCGATTTTTCAGACGGTTTCTTGCTCCTCTAATTTTTGACACCTTTTGAAGCTCTTCATATTTTTCACACCTTTTGAAACTCTTCATATTTTTCACACCTTTTGAAGCTCTTAATAGTTTTCACACCTTTTCAGGCTCTTCATGTTTTTGAACACCGTTTCATGCTCCTCCTATTTGTGACAACTTTTGAAGCTGTTCATATTTTTCACACCTTTTCAGGCTCTTCATGTTTTTCAACACCGCTTCATTCTCCTCGTATTTTTCAGACCGTTTAATGCTCCTCATATTTTTCACACCTTTTGAAGCTCTTTATATTTTTCACACCTTTTCAGGCTCTTCATGTTTTTGAACTCCACTTCATGCTCCTCCTATTTTTCAGACCGTTTCATGCTCCACATATTTTTGGCACCTTTTGAAGCTCTTCATATTTTTCACACCTTTTCATGTTCTTCATGTTTTTCAACACCGTTTCATGCTCCTCCTGTTTTTCAGACCGTTTCATGCTCCTCGTATTTTTGACACTTTTTGAAGCCCTTCATATTTTTCAATACCGTTTCATGCTTGTCCTAATTTTAAGACCGTTTCATGCTCCTCGTATTTTTGACGCCTTTTGAAGCTCTTCATATTTTTCACACCTTTTCATTCTCTTCATGTTTTTCAACACCGTTTCATGCTCCTCCCCTATTCAAGACCGTTTCTTGCTCCTCATATTTTTGACAGCTTTTGAAGCTGTTTATATTTTTCACACTTTTAATGCTCCTCATGTTTTTCAACACCGTTTCATGCTCCTCATATATTTGACACCTTTTGAAGCTCTTCATATTTTTCAACTTTTCAGGCTTTTCATGTTTTTGAACACCGTTTCATGCTCCTCATATTTTTGACACCTTTTGAACTCTTGATATATTTCACACCTTTTCAGGCTCTTCATGTTAAAACACTGTTTAATGCTCCTCCTATTTTTCAGACAGTTGCATTCTCCTCATATTTTTGACACCTTTTGAAGCTCTTCATATTTTTCACACCTTTGAAACTCTTCATATTTTTCACACCTTTTGAAGCTCTTCATATTTTTCACACCTTTTCAGGCTCTTCATGTCTTTGAACACCGTTTCATGCTCCTCCTATTTGTGACAACTTTTGAAGCTCTTCATATTTTTCACACCTTTTCAGGCTCTTCATGTTTTTGAACTACGTTTCATGCTCCTCCTATTTTTCAGACCGTTTCATGCCCCTCATATTTTTGACACATTTTGAAGCTCTTCATATTTTTCACACCTTTTCAGGCTTTTCTTTTTTTTCAAAACCGCTTCATGCTCCTCCTATTTTTTAGACCGTTTCATGCTCCTCATATTTTTGATACATTTTGAAGCTCTTCTTATTTTTCACACCTTTTCAGGCTCTTCATGTTTTTCAGCACCGCTTCATGCTCCTCCTATTTTGAGACCGTTTCATGCTCCTCATATTTTGCACACCTCTTGCAGCTCTTCATATTTTACAGAACTTTTCAGGCTCTTCATGTTTTTGAACACCGCTTCATGCTCCTCCTTTTTTTCAAACTGTTTCATGCTCCTCATATTTTTGACACGTTTTGAAGCTCTTCATATTTTTCACACCTTTTCAGCCTCTTCATGTTTTTGAACACCGTTTCATGCTCCTCCTATATTTCAGACCGTTTCATGCTCCTCATAATTTACACACCTTTTGAAGCTCTTCATATGTTTCACACCTTTTCAGGCTCTTTAGGTTTTCTAACAACGCTTCATGTCCTCCTATTTTTCAAAAGGTTTCATGCTCCTCATATTTTTGACACCTTTTGAAGGTCTTCATATATTTTACACCTTTTCAGGCTCTTCATTTTTTTGAACACCGCTTCATGCTCCTCCTATTTTGAGACAGTTTCATGCTCCTCATATTTTTGACACATTTTGAAGTTCTTCATATTTTTCACACCTTTTCAGGCTCTGCATTTTTTTGAATACAGTTTCATGCTCCTCATATTTTTCACACCTTTCAGGCTCTTCATGTTTTTGAACACCGTTTCATGCTCCTCCTATTTTTCAGACTGTTTCATGCTCCTCATAACTTTGACACCTTTTGAAACTCTTCATATTTTTCACACATTTTCAGGCTCTTCAGGTTTTTGAACACGGCTTCATACTCCTCGTATTTTTCAGCCCATTTCATGCTCCTTATATTTTTCACACTTTTTCATGCTCTTCATATTTTTCACATCTTTTAATGCTCTTCATGTTTCTCAACACCATTTCATGCTCTTCAGTTTTTTGAACACGGCTTCATGCTCCTCGTATTTTTCAGACTGTTTCATGCTCCTCATATTTTTGACACTTTTTGAAGCTCTTCATATGTTTCACACCTTTTCAGGCTCTTTAGGTTTTCTAACAACGCTTCATGTCCTCCTATTTTTCAAAAGGTTTCATGCTCCTCATATTTTTGACACCTTTTGAAGGTCTTCATATATTTTACACCTTTTCAGGCTCTTCATTTTTTTGAACACCGCTTCATGCTCCTCCTATTTATGAGTAGTTTCATGCTCCTCATATTTTTGACACCTTTTGAAGCTCTTCATATTTTTCACACCATTTCAGCCTCTTCATGTTTTTAAACACCACTTCATACTCCTCATATTTTTCAGACTGTTTCATGCTCCTCATATTTTTGACATCTTTTAAAGCTCTTCACATATTTCACACCTTCTCAGGCTCTTCATGTTTTTCAACACCGCTTCATGCTCCTCCTATTTTTCAGACCGTTTCATGCTCCTCATATATTTGACACCTTTTGAAGCTCTTCATATTTTTCACACCTTTTCAGGCTCTTCATGTTTTTCAACACCGCTTCATGCTCCTCGTATTTTTCAGACCGTTTCATGCTCCTCATATTTTTGACACTTTTTGAAGCTCTTCATATTTTTCATACATTTTCAGGCTCTTCAGTTTTTTGAACACGGCTTCATGCTCCTCATATTTTTCAGACCGTTTCATGCTCCTCATATATTTCACACCGTTTGAAGTTCTTCATATTTTTCACACGTTTTCAGGCTCTTCAGGATTTTGAACACCGTTTCATGCTCCTCCTATTTTTCATATCGTTTCATGCTCCTCATATTTTCGACACCTTTTGAAGCTCTTCATATTTTTCACACCTTTTCAGGCTGTTTATGTTTTTCAACACCGCTTCATGCTCCTCCTATTTTTCAGAACTTTTCATGCTCCCAATATTTTTGACACGTTTTGAAACACTTCATATTTTACACACCTTTTCAGTCTCTTCATATTTGTGAACACTGCTTCATGCTCCTCCTATTTTCATACGGTTTCATGCTCCTCATGTTTTTGAGACGTTTTGAAGCTCCTCATATTTTTCATACCTTTTTAGGCTCTTCATGTTTTTGAACACCGTTTCATGCTCCTCCTATTTTTCATATCGTTTCATGCTCCTCATATTTTTGACACCTTTTGAAGCTCTTCATATTTTTCACACCTTTTCAGGCTCTTCATGTTTTTCAACACCGCTTCATGCTCCTCCTATTTTTCAGACCGTTTCATGCTCCATATATATTTGGCACCTTTTGAAGCTCTTCATATTTTTCACAGCTTTTCAGGCTCTTCATGTTTTTGAACACTGTTTCATGCTCCTCTTATATTTGACACCTTTTGAAGCTCTTCATATTTTTCACACCATTTCACGCTCTTCATTTTTTATCACCGTTTCATGCTCCTCCTATTTTTCAGACCGTTTAATGCTCCACATGTATTTCACACCTTTTGAAGCTCCTCATATTTTTCACACCTTTTTAGGCTCTTCTTGTTTTTGAACACCGCTTCATGCTCCTCCTATTTTTCAGACCGTTTAATGCTCCACATGTATTTCACACCTTTTGAAGCTCCTCATATTTTTCACACCTTTTCAGGCTCTTCTTGTTTTTGCACACCGCTTCATGCTCCTCCTGTTTTTCAGACCGATTAATGCTCCACATGTATTTCACACCTTTTGAAGCTCCTCATATTTTTCACACCTTTTCAGGCTCTTCATGTTTTTCAACACCGCTTCATGCTCCTCCTATTTTTCAGACGGTTTCATGCTCCACATGTATTTCACACCTTTTGAAGCTCTTCATATTTTTCACACCTTTTGAAGCTCTTCATATTTTTCACACCTTTTCAGGCTCTTCATGTTTTTCAACACCGCTTCATGCTCCTCCTCTTTTTCAGACCTTTTCATGCTCCTCATATTTTTGACACCATTTGAAGCTCTTCATATTTCTCACACCTTTTCAGGTTCTTCATGTTTCTCAACATCGCTTCATGCTCCTCCTCTTTTTCAGACCGTTTCATGCTCATCTAATTTTTGACAACTTTTGAAGCTCTTCATATTTTTCACACCTTTTGAAGCTCTTCATATTTTTCACACCTTTTCAGGCTCTTCATGTTTTTCAACACCGCTGCATGCTCCTCCTATATTTCAGACCGTTTAATCCTCCTCATGTATTTCACCCTATTTGAAGCTCTTCATATTTTTCACACCTTTTGAAGCTCTTCATATTTTTCACACCTTTTCAAGCTCTTCATGTTTTGTAACACCGTTTCATAATCCTCCTATTGTTCAGACAGTTTCAAGCTCCTCATATTTTTGACACCTTTTGCAGCTCTTCATATTTTTCACACCTTTTGAAGCTCTTCATATTTTTCACACGTTTTCAGGCTCTTCATGTTTTTCAACACCACTTAATGCTCCATCTATTTTTCAGACAGTTTCATGCTCCTCATGTATTTCACATCTTTTGAAGCTCTTCATATTTTTCACACCTTTTCAGGCTTTTCATGTTTTTCCACACCACTTCATGCTTCTCCTATTTTTCAGCCCGTTTCATGCTCCTCATGTGTTTCACACTTTTTGAAGCTCTTCATATTTTTCAAACCTTTTCAGGCTCTTCATGTTTTTGATCACCGCTTCATGCTCCTCCTATTTTTCAGACCTTTTTATGCTCCTCATATTTTGACACCTTTAGAAACTCTTCATATTTTTCACACCTTTTCAGGCTCTTCATGTATTTCAACACCACTTCATGCTCCTCCTATTTTTCAAACCTTTTCAGACACATCTCATTTTGACTCCTTTGAAGCTCTTCATATATTTCACACCTTTTGAAGCTCTTCATATTTTTCACACGTTTTCAGGCTCTTCATGATTTTCAACACCGCTTTATGTTCCTCCTATTTATCAGACCGTTTAATGCACCTCATATTTTTCACACCTTTTGAAGCTTTTCATATTTTTCACACCTTTTCAGGCTCTTCATGTTTTTCATCACCGCTTCATGCTCCTCCTATTTTTCAGACCTTTTCATGCTCCTCATATTTTTGACACCATTTGAAGCTCTTCATACTTTTCACACCTTTTCAGGCTCTTCATGTTTTTGAACATGGCTTCATGCTCCTCCTATTTTCAGACCGTTTCATACTCGTCCTAATTTTGACACTTTTTGAAGCTCTTCATATTTTTCACACCTTTTCAGGCTCTTCATGTTTTTCAACACCGCTTCATGCTCCTCCTATTTTTCAGACCATTTCATGCTCCTCATATTTTTGAGATCTTTTGAAGCTCTTCATATTTTTCACACCTTTTCATGCTCTTCATATTTTTGAACACCGCTTCATGCTCCTCCTATTTTTCAGACCGTTTCATGATCCTCATATATTTGTAAGCTTTTGAAGCTCTTCATATTTTTCACACCTTTTCAGGCTGTTCATGTTTTTCAAAACCAATTCATGCTCCTCCTATTTTTCAGACTGTTTCATGCTCCTCATAATTTTGACATCTTTTGAAGCGCTTCATATTTTTCACACCTTTTCAGGCTCTTCATGTTCTTCAACACCGCTTCATGCTCCTCCTATTTTTCAGACCGTTTCATGCTCCTCATATTTTTGACACCTTTTGAAGTGCTTCATATTTTTCACACCTTTTCAGGCTCTTCATGTTTTTCGAAACCAATTCATGCTCCTCCTATTTTTCAGACTGTTTCATGCTCCTCATAAATTTGACATCTTTTGAAGCACTTCATATTTTTCACACCTTTTCAGGCTCTTCATGTTCTTCAACACCGCTTCATGCTCCTCCTATTTTTCAGACCGTTTCATGCTCCTCATATTTTTGACACCTTTTGAAGTGCTTCATATTTTTCACACCTTTTCAGGCTCTTCATGTTTTTCAAAACCGCTTCATGCTCCTCGTATTCTTCAGAAATTTTCATGATCCTCATATATTTGACATCTTTTGAAGCTCTGCATGTTTTTCACACCTTCTCAGACTCTTCATGTTTTTCAACACCGCTTCACGCTCCTCCTATTTTTCAGACCGTTTCATGCTCCTCAAATTTTTGAGACCTTTTGAAGCTCTTCATATTTTTTCCACCTTCTCAGGCTCTTCATTTTTGTGAACTCCGCTTCATGTTCCTCCTATTTTTCAGACCGTGTCATGCTCCTCATATTTTTGACACCTTTTGAAGCTCTTCATATTTTTCACACATTTTCAGGCCCTTCATGTTTTTCAATACCACTTCATGCTCCTCTATTTTTCAGACCGTTTCATGCTCCTCATATATTTCACATATTTTCAGGCTCTTCACGTTTTTGAACACCGCTTCATGATCCTCCTGTTTTTCAGAACGTTTCATACTCCTCATATTTTTCACACCTTTTGAAGCTCTTCATATTTTTCACACCTTTTCAGGCTCTTCATGCTTTTGAACACCGCTTCATGTTCCTTCTATTTTTCAGAACGTTTCATGTTCCTATTATTTTTGACATCTTTTGAAGCTCTTCATATATTTCACACCTTTTCATGTGCTTCATGTTTTTCAACATCGCTTCATGCTCCTCCTATTTTTCACACCGTCTCATGCTACTCATATTTTTGACACCTTTTGAAGCTCTTCCTATTTTTCAAACCTTTTCATGCTTTTCACGTTTTTCAACAACGCTTCATGTTCCTCCTATTTTTCATGCTCCTCATAATTTTCACACCTTTTGAAGCTCTTCATATTTTTCAAACCTTTTCAGGCCTTTCATATTTTTGAACACCGTTTCATGCTCCTACTATTTTTAAGACCGTTTCATGCTCCTCCTATTTTTCACACCGTTTCATGCTCCTCATATTTTTGACACCTTTTGAAACTCTTCATATATTTCACACGTTTTCAGGCTCTTCATGTTTTTCATCACCACTTCATGCTTCTCTTATTGTTCAGACCGTTTTATGCTCCTCGTATTTTTCACACTTTTTGGAGCTCTTCATATTTTTCACACCTTTTCAGGCTCTGCATGTTTTTGAACACCGCTTCATGCTCCTCCTATTTTTCAGACTGTTTCATGATCCTCATATTTTTGACACCTTTTGAAGCTCTTCATATTTTTCACAACTTTTAGGGTCTTCATGTTTTTTACACAGCTTCATGCTCCTCCTATTTTTCAGACCGTTTCATGCTCCTCCTATTTTTGACACCTTTTGAAGCTCTTCATATTTTTCACAACATTTCAGGCTCTTCATGTTTTTGAACACCGTTTATTGCTCCTCCTATTTTTCAAAACGTTTCATGCTCCTCATATGTTTGACACCTTTTGAAGCTGTTCATATTTTTCACATCTTTTCAGGCTCCCCTTGTTTTTGAACACCGCTTCATAATCTTCCT
This sequence comes from Dama dama, assembly GCF_033118175.1. NCBI lineage: Eukaryota > Metazoa > Chordata > Mammalia > Artiodactyla > Cervidae > Dama > Dama dama. The sequence continues at coordinate 842,845 of NW_026870955.1, read as the reverse complement.
ATTTTTCAGATCGTTTCATGCTCATCTCATTTTTGACAAATTTTGAAGCTCTTCATATTTTTCACACCTTTTGAAGCTCTTCATATTTTTCACATCTTTTGAAGCTGTTCATATATTTCACACTTTTTCAGGCACTTCATGTTTTTCAACACCACTTCATGCTTCTCCTATTTTTCAGACCCTTTCATGCTAATCTAATTTTGACACCTTTTGAAGCTCTTCATATTTTTCACACCTTTTGAAGCTCTTCATTCTTTTCACACCTTTTCAGGCTGTTCATGTTTTTGAACACCGCTTATGCTCCTCCTATTTTTTAGACCGTTTCATGCTCCTCATATTTTTGACACCTTTTGAAGCTCTTCATATTTTTCACACCTTTTCTGGCTCTTCATGTTTTTCAACACCACTTCATGCTCCTCGTATTTTTCAGACCGTTTCATTCTCCTCATATTTTTGACACCTTTTGAAGCTCTGCCTATTTTTCACACCTTTTCAGGCTCTTCATGATTTTCAACACCGCTTCATGCTCCTCCTATTTATCAGACCGTTTCATGCTCATCTCATTTTTGACATCTTTTGAAGCTCTTCATATTTTTCACACCTTTTGAATCTCTTCATATTTTTCATATTTTTGAAGTTCTTCATATTTTTCACACGTTTTCAGCCTCTTCATGTTTTTCAATACCACTTCATGCTCCTCCTATTTTTCAGACCGTTTCATGCTCATCTCATTTTTGACACCTTTTGATGCACTTCATATTTTTCGCACCTTTTGAAGCTCTTTGTATATTTCACACCTTTTCAGGCTCTTCATGTTTTCAACACCACTTCATGCTCCTCCTATTTTTCAGACCCTTTCATGCTAAACTAATTTTGACACCTTATGAAGCTCTACATGTTTTTCACACCTTTTCATGCTCTTTATGTTTTTGAACACCGGTTCATGCTCCTCCTATTTTTCAACCCGTTTCATGCTCCTCCTATTTTTTACACCTTTTGAAGTTCTTCATATTTTTCACAATTTTTCAGTCTCTGCATTTTTTTGAATACCGCTTGATGCTCCTCCTATTTTTCTGACCGTTTCATGCTCATCTCATTTTTGACACCTTTTGAAGCTCTTCATATTTTTTACAACTTTTGAAGCTCTTCATATTTTTCACACGTTTTCAGGCTCTTCATGTTTTTCAACACCACTTAATGCTCCATCTATTTTTCAGACAGTTTCATGCTCCTCATGTATTTCACATCTTTTGAAGCTCTTCATATTTTTCACACCTTTTCAGGCTTTTCATGTTTTTCCACACCACTTCATGCTTCTCCTATTTTTCAGCCCGTTTCATGCTCCTCATGTGTTTCACACTTTTTGAAGCTCTTCATATTTTTCAAACCTTTTCAGGCTCTTCATGTTTTTGATCACCGCTTCATGCTCCTCCTATTTTTCAGACCTTTTTATGCTCCTCATATTTTGACACCTTTAGAAACTCTTCATATTTTTCACACCTTTTCAGGCTCTTCATGTATTTCAACACCACTTCATGCTCCTCCTATTTTTCAAACCTTTTCAGACACATCTCATTTTGACTCCTTTGAAGCTCTTCATATATTTCACACCTTTTGAAGCTCTTCATATTTTTCACACGTTTTCAGGCTCTTCATGATTTTCAACACCGCTTTATGTTCCTCCTATTTATCAGACCGTTTAATGCACCTCATATTTTTCACACCTTTTGAAGCTTTTCATATTTTTCACACCTTTTCAGGCTCTTCATGTTTTTCATCACCGCTTCATGCTCCTCCTATTTTTCAGACCTTTTCATGCTCCTCATATTTTTGACACCATTTGAAGCTCTTCATACTTTTCACACCTTTTCAGGCTCTTCATGTTTTTGAACATGGCTTCATGCTCCTCCTATTTTCAGACCGTTTCATACTCGTCCTAATTTTGACACTTTTTGAAGCTCTTCATATTTTTCACACCTTTTCAGGCTCTTCATGTTTTTCAACACCGCTTCATGCTCCTCCTATTTTTCAGACCATTTCATGCTCCTCATATTTTTGAGATCTTTTGAAGCTCTTCATATTTTTCACACCTTTTCATGCTCTTCATATTTTTGAACACCGCTTCATGCTCCTCCTATTTTTCAGACCGTTTCATGATCCTCATATATTTGTAAGCTTTTGAAGCTCTTCATATTTTTCACACCTTTTCAGGCTGTTCATGTTTTTCAAAACCAATTCATGCTCCTCCTATTTTTCAGACTGTTTCATGCTCCTCATAATTTTGACATCTTTTGAAGCGCTTCATATTTTTCACACCTTTTCAGGCTCTTCATGTTCTTCAACACCGCTTCATGCTCCTCCTATTTTTCAGACCGTTTCATGCTCCTCATATTTTTGACACCTTTTGAAGTGCTTCATATTTTTCACACCTTTTCAGGCTCTTCATGTTTTTCGAAACCAATTCATGCTCCTCCTATTTTTCAGACTGTTTCATGCTCCTCATAAATTTGACATCTTTTGAAGCACTTCATATTTTTCACACCTTTTCAGGCTCTTCATGTTCTTCAACACCGCTTCATGCTCCTCCTATTTTTCAGACCGTTTCATGCTCCTCATATTTTTGACACCTTTTGAAGTGCTTCATATTTTTCACACCTTTTCAGGCTCTTCATGTTTTTCAAAACCGCTTCATGCTCCTCGTATTCTTCAGAAATTTTCATGATCCTCATATATTTGACATCTTTTGAAGCTCTGCATGTTTTTCACACCTTCTCAGACTCTTCATGTTTTTCAACACCGCTTCACGCTCCTCCTATTTTTCAGACCGTTTCATGCTCCTCAAATTTTTGAGACCTTTTGAAGCTCTTCATATTTTTTCCACCTTCTCAGGCTCTTCATTTTTGTGAACTCCGCTTCATGTTCCTCCTATTTTTCAGACCGTGTCATGCTCCTCATATTTTTGACACCTTTTGAAGCTCTTCATATTTTTCACACATTTTCAGGCCCTTCATGTTTTTCAATACCACTTCATGCTCCTCTATTTTTCAGACCGTTTCATGCTCCTCATATATTTCACATATTTTCAGGCTCTTCACGTTTTTGAACACCGCTTCATGATCCTCCTGTTTTTCAGAACGTTTCATACTCCTCATATTTTTCACACCTTTTGAAGCTCTTCATATTTTTCACACCTTTTCAGGCTCTTCATGCTTTTGAACACCGCTTCATGTTCCTTCTATTTTTCAGAACGTTTCATGTTCCTATTATTTTTGACATCTTTTGAAGCTCTTCATATATTTCACACCTTTTCATGTGCTTCATGTTTTTCAACATCGCTTCATGCTCCTCCTATTTTTCACACCGTCTCATGCTACTCATATTTTTGACACCTTTTGAAGCTCTTCCTATTTTTCAAACCTTTTCATGCTTTTCACGTTTTTCAACAACGCTTCATGTTCCTCCTATTTTTCATGCTCCTCATAATTTTCACACCTTTTGAAGCTCTTCATATTTTTCAAACCTTTTCAGGCCTTTCATATTTTTGAACACCGTTTCATGCTCCTACTATTTTTAAGACCGTTTCATGCTCCTCCTATTTTTCACACCGTTTCATGCTCCTCATATTTTTGACACCTTTTGAAACTCTTCATATATTTCACACGTTTTCAGGCTCTTCATGTTTTTCATCACCACTTCATGCTTCTCTTATTGTTCAGACCGTTTTATGCTCCTCGTATTTTTCACACTTTTTGGAGCTCTTCATATTTTTCACACCTTTTCAGGCTCTGCATGTTTTTGAACACCGCTTCATGCTCCTCCTATTTTTCAGACTGTTTCATGATCCTCATATTTTTGACACCTTTTGAAGCTCTTCATATTTTTCACAACTTTTAGGGTCTTCATGTTTTTTACACAGCTTCATGCTCCTCCTATTTTTCAGACCGTTTCCTGCTCCTCCTATTTTTGACACCTTTTGAAGCTCTTCATATTTTTCACAACATTTCAGGCTCTTCATGTTTTTGAACACCGTTTATTGCTCCTCCTATTTTTCAAAACGTTTCATGCTCCTCATATGTTTGACACCTTTTGAAGCTGTTCATATTTTTCACATCTTTTCAGGCTCCCCTTGTTTTTGAACACCGCTTCATAATCTTCCTATTTTTCAGATCGTTTCATGCTCATCTCATTTTTGACAAATTTTGAAGCTCTTCATATTTTTCACACCTTTTGAAGCTCTTCATATTTTTCACATCTTTTGAAGCTGTTCATATATTTCACACTTTTTCAGGCACTTCATGTTTTTCAACACCACTTCATGCTTCTCCTATTTTTCAGACCCTTTCATGCTAATCTAATTTTGACACCTTTTGAAGCTCTTCATATTTTTCACACCTTTTGAAGCTCTTCATTCTTTTCACACCTTTTCAGGCTGTTCATGTTTTTGAACACCGCTTATGCTCCTCCTATTTTTTAGACCGTTTCATGCTCCTCATATTTTTGACACCTTTTGAAGCTCTTCATATTTTTCACACCTTTTCTGGCTCTTCATGTTTTTCAACACCACTTCATGCTCCTCGTATTTTTCAGACCGTTTCATTCTCCTCATATTTTTGACACCTTTTGAAGCTCTGCCTATTTTTCACACCTTTTCAGGCTCTTCATGATTTTCAACACCGCTTCATGCTCCTCCTATTTATCAGACCGTTTCATGCTCATCTCATTTTTGACATCTTTTGAAGCTCTTCATATTTTTCACACCTTTTGAATCTCTTCATATTTTTCATATTTTTGAAGTTCTTCATATTTTTCACACGTTTTCAGCCTCTTCATGTTTTTCAATACCACTTCATGCTCCTCCTATTTTTCAGACCGTTTCATGCTCATCTCATTTTTGACACCTTTTGATGCACTTCATATTTTTCGCACCTTTTGAAGCTCTTTGTATATTTCACACCTTTTCAGGCTCTTCATGTTTTCAACACCACTTCATGCTCCTCCTATTTTTCAGACCCTTTCATGCTAAACTAATTTTGACACCTTATGAAGCTCTACATGTTTTTCACACCTTTTCATGCTCTTTATGTTTTTGAACACCGGTTCATGCTCCTCCTATTTTTCAACCCGTTTCATGCTCCTCCTATTTTTTACACCTTTTGAAGTTCTTCATATTTTTCACAATTTTTCAGTCTCTGCATTTTTTTGAATACCGCTTGATGCTCCTCCTATTTTTCTGACCGTTTCATGCTCATCTCATTTTTGACACCTTTTGAAGCTCTTCATATTTTTTACAACTTTTGAAGCTCTTCATATTTTTCACACTTTTTCAGGCTCTTCATGTTTTTGAACACCGCTTTATGCTCCTCCTATCTTTCAACCCGTTTCATGCTCCTCCTATTTTTTACACCTTTTGAAGCTCTTCATATTTTTCACACTTTTTCACGCTCTTCATGTTTTTCAACACAACTTCATGCTCCTCCTATTTTTCAGACCGTTTCATGCTGCTCATATTTTTGACACTTTTTGAAGCTCTTCATATTTTTCACACCTTTTGAAGCTCTTCATATATTTCACACCTTTCCAGGCTCTTCATGATTTTCAACACCGCTTCATGCTCCTCCTATTTTTCAGACCGTTTCATGCTCCTCATATTGTTGACACCTTTTGAAGCTCTTCATATTTTTCACACCTTTTAGGCTCTTCATGTTTTTCAACACCACTTCATGCTCCTCGTATTTTTCAGACCGTTTCATTCTCCTCATATTTTTGACACCTTTTGAAGCTCTGCCTATTTTTCACACCTTTTCAGCCTCTTCATGATTTTCAACACCGCTTCATGCTCCTCCTATTTTTCAGACCGGTTCATGCTCATCTCATTTTTGACATCTTTTGAAGCTCTTCATATTTTTCACAGCTTTTGAATCTTTTCATATTTTTCATATTTTTGAAGCTCTTCATATTTTTCACACGTTTTCAGGCTCTTCATGTTTTTCAACATCACTTCATGCTCCCCCCTTTTTCAGACCGTTACATGCTCCTCATATTTTTCAAACCTTTTGAAACTCTTCATATTTGTCACACCTTTTCAGGCTCTTCATGTTTTTCAACACCGCTTCATGCTCCCTCTGTTTTTCAGACCGTTACATGCTCCTCATATTTTTGACAACTTTTCAAGCTCTTCATATTTTTCACCCCTTTTCAGGCTCTTCCTGTTTTTGAACACCACTTCATGCTCTTCCTAATTTTCAGACTGTTTGATGCTCGTCATATTTTTGACACCTTTGGAGCTCTTCATACTTTTCACTCCTTTTCAGGCTCTTCATGTTTTTGAACACCACTTGATGCTCTTCCTAATTTTCAGACTGTTTCATGCTCATCATATTTTTGACACCTTTTGAACCTCTTCATAATTTTCACTCCTTTTCAGGCTGTTCATGTTTTTCAACACCGCTTCATGATCCTCCTATTTTTCGGACCGTTTCATGCTCCTCATATTTTTGACACCTTTTGAAGCTCTTCATATTTTTCACACCTTTTCAGGCTCTTCATGTTTTTCAACACCACTTCAAGCTCCTCATATATTTCAGACCGTTTAATTCTCCTCATATTTTTGACACCTTTTGAAGCTCTTCATATTTTTCACACCTTTTCAGGCTCTTCATGTTTTTCAACACCGCTTCATGCTCCTCCTATTTTTCAGACCATTCATGCTCCTCATATATTTGACAACTTTTGTTGCTCTTCATATTTTTCACACCTTTTCTGGCTCTTCAAGTTTTTGAACTCCGTTTCTTGCTCCTCCAATTTTTCAGACAGTTTCATGCCCCTCATATTTTTGACACCTTTTGAAGCTCTTCATATTTGTCACACATTTTCAGTCTCTTCATGTTTTTCAACACCACTTCATGCTCCTCCTATTTTTCAGACCGTGTCATGATCCTCATATTTTTGACACCTTTTGAAGCTCTTCATATGTTTCACATCTTTTGAAGCTCTTCATGTTTTTTAACACCATCTCATGCTCCTCCTATTTTTCTGATCTTTTCCTACTCCTCATATGTTTCTCACCTTTTGAAGCTCTTCATGTTTTTTAACACATTTTCATGCTCCTCCTATATTTCAGACAGTTTCATGCTCCTCATATTTTGACACCTTTTGAAGCTCTTCATATTTTTCACACCTTTTCTGGCTCTTCATGTTTTTGATCACAGCTTCATGCTCCTCCTATTTTTCAGACCATTTCATGTTGCTCATATTTTTGACACCTTTTGAAGCTCTTCATTTTTTTCACACCTTTTCAGGTTCTTCATGATTTTCAACACCGCTTCATGCTCCTCCTATTTTTCAGACCGTTTCATGCTCATCTCATTTTTGACATATTTTGAAGCTCTTCATATTTTTCACACCTTTTGAATCTTTTCATATTTTTCATATTTTTGAAGCTCTTCATATTTTTCACACGTTTTCAGGCTCTTCATGTTTTTCAACATCACTTCATGCTCCTCCTGTTTTTCAGACCGTTTCATGCTCATCTCATTTTTGACACCTTTTGATGCACTTCATATTTTTCACACCTTTTGAAGCTCTTCATATATTTCACACCTTTTCATGCTCTTCATGTTTTCAACACCACTTCATGCTCCTCCTATTTTTCAGACCCTTTCATGCTAAACTAATTTTGACACCTTATGAAGCTCTTCATGTTTTTCACACCTTTTCATACTCTTTATGTTTTTGAACACCGGTTCATGCTCCTCCTATTTTTCAACCCGATTCATGCTCCTCCTATTTTTTACACCTTTTGAAGCTCTTCATATTTTTCACAATTTTTCAGTCTCTGCATTTTTTTGAACACCGCTTCATGGTCCTCCTATTTTTCAGACCGTTTCATGCTCATCTCATTTTTGACACCTTTTGAAGCTCTTCATATTTTTTACACCTTTTGAAGCTCTTCATATTTTTCACACCTTTTCAGGCTCTTCATGTTTTTGAACACCGCTTCATCCTCCTCCTATTTTTAAGAGGGTTTCATGCTCGTCATATTTTTGACACATTTTGAAGCTCTTCATATTTTTCACAACTTTTCAGGCTCTTCATGTTTTTGAACACCACTTCATGCTCGTCCTATTTGCAGACCGTTTCATGCTCCTCATATTTTTGACACCTTTTGAACCTCTTCACAATTTTCACTCCTTTTCAGGCTCTTCATGTTTTTCAACACCGCTTCATGATCCTCCTATTTTTTGGACCGTTTCATGCTCCTCATATTTTTGACACCTTTTGAAGCTCTTCATATTTTTCACACCTTTTCAGGCTCTTCATGTTTTTCAACACCACTTCATGCTCCTCATATATTTCAGACCGTTTAATTCTCCTCATATTTTTGACACCTTTTGAAGCTCTTCATATTTTTCACACCTTTTCAGGCTCTTCATGTCTTTGAACACCGTTTCTTGCTGCTCCTATTTTTCAGATCGTTTCATGCTCCTCATATTTTTGACAGATTTTGAAGCTCTTCATTTTTTTTCACACCTTTGAAGCTCTTCATATTTTTCACACCTTTTAAGGCTCTTCATGATTTTGAACACCACTTTATGCTCCTCCTATTATTCAGACCGCTTCATTCTCCTCATTGTTTTTGACACCTTTTTAAGCTCTTAATATTTTTGAACACCTTTTGAAGCTCTTCATATTTTTCTCACTTTTTCAGGCTCTTCATGTTTTTCCACACCGCTTCATGCTCCTCCTATTTTTCAGACAGTTTCATGTGCCTCCTCTTTTTGAGACCTTTTCAAGGTCTTCATATTTTTCACACCTTTTCAGGCTCTTCATGTTTCTCAACACCGTTTCATGCTCCTCCTATTTTAAAGATAGTTTCATGCTCCTCATATATTTGAAAACTTTTGAAGCTATTCATATTTTTCACACCTTTTCAGCCTCTTCATGTTTCTCAACAGCACTTCAAGCTCCTCCTGTTTTTCACACCGTTTCATGATCCTCATATTTTTGACACCTTTAGAAGCTCTTCATATTTTTCACACCTTTTGAGGCTCTTCATGTTTTTGTACACCACTTCATGCTCCTCCTATTTTTCAGACCGTTTCATGCTACTCATATTTTTGACACCTTTTGAAGCTCTTCATATTTTTGACAACTTTTCAGGCCGTTCATGTTTTTCAACACCGCAACTTGCTCCTCATATTTTTCAGACCGTTTCATGCTCCTCATTTTTTTGACACCTTTTGAAGCTCTTCTTATTTTTCACACCTTTTCAGGGTCTTCATGTTTTTCAACACCGCTTCATGCTCTTCCTGTTTTTCAGACCTTTTCATGCTCCTCATATTTTTGACACCTTTTGAAGCTCTTCATATTTTTCACACCTTTTCATGCTCTTCATGTTTTTGAACACCGCTTCATGCTCCTCCTATTTTTCAGACCGGTTCATGCTCCTCATATTTTTGACACCTTTTGAAGCTCTTCATATTTTTCACACCTTTTCATGTTCTTCATGTTTTTCAACACCGCTTCATGCTTCTCCTATATTTCAGACCGTTTCATGCTGCTCATATTTTTGACACCTTTTGAGGCTCTTCATATTTTTCACACATTTTCAGGCTCTTCATGTTTTTCAACACCGATTCATGCTCCTCATATATTTGACACCTTTTGAATCTCTTCATATATTTCACACATTTTCAGGTTCTTCATGTTTTTCAACACCACTTCATGCTCCTCCTATTTTTCAGACCGTTTTATACTCATCTCACCTTTGACACATTTTGAAGCTCTTCATATTTTCCACACCTTTTGAAGCTCTTCATATTTTTCACACCTTTTCAGTCTCTTCATGTTTTTGAACACCGTTTCATGCTCCTCCTATTTTTCAGACCGTTTCATGCTCCTCATATTTTTGACACCTTTTGAAGCTCTTCATATTTTTCACACGTTTTCAGGCTCTTCATGTTTTTCAAAGCCACTTCATGCTTCTCCTATTTTTCATACCGTTTCATGCTCCTCTCATTTCTGACACCTTTTGAAGCTCTTCATATATTTCACATATTTTCAGGCTCTTCATGTTTTTCAACACCACTTCATGCTCCTCCTATTTTTCAGACCGTTTCTTGCTCCTCATATATTTCACACCTTTTGAAGCTCTTTATATTTTTCACACCTTTTTAGGCTCTTCATGTTTTTGAACACGATTTCAGGCTCCTCCTATTTTTCGGACTGTTTCATGCTCATCTCATTTTTGACACCTTTTGAAGCTCTTCACATTTTTCACACCTTTTGAATCTCTTCATATTTCTCAAACGTTTTCAGGCTCTTCATGTTTTTCAACACCCCTTCTTGCTCATCCTATTTTTCAGATCGTTTCATGCTCTTCATATTTTTGACACGTTTTGAAGCTCTTCATATTTTTCACACCTTTTCAGGCTCTTCATGTCTTTGAACACCGTTTCATGCTGTTCCTATTTTTCAAATCGTTTCATGCTCCTCATATTTTTGACAGATTTTGAAGCTCTTCATTTTTTCACACCTTTTGAAACTCTTCATATTTTTCACACCTTTTCAGGCTCTTCATGCTTTTCAACAACGCTTCATGCCCCTCCTATTTTTCAGATCGTTTCATGCTCCTCCTATTTTTGACACCTTTTGAAGCTCTTCATATATTTCACACCTTTTGAGGCTCTGCATGTTTTTGAACACCGCTTCATGCTCCTCATGTTTTTCAGACCGTTTCTTACTCCTCATATTTTTGACACTTTTTGAAGCTCTTCATATTTTTCACACCTTTTCTGGCTCTTCATGTTTTTGAACACCGCTTCATGCTCCTCCCATTTTTCAGACCATTTCATGCTGCTCATATTTTTGACACCTTTTGTAGCTCTTCATATTTTTCACACCTTTTCAGGTTCTTCATGATTTTCAACACCGCTTCATGCTCCTCCTATTTTTCAGACCGTTTCATGCTCATCTCATTTTTGACATATTTTGAAGCTCTTCATATTTTTCACACCTTATGAATCTTTTCATATTTTTCATATTTTTGAAGCTCTTCATATTTTTCAGACGTTTTCAGGCTCTTCATGTTTTTCAACACCACTTCATGCTCGTCCTATTTGCAGACCGTTTCATGCTCCTCATATTTTTGACACCTTTTGAACCTCTTCACAATATTCACTCCTTTTCAGGCTCTTCATGTTTTTCAACACCGCTTCATGCTCCTCCTATTTTTCAGACCGTTTCATGCACCTCATATTTTTGACACCTTTTGAAGCTCTTCATATTTTTAACACCTTTTGAGGCTCTGCATGTTTTTGAACACCGCTTCATGCTCCTCATATTTTTCAGACCGTTTCATGCTCCTCATGTATTTCCCATCTTTTGAAGTTCTTCATATTTTTTACACCTTTTGAAGCTCTTCATATTTTTCACACCTTTTCTGGCTCTTCATGTTTTTGAACTTCGTTTCTTGCTCCTCCAATATTTCAGACCGTTTCATTCTCCTCATATTTTTGACACGTTTTGAAGCTCTTCATATTTTTCACACCTTTTCAGGCTCTTCATGTCTTTGAACACCGTTTCTTGCTGCTCCTATTTTTCAGATCGTTTCATGCTCCTCATATTTTTGACAGATTTTGAAGCTCTTCATTTTTTTTCACACCTTTGAAGCTCTTCATATTTTTCACACATTTTAAGGCTCTTCATGATTTTGAACACCACTTTATGCTCCTCCTATTATTCAGACCGCTTCATTCTCCTCATTATTTTTGACACCTTTTTAAGCTCTTCATATTTTTGAACACCTTTTGAAGCTCTTCATATTTTTCCCACTTTTTCAGGCTCTTCATGTTTTTCCACACCGCTTCATGCTCCTCCTATTTTTCAGACAGTTTCTTGTGCCTCCTCTTTTTGAGACCTTTTGAAGGTCTTCATATTTTTCACACCTTTTCAGGCTCTTCATGTTTCTCAACACCGTTTCATGCTCCTCCTATTTTAAAGATAGTTTCATGCTCCTCATATATTTGAAAACTTTTGAAGCTATTCATATTTTTCACACCTTTTCAGCCTCTTCATGTTTCTCAACAGCACTTCATGCTCCTCCTGTTTTTCACACCGTTTCATGATCCTCATATTTTTGACACCTTTAGAAGCTCTTCATATTTTTCACACCTTTTCAGGCTCTTCATGTTTTTGTACACCACTTCATGCTCCTCCTATTTTTCAGACCGTTTCATGCTACTCATATTTTTGACACCTTTTGAAGCTCTTCATATTTTTGACAACTTTTCAGGCTGTTCATGTTTTTCAACACCGCTTCGTGCTCCTCATATTTTTCAGACCCTTTCATGCTCCTCATATTTTTGACACCTTTTGAAGCTCTTCATATTTTTCATACCTTTTCATGCTCTACATGTTTTTCAACACCGCTTCATGCTCCTCCTATTTTTCAGAACGTTTCATGCTCCTCATATTTTTGACACCTTTTGAAGCTCTTCATATTTTTCACACCTTTTCAGGGTCTTCATGTTTTTCAACACCGCTTCATGCTCTTCCTGTTTTTCAGACCGTTTCATGCTCCTCATATTTTTGACACCTTTTGAAGCTCTTCATATTTTTCACACCTTTTCATGCTCTTCATGTTTTTGAACACCGCTTCATGCTCCTCCTATTTTTCAGACCGTTTCATGCTCCTCATATTTTTGACACCTTTTGAAGCTCTTCATATTTTTCACACCTTTTCATGTTCTTCATGTTTTTCAACACCGCTTCATGCTTCTCCTATTTTTCAGACCGTTTCATGCTGCTCATATTTTTGACACCTTTTGAGGCTCTTCATATTTTTCACACATTTTCAGGCTCTTCATGTTTTTCAACACCGATTCATGCTCCTCATATATTTGACACCTTTTGAATCTCTTCATATATTTCACACATTTTCAGGTTCTTCATGTTTTTCAACACCACTTCATGCTCCTCCTATTTTTCAGACCGTTTTATACTCATCTCACCTTTGACACATTTTGAAGCTCTTCATATTTTCCACACCTTTTGAAGCTCTTCATATTTTTCAAACGTTTTCAGGCTCTTAATCTTTTTCAACACCGCTTCTTGCTCCTCCTATTTTTCAGACCGTTTCATGCTCCTCATATTTTTGACACGTTTTGAAGCTCTTCATATTTTTCACACCTTTTCAGGCTCTTCATGTTTTTGAACACCGTTTCATGCTCCTCCTATTTTTCAGACCGTTTCATGCTCCTCATATTTTTGACACCTTTTGAAGCTCTTCATATTTTTCACATCTTTTCAGGCTCTTCATGTTTTTCAAAGCCACTTCATGCTTCTCCTATTTTTCATACCGTTTCATGCTCCTCTCATTTCTGACACCTTTTGAAGCTCTTCATATATTTCACATATTTTCAGGCTCTTCATGTTTTTCAACACCACTTCATGCTCCTCCTATTTTTCAGACCGTTTCTTGCTCCTCATGTATTTCACACCTTTTGAAGCTCTTTATATTTTTCACACCTTTTTAGGCTCTTCATGTTTTTGAACACGATTTCAGGCTCCTCCTATTTTTCGGACTGTTTCATGCTCATCTCATTTTTGACACCTTTTGAAGCTCTTCATATTTTTCACACCTTTTGAATCTCTTCATATTTCTCAAACGTTTTCAGGCTCTTCATGTTTTTCAACACCCCTTCTTGCTCATCCTATTTTTCAGATCGTTTCATGCTCCTCATATTTTTGAACGTTTTGAAGCTCTTCATATTTTTCACACCTTTTCAGGCTCTTCATGTCTTTGAACACCGTTTCATGCTGTTCCTATTTTTCAAATCGTTTCATGCTCCTCATATTTTTGACAGATTTTGAAGCTCTTCATTTTTTCACACCTTTTGAAACTCTTCATATTTTTCACACCTTTTCAGGCTCTTCATGCTTTTCAACAACGCTTCATGCTCCTCCTATTTTTCAGATCGTTTCATGCTCCTCCTATTTTTGACACCTTTTGAAGCTCTTCATATATTTCACACCTTTTGAGGCTCTGCATGTTTTTGAACACCGCTTCATGCTCCTCATGTTTTTCAGACCGTTTCTTACTCCTCATATTTTTGACACTTTTTGAAGCTCTTCATATTTTTCACAACTTTTCTGGCTCTTCATATTTTTGAACACCGCTTCATGCTCCTTTTATTTTTCAGACCATTTCATGCTGCTCATATTTTTGACACCTTTTGAAGCTCTTCATATTTTTCACACCTTTTCAGGTTCTTCATGATTTTCAACACCGCTTCATGCTCCTCCTATTTTTCAGACCGTTTCATGCTCATCTCATTTTTGACATATTTTGAAGCTCTTCATATTTTTCACACCTTTTGAATCTTTTCATATTTTTCATATTTTTGAAGCTCTTCATATTTTTCACACGTTTTCAGGCTCTTCATGTTTTTCAACACCACTTCATGCTCGTCCTATTTGCAGACCGTTTCATGCTCCTCATATTTTTGACACCTTTTGAACCTCTTCACAATTTTCACTCCTTTTCAGGCTCTTCATGTGTTTCAACACCGCTTCATGCTCCTCCTATTTTTCAGACCGTTTCATGCACCTCATATTTTTGACACCTTTTGAAGCTCTTCATATTTTTAACACCTTTTGAGGCTCTGCATGTTTTTGAACACCGCTTCATGCTCCTCATATTTTTCAGACCGTTTCATGCTCCTCATGTATTTCCCATCTTTTGAAGTTCTTCATATTTTTTACACCTTTTGAAGCTCTTCATATTTTTCACACCTTTTCAGGCTCTTCATGTTTTTGAACACCGCTTCATCCTCCTCCTATTTTTAAGAGGGTTTCATGCTCGTCATATTTTTGACACATTTTGAAGCTCTTCATATTTTTCACAACTTTTCAGGCTCTTCATGTTTTTGAACACCACTTCATGCTCGTCCTATTTGCAGACCGTTTCATGCTCCTCATATTTTTGACACCTTTTGAACCTCTTCATAATTTTCACTCCTTTTCAGGCTCTTCATGTTTTTCAACACCGCTTCATGATCCTCCTATTTTTCGGACCGTTTCATGCTCCTCATATTTTTGACACCTTTTGAAGCTCTTCATATTTTTCACACCTTTTCAGGCTCTTCATGTTTTTCAACACCACTTCATGCTCCTCATATATTTCAGACCGTTTAATTCTCCTCATATTTTTGACACCTTTTGAAGCTCTTCATATTTTTCACACCTTTTCAGGCTCTTCCTGTTTTTCAACACCGCTTCATGCTCCTCCTATTTTTCAGACCGTTTCATGCTCCTCATATTTTGACACCTTTTGAAGCTCTTCATATTTTTCACACCTTTTCAGGGTCTTCATGTTTTTCAACACCGCTTCATGCTCTTCCTGTTTTTCAGACCGTTTCATGCTCCTCATATTTTTGACACCTTTTGAAGCTCTTCATATTTTTCACACCTTTTCATGCTCTTCATGTTTTTGAACACCGCTTCATGCTCCTCCTATTTTTCAGACCGGTTCATGCTCCTCATATTTTTGACAACTTTTGAAGCTCTTCATATTTTTCACACCTTTTCATGTTCTTCATGTTTTTCAACACCGCTTCATGCTTCTCCTATTTTTCAGACCGTTTCATGCTGCTCATATTTTTGACACCTTTTGAGGCTCTTCATATTTTTCACACATTTTCAGGCTCTTCATGTTTTTCAACACCGATTCATGCTCCTCATATATTTGACACCTTTTGAAGCTCTTCAAATATTTCACACCTTTTGAAACTCTTCATATATTTCACAGCTTTTCAGGCTCTTCATGTTTTTGAACACCGTTTCATGCTCCTCCTATTTTTCAGACCGTTTCAGCTCCTCCTATTTTTCAGACCGTTTCATGCTCCTCATATGGTTGACACCTTTTGAAGCTCTTCATATATTTCACACCTTTTCTGGCTCTTCATGTTTTTAAACACCACTTCATGCTCCTCGTAATTTTCAGACCGTTTCATGCTCCTCATATATTTGACACCTTTTGAAGCTCTTCATATATTTCCCACCTTTTCAGGCTCTTCGTGTTTTTCAACAAACCTTCATGCTCCTCCTATTTTTCAGACCGTTTCATGCTCCTCATATTTTTCACACCTTTTGAAGCTCTTCATATTTTTCACACCTTTTCAGGCTCTTCCTGTTTTTCAACACCGCTTCATTCTTCTCCTATTTTTCAGACCGTTTCATGCTCCTCATATTTTTCACACCTTTTGAAGCTCTTCATATTTTTCACACCTTTTCAGGCTCTTCATGTTTTTCAACACCGCTTCATGCTCCTCCTATTTTTCAGATCTTAACATTCTCCTCATATATTTGACACCTTTTGAAGCTCTTCATATTTTTCACACATTTTCAGGCTCTTCATGTTTTTCAACACCGCTTCATGCTCCTCCTATTTTGCAGACCGTTTCATGCTCCTCATGTATTTCACATCTTTTGAAGCTCTTAATATTTTTCACACCTTTTCAGGCTCTTCTTGTTTTTGAACACGGTTTCATGCTCCTCCTATTTTCCAGACCGTTTCATGCTCCTCATATTTTTGACACCTTTTGAAGCTCTTCATATTTTTCACACCTTTTCAAGTTATTCATGATTTTCAACACCGCTTCATGATCCTCCTATTTTTCAGAGCGTTTCATGCTCCTCATATTTTTGACACCTTTTCAAACTCTTCATATATTTCACACCTTTTGAGGCTCTTCATGTTTTTGAACACCGCTTCATGCTCCTCCTATTTTTCAGACCGTTTCATGCTCCTCATGTATTTCCCATCTTTTGAAGCTCTTCATATTTTTCACACCTTTTCTGGCTCTTCATGTTTTTGAACTCCGTTTCTTGCTCCTCCAATATTTCAGACCGTTTCATTCTCCTCATATTTTTGACACGTTTTGAAGCTCTTCATATTTTTCACACCTTTTCAGGCTCTTCATGTCTTTGAACACCGTTTCTTGCTGCTCCTATTTTTCAGATCGTTTCATGCTCCTCATATTTTTGACAGATTTTGAAGCTCTTCATTTTTTTTCACACCTTTGAAGCTCTTCATATTTTTCACACATTTTAAGGCTCTTCATGATTTTGAACACCACTTTATGCTCCTCCTATTATTCAGACCGCTTCATTCTCCTCATTATTTTTGACACCTTTTTAAGCTCTTCATATTTTTGAACACCTTTTGAAGCTCTTCATATTTTTCCCACTTTTTCAGGCTCTTCATGTTTTTCCACACCGCTTCATGCTCCTCCTATTTTTCAGACAGTTTCTTGTGCCTCCTCTTTTTGAGACCTTTTGAAGGTCTTCATATTTTTCACACCTTTTCAGGCCCTTCATGTTTCTCAACACCGTTTCATGCTCCTCCTATTTTAAAGATAGTTTCATGCTCCTCATATATTTGAAAACTTTTGAAGCTATTCATATTTTTCACACCTTTTCAGCCTCTTCATGTTTCTCAACAGCACTTCATGCTCCTCCTGTTTTTCACACCGTTTCATGATCCTCATATTTTTGACACCTTTAGAAGCTCTTCATATTTTTCACACCTTTTCAGGCTCTTCATGTTTTTGTACACCACTTCATGCTCCTCCTATTTTTCAGACCGTTTCATGCTACTCATATTTTTGACACCTTTTGAAGCTCTTCATATTTTTGACAACTGTTCAGGCTGTTCATGTTTTTCAACACCGCTTCGTGCTCCTCATATTTTTCAGACCCTTTCATGCTCCTCATATTTTTGACACCTTTTGAAGCTCTTCATATTTTTCACACCTTTTCATGCTCTACATGTTTTTCAACACCGCTTCATGCTCCTCCTACTTTTCAGACCGTTTCATGCTCCTCATATTTTTGACACCTTTTGAAGCTCTTCATATTTTTCACACCTTTTCAGGGTCTTCATGTTTTTCAACACCGCTTCATGCTCTTCCTGTTTTTCAGACCGTTTCATGCTCCTCATATTTTTGACACCTTTTGAAGCTCTTCATATTTTTCACACCTTTTCATGCTCTTCATGTTTTTGAACACCGCTTCATGCTCCTCCTATTTTTCAGACCGGTTCATGCTCCTCATATTTTTGACACCTTTTGAAGCTCTTCATATTTTTCACACCTTTTCATGTTCTTCATGTTTTTCAACACCGCTTCATGCTTCTCCTATTTTTCAGACCGTTTCATGCTGCTCATATTTTTGACACCTTTTGAGGCTCTTCATATTTTTCACACATTTTCAGGCTCTTCATGTTTTTCAACACCGATTCATGCTCCTCATATATTTGACACCTTTTGAATCTCTTCATTTATTTCACACATTTTCAGGTTCTTCATGTTTTTCAACACCACTTCATGCTCCTCCTATTTTTCAGACCGTTTTATACTCATCTCACCTTTGACACATTTTGAAGCTCTTCATATTTTCCACACCTTTTGAAGCTCTTCATATTTTTCAAACGTTTTCAGGCTCTTAATCTTTTTCAACACCGCTTCTTGCTCCTCCTATTTTTCAGACCGTTTCATGCTCCTCATATTTTTGACACGTTTTGAAGCTCTTCATATTTTTCACACCTTTTCAGGCTCTTCATGTTTTTGAACACCGTTTCATGCTCCTCCTATTTTTCAGACCGTTTCATGCTCCTCATATTTTTGACACCTTTTGAAGCTCTTCATATTTTTCACATCTTTTCAGGCTCTTCATGTTTTTCAAAGCCACTTCATGCTTCTCCTATTTTTCATACCGTTTCATGCTCCTCTCATTTCTGACACCTTTTGAAGCTCTTCATATATTTCACATATTTTCAGGCTCTTCATGTTTTTCAACACCACTTCATGCTCCTCCTATTTTTCAGACCGTTTCTTGCTCCTCATGTATTTCACACCTTTTGAAGCTCTTTATATTTTTCACACCTTTTTAGGCTCTTCATGTTTTTGAACACGATTTCAGGCTCCTCCTATTTTTCGGACTGTTTCATGCTCATCTCATTTTTGACACCTTTTGAAGCTCTTCATATTTTTCACAGCTTTTGAATCTCTTCATATTTCTCAAACGTTTTCAGGCTCTTCATGTTTTTCAACACCCCTTCTTGCTCATCCTATTTTTCAGATCGTTTCATGCTCCTCATATTTTTGACACGTTTTGAAGCTCTTCATATTTTTCACACCTTTTCAGGCTCTTCATGTCTTTGAACACCGTTTCATGCTGTTCCTATTTTTCAAATCATTTCATGCTCCTCATTTTTTTGACAGATTTTGAAGCTCTTCATTTTTTCACACCTTTTGAAGCTCTTCATATTTTTCACACCTTTTCAGGCTCTTCATGCTTTTCAACACCGCTTCATGCTCCTCCTATTTTTCAGATCGTTTCATGCTCCTCCTATTTTTGACACCTTTTGAAGCTCTTCATATATTTCACACCTTTTCAGGCTCTTCATGTTTTTCAACACCGCTTCGTGCTCCTCGTATTTTTCAGACCCTTTCATGCTCCTCATATATTTGACACCTTTTGAAGCTCTTCATATTATTCACACCTTTTCATGCTCTACATGTTTTTCAACACCGCTTCATGCTCCTCCTATTTTTCCGACCATTTCATGCTCCTCATATTTTTGACACCTTTTGAAGCTCTTCATATTTTTCACACCTTTTCAGGCTCTTCATGTTTTTCAACACCGCTTCCTGCTCTTCCTATTTTTCAGACCCTTTCATGCTCCTCATATTTTTGACACCTTTTGAAGCTATTCATATTTTTCACACCTTTTCAGGCTCTTCATGTTTTTCCACACCGATTCATGCTGCTCCTATTTTTCAGATCGTTTCATGCTCCTCATATTTTTGACACATTTTGAAGCTCTTCATATTTTTCACACCTTTTAATGTTCTTCATGATGTTGAACACCGCTTGATGCTCCTCCTATTATTCAGACCGTTCCATACTCCTCATATTTTTGACACCTTTTAAAGCTCTTCATATTTTTCACAACTTTTGAAGCTCTTCATATTTTTCACACCTTTTCAGGCTCTTCATGTTTTTCAACATCACTTCATGCTCCTCCTATTTTTCAGACCGTTTCATGCTCCTCTCATTTCTGACACCTTTTGAAGCTCTTCGTATATTTCACACATTTTCAGGCTCTTCATGTTTTTCAACACCACTTCATGCTCCTCCTATTTTTCAGACCGTTTCATGCTCCTCATGTATTTCACAACTTTTGAAGCTCTTTATATTTTTCACACCTTTTTAGGCTCTTCATATTCTTGAACACGGTTTCATGCTCCTCCTATTTTTCAGACTGTTTCATGCTCATCTCATTTTTTGACACCTTTTGAAGCTCTTCATATATTTCACACCTTTTGAAGCTCTTCATATTTCTCAAACGTTTTCAGGCTCTTCATGTTTTTCAACACCCCTTCTTGCTCATCCTATTTTTCAGACCGTTTCATGCTCCTCATATTTTTGACACGTTTTGAAGCTCTTCATATTTTTCACACCTTTTGAAGCTCTTCATATTTTTCACACCTTTTCAGGGTCTTCATTTTTTTCAACACCGCTTCTTGCTCCTCCTATTATTCAGATCGTTTCATGCTCCTCATATTTTTGACACGTTTTGAAGCTCTTCATATTTTTCACACCTTTTCAGGCTCTTCATGTCTTTGAACACCGTTTCTTGCTGCTCCTATTTTTCAGATCGTTTCATGCTCCTCATATTTTTGACAGATTTTGAAGCTCCTCATTTTTTTTCACACCTTTTGAAACTCTTCATATTTTTCACACCTTTTAAGGCTCTTCATGATTTTGAACACCACTTTATGCTCCTCCTATTATTCAGACCGCTTCATTCTCCTCATTATTTTTGACACCTTTTTAAGCTCTTCATATTTTTGAACACCTTTTGAAGCTCTTCATATTTTTCCCACTTTTTCAGGCTCTTCATGTTTTTCCACACCGCTTCATGCTCCTCCTATTTTTCAGACAGTTTCATGTGCCTCCTCTTTTTGAGACCTTTTGAAGGTCTTCATATTTTTCACACCTTTTCAGGCTCTTCATATTTCTCAACACCGTTTCATGCTCCTCCTATTTTAAAGATAGTTTCATGCTCCTCATATATTTGAAAACTTTAGAAGCTATTCATATTTTTCACACCTTTTCAGCCTCTTCATGTTTCTCAACAGCACTTCATGCTCCTCCTGTTTTTCACACCGTTTCATGATCCTCATATTTTTGACACCTTTAGAAGCTCTTCATATTTTTCACACCTTTTCAGGCTCTTCATGTTTTTGTACACAACTTCATGCTCCTCCTATTTTTCAGACCGTTTCATGCTACTCATATTTTTGACACCTTTTGAAGCTCTTCATATTTTTCACACCTTTTCAGGCTGTTCATGTTTTTCAACACCGCTTCGTGCTCCTCATGTTTTTCAGACCCTTTCATGCTCCTCATATTTTTGACACCTTTTGAAGCTCTTCATATTTTTCACACCTTTTCAGGGTCTTCATGTTTTTCAACACCGCTTCATGCTCTCCTGTTTTTCAGACCGTTTCATGCTCCTCATATTTTTGACACCTTTTGAAGCTCTTCATATTTTTCACACCTTTTCATGCTCTTCATGTTTTTGAACACCGCTTCATGCTCCTCCTATTTTTCAGACCGTTTCATGCTCCTCATATTTTTGACACCTTTTGAGGCTCTTCATATTTTTCACACATTTTCAGGCTCTTCATGTTTTTCAACACCGATTCATGCTCCTCATATATTTGACACCTTTTGAACCTCTTCATATATTTCACACATTTTCAGGTTCTTCATGTTTTTCAACACCACTTCATGCTCCTCCTATTTTTCAGACCGTTTTATACTCATCTCACTTTTGACACATTTTGAAGCTCTTCATATTTTCCACACCTTTTGAAGCTCTTCATATTTTTCAAACGTTTTCAGGCTCTTAATCTTTTTCAACACCGCTTCTTGCTCCTCCTATTTTTCAGACCGTTTCATGCTCCTCATATTTTTGACACGTTTTGAAGCTCTTCATATTTTTCACACCTTTTCAGGCTCTTCATGTTTTTGAACACCGTTTCATGCTCCTCCTATTTTTCAGACCGTTTCATGCTCCTCTCATTTCTGACACCTTTTGAAGCTCTTCATATATTTCACATATTTTCAGGCTCTTCATGTTTTTCAACAGCACTTCATGCTCCTCCTATTTTTCAGACCGTTTCTTGCTCCTCATGTATTTCACACCTTTTGAAGACCTTTATATTTTTCACACCTTTTTAGGCTCTTCATGTTTTTGAACACGATTTCAGGCTCCTCCTATTTTTCGGACTGTTTCATGCTCATCTCATTTTTGACACCTTTTGAAGCTCTTCATATTTTTCACACCTTTTGAATCTCTTCATATTTCTCAAACGTTTTCAGGCTCTTCATGTTTTTCAACACCCCTTCTTGCTCATCCTATTTTTCAGATCGTTTCATGCTCCTCATATTTTTGACACGTTTTGATGCTCTTCATATTTTTCACACCTTTTCAGGCTCTTCATGTCTTTGAACACCGTTTCATGCTGTTCCTATTTTTCAAATCGTTTCATGCTCCTCATATTTTTGACAGATTTTGAAGCTCTTCATTTTTTCACACCTTTTGAAGCTCTTCATATTTTTCACACCTTTTCAGGCTCTTCATGCTTTTCAACACCACTTCATGCTCCTCCTATTTTTCAGACCGTTTCATGCTCCTCCTATTTTTGTCACCTTTTGAAGCTCTTCATATATTTCACACCTTTTCAGGCTCTTCATGTTTTTCAACACCGCTTCGTGCTCCTCGTATTTTTCAGAACCTTTCATGCTCCTCATATTTTTGACATCTTTTGAAGCTCTTCATATTTTTCACACCTTTTCATGCTCTACATGTTTTTCAACACCGCTTCATGCTCCTCCTATTTTTCCGACCGTTTCATGCTCCTCATATTTTTGACACCTTTTGAAGCTCTTCATATTTTTCACACCTTTTCAGGCTCTTCATGTTTTTCAACACCGCTTCCTGCTCTTCCTATTTTTCAGACCCTTTCATGCTCCTCATATTTTTGACACCTTTTGAAGCTATTCATATTTTTCACACGTTTTCAGGTTCTTCATGTTTTTCCACACCGATTCATGCTGCTCCTATTTTTCAGATTGTTTCATGCTCCTCATATTTTTGACACATTTTGAAGCTCTTCATATTTTTCACACCTTTTAATGTTCTTCATGATGTTGAACACCGCTTGATGCTCCTCCTATTATTCAGACCGTTCCATACTCCTCATATATTTGACACCTTTTAAAGCTCTTCATATTTTTCACAACTTTTGAAGCTCTTCATATTTTTCACACCTTTTCAGGCTCTTCATGTTTTTCAACATCACTTCATGCTCCTCCTATTTTTCAGACCGTTTCATGCTCCTCTCATTTCTGACACCTTTTGAAGCTCTTCGTATATTTCACACCTTTTCAGGCTCTTCATGTTTTTCAACATCACTTCATGCTCCTCCTATTTTTAAGACCGTTTCATGCTCCTCTCATTTCTGACACCTTTTGAAGCTCTTCGTATATTTCACACCTTTTCAGGCTCTTCGTGTTTTTGAACAGCGTTTCAAACTCCTCCTATTTTTCAGTCCGTTTCATGCTCCTCCTATATTTGACACCTTTTGAAGCTCTACATATTTTACTAAATTTGTCAGGCTCTTCATGTTTTTGAACACTGCTTGATGCTCCTCCTATTTTTCAGACCGTTTAATGTTCCTCATATTTTTCACACCTTTTGAAGCTCTTCATATTTTTCACAGCTTTTCAGGCTCTTCACGATTTCAACACCGCTTCATGCTCCTCCTATTTTTCAGACCGTTTCATGCTCCTCATGTATTTCACACCTTTTGAAGCTCTGCATATTTTTCACAACTTTTCAGGCTCTTCATGTTTTTCAACACCGCTTCTTGATCCTCCTATTTTTCAGACCGTTTCATGCTCCTCATAATTTTGACACCTTTTGAAACTCTTCATATATTTCACAACCTTTGAAGCTCTTCATATTTTTCACATTTTTAAAGCTCTTTGTATTTTTCACACCTTTTGAAGCTCTTCATAATTTTCACATTTTTGAAGCTCTTCATATTTTTCACACATTTTCAGGCTCTTCATGTTTTTCAACACCGCTTCATGCTCCTCCTATTTTTCAGACCGTTTCATGCTCCTCATGTATTTCACACCTTTTTAAGCTCTTCATATTTTTCACACCTTTTCAGGCTCTTCATGTTTTTCAACACTGCTTCATGCTCCTCCTATTTTTCAGACCGTTTCATGCTCCTCATGTATTTCACATCTTTTGAAGCTGTTCATATTTTTCTAACCTTTTCAGGCTCTTCATGTTTTTGAACACCGTGTCCTGCTCCTCCTATTTTTCAGACCGTATCATTCTCCTCATATTTTTGACACCTTTTGAAGCTTTTCATATTTTTCACAACTTTTCAGGCTCTTCATGTTTTTCAACACCGCTTCATGCTCCTCCTATTTTTCAGACCGTTTCATGCTCTCTCATTCCTGACACCTTTTGAAGGTCTTCATATATTTCACACCTTTTCAGGCTCTTCATGTTTTTCAACACCGCTTCATGCTCATCCTATTTTTCAGACCGTTTCATGCTCCTCTCATTTCTGACAACTTTTGAAGCTCTTCATATTTTTCACACCGATTCAAGCTCTTCATATTTTTCAAAAGTTTTCAGGCTCTTCATGTTTTTGAACACCGCTTCTTGCTCCTCTTATTTTTCAGACCGTTTCATACTCCTCATATTTTTTACACCTTTTGAAGCTCTTCATATTTTTCACCCCTTTTCAGGCTCTTCATGTTTTTCAACACCGCTTCATGCTCCTCCTATTTTTCAGACCGTTTCATGCTCCTCATATTTTTGACACCTTTTGAAGCTCTTCATATATTTCACACCTTTTCAGGCTCTTCATATTTTTCAACACCGTTTTAAGCTCGTCCCATTTCCTAGACCATTGCATGCTTCTCATAATTTTGACACATTTTGAAGCTCTTCATATACTTCACACCTTTTCAGGCTCTACGTGTTTTTGAACAGCGCTTCATGCTCCTCCTATTTTTCAGACCGTTTCCTGCTCCTCATATTTTTGACATCTTTTGAAGCTCTTCATATTTTTCACATCTTTTCAGTCTCTTCATGTTTTTGAACACCACTTCATGCTCCTCCTATTTTTCAGACCGTTTCATGCTCCTCATATTTTTGACACATTTTTAAGCTGTTCATATTTTTCACATCTTTTCAGGCTCTTCATGTATTTGAACACGGCTTCATGCTCCTCCTATTTTTCAGACCTTTTCATGCTCCTCATATTTTTCACACTTTTTTAAGGTCTTCATATTTTTCACACCTTTTCAGGCTCTTCATGTTTTTGAACATCGCTTCATGCTCCTCCTATTCTTCAGACCGTTTCATGCTCCTTATGTATTTCACACCTTTAGAAACTGTAAATATTTTTCACACATTTTGAAGCTTTTCATACTTTTCACACTTTTCCAGGCTCTTCATGTTTTTGAACACCGCTTCATGCTCCTCCTATTCTTCAGACCATTTCATGCTCCTCATATTTTTCACACCTTTTGAAGCTCATTATATATTTCACACCTTTTCAGGCACTTCATGTTCTTCAACACGACTTCATGCTCCTCCTATTTTTCAGACCGCTTCATGCTCATCTCTTTTTTTACACCTTTTGAAGCTGTTCATATTTTGCACACCTTTTGAAGCTCTTCATATTTTTCACATGTTTTCAGGCTCTTCATGTTTTTCAACTCCACTTCATGCTCCTACAATTTTTAGACCGATTCATGCTCATCATATTTTTGACACTTTTTGAAGCTCTTCATATTTTTCACACATTTTCAAGCTCTTCATGTTTCTCAACAACGCTTCATGCTCCTCCTATTTTTCACACCTTTTGAAGCTCTTCATATTTTTCACACTTTTTCAGGCTCTTCATGTTTTTGAACACCGTTTCATGCTCCTCCTATTTTTCCGTCCATTTCATGCTCCTCATATTTTTGACACCTTTTGAAGCTCTTCATATTTTTCACAGCTTTTGAAGCTCTTCATATTTTTCACACCTTTTCAGGCTCTTCATGATTTTCAACACCGCTTCATGCACCTCCTATTTTTCAGACCGTTTCATGCTCATCTAATTTTAGACAACTTTTGAAGCTCGTCATATTTTTCATACCTTTTGAAGGTCTTCATATTTTTCACATTTTTGAAGCTCTTCTTATTTTTCTCACGGTTTCAGGCTCTTCATGGTTTCAAGACCGTTTCATGCTCCTCCTATTTTTGAGACCATTTCATGCTTCTCATATTTTTGACACCTTTTGAAGCTCTTCATATTTTTCACACCTTATCAGGCTCTTCATGTTTTCAACACCACTTCATGCTCCACCTATTTTTAAAACCGTTTCATGCTCGTCATATATTTGACACATTTTGAAGCTCTTCATATATTTCACACATTTTCATGCTCTTCATGTTTTTCAACACCACTTCATGCTCCTCCGATTTTTTAGTCCGTTTCATGCACATCTCATTTTTGACATCTTTTGAAACTCTTCATATTTTTCACACCTTTTGAAGCTCTTCATATTTTTCACACGTTTTCAGGGTCTTCATGTTTTTCAACACCACTTCTTGCTCCTCCTATTTTTCAGACCGTTTCGTGCTCCTCATATTTTTGACACGTTTTGAAGCTCTTCATATTTTTCACACCTTTTCAGGCTCTTCATGTTTTTGAACACCGTTTCATGCTCCTCCTATTTTTCAGACCGTTTCATGCTCCAAATAATTTTGACACCTTTCGAAACTCTTCATATATTTCACAACCTTTGAAGCTCTTCATATTTTTCACATTTTTAAAGCTCTTTGTATTTTTCACACCTTTTGAAGCTCTTCATAATTTTCACATTTTTGAAGCTCTTCATATTTTTCACACCTTTTCAGGCTCTTCATGTTTTTCAACACCGCTTCATGCTCCTCCTATTTTTCAGACCGTTTCATGCTCCTCATGTATTTCACACCTTTTTAAGCTCTTCATATTTTTCACACCTTTTCAGGCTCTTCATGTTTTTCAACACTGCTTCATGCTCCTCCTATTTTTCAGACCGCTTCATGCTCATCTCATTTTTGACACCTTTTGAAGCTGTTCATATTTTTCACACCTTTTCAAGCTCTTCATATATTTCACACCTTTTCAATCTCTTCATTTTTTTCAACCCCACTTCATGCTCCTCCTATATTTCAGACCGTTTCATGCTCACAACATTTTTGAAACCTTTTGAAGCTCTTCTTATTTTCACATCTTTTGAAACTCTTCATATTTTTCACACGTTTTCAGGCTCTTCATGTTTTTCAACACCGTTTCATGCTCCTCCTATTTTTCAGAACATTTCATACTCCTTATATGTTTGTCTCCTTTTGAAGCTCTTCATATTTTTCACACCTTTTGAAGCTCTTCATATTTTTCACACCTTTTCAGGCTCTTCATGGTTTTCAACAGCGATTCATGCTCCTCCAGTTTTTCAGACCGCTTCATTATCATCTCATTTTTGACACCTTTTGAAGCTCTTCATATATTTCACACCTTTTCAGACTCTTCTTGTTTTTCAACACAGCTTCTTGCTCCTCCTATTTTTCAGACAGTTTCATGATCCTCATATTTTTGACACCTTTTTAGGCTCTTCATATTTTTCACACCTTTTGAAGCTCTTCATATTTTTCACACTTTTTCATGCTCTTCATGTTTTTCAACACTTCTTCATGCTCCTCCTGTTTTTCAGAGCGTTTAAATTCCTCATATATTTCACACCTTTTGAAGCTCTTCCTATTTTTCACACCTTTTCAAACTCTTCATGCTTTTGAACACCGCTCCATGCTCCTCCTATTTTTCAGACCGTTTCATGCTCCTCGTGTTTTTCAGACCGTTTCAGGGTGTCCATGTTTTTGAACACCACTTCATGCTCCTCCTATATTTCAGACAGTTTCATGCTCCTCATATTTTTGACATGTTTTGAAGCTCTTCATATTTTTCACAACTTTTCAGGCTCTTCATGTTTTTGAACACAGTTTCATGCTCCTCCTATTTTTCATACCGTTTCATGCTCCTCATGATTTTGACACCGTTGAAGCTCTTCATATTTTTCACACCTTTTCAGGCTTCTCATGTTTTTGAACACAGCTTCATGATCCTAATATTTTTCAGATCGTTTCATGCTCCTCATATTTTTGACACCTTTTGACGCTCTTCATATTTTTCACACCTTTTCAGGCTCTTCATGTTTTTGAACACCACTTCATACTTCTACTATTTTCAGACCGTCTAATGCTCCTCATGTATTTCACACCTTTTGATGCTCTTCATATTTTTCACACCTTTTCAGACTCTTCATGTTTTTCAACACCGCTTCATGCTCCTCCTATTTTTCAGAACGTTTCATGCTCCTCTTATTTTTGACACGTTTTGACGCTCTTCATATTTTTCACACCTTTTCAGGCTCTTCATGTTTTTGAACACTGCTTCATGCTCCTCATATTTTTCAGATCGTTTCATGCTCCTCATATTTTTGACACCTTTGAAGCTCTTCATATTTTTCACACCTTTTCTGGCTCCTCATGTTTTTGAACACCGCTTCATGCTCATCATATTTTTCAGATCGTTTCATGCTCCTCATATTTTTGACACCTTGTGACGCTCTTCATATTTTTCATACCTTTTTAAGCTCTTCATATTTTTCACACTTTTTCAGTCTCTTCATGTTTTTCAACACCGTTTCATGCTCCTCTTATTTGTCAGACCGTTTCATGCTACTCATATTTTTGACACGTTTTGAAGCTCTTCCTATTTTCCACACCTTTTCAGGCTCTTCATGTTGTTCAACACCGCTTCATGCTCCTCCAATTTTTTAGACCGTTTCATGCTCCTCATATTTTTGACACCTTTTGAAGCTACTCCTATTTTACACACCTTTTCAGTTTGTTCATGTTTTTCAACACCGCTTAATACTCATCCTATTATTCAGACCGTTTCTTGCTCCTAATATGTTTCACACCTTTTATAGCTCTTCATATTTTTCACACCTTTTCAGGTTCTTCCCGTTTTTCAACACCATTTCATGATCCTCCTATTTTTCAGACCGTTTCATGCTCCTCATATTTTTGACACACTTTGAAGCCCTTCATAAATTCACACCTTTTCAGGCTCTTCATGTTTTTCAACACCACTTCATTCTCCTCCTATTTTTCAGACGTTTCAACTCGTCTCATTTATGACACCGTTTGAAGCTCTTCATATTTTTCACACCATTTGAAGCTCTTCGCATTTTTCTAACTTTTTCAGGCTCTTCATGTTTTTCAACACCGCTTCATTCTCCTCCTATTTTTCAGACCGTTTCATGCTCCTCGCATTTTTCAGACCGTTTCATGCTCCTCATATACTTGACAAAATTTGAAGCTCTTCATATTTTTCACACCTTTTGAAGCTCTTCACATTTTTCTAACTTTTTCAGGCTCTTCATGTTTTTCAAAACGGCTTCATGCTCCTCTTATTTTTCAAACCGTTTCAAGCTCCTCATATTTTTCACACCTTTTGAAGCTCTTCATATTTTTCACACCTTTTCAGGCTCTTCATGTTTTTGAACACCGCTTCATGCTCCTCCTATTTTACAGACCATTTCATGTTCCTCATATTTATGACACCTTTTGAAGCTTCTCCTATTTTTCACACCTTTTCAGGCTCTTCAGGTTTTTCAACATCGTTTGATGCTCCTCCTATTTTTCAGACGATTTCTTGCTCCTCATATACTTGACACAATTTGAAGCTCTTCATATTTTCACACCTTTTCAGGCTCTTCATGTTTTTGAACACTGCTTCATGCTACTCCTATTTTTCAGACCGTTTCATGCTCCTCCTATTTTTCAAACCGTTTCATGCTCCTCATATAGTTGACACAATTTGAAGCTCTTCATGTTTTTCACACCTTTTCAGGCTCTTCATGTTTTTGAACACCGCTTCATGCTCCTCCTATTTTTCAGACCGTTTCATGCTCCTCATGTATTTCACACCTTTTGAAGCTCTTCATATTTTTCACACCTTTCCAGGCTCTTCATGTTTTTGAACAGCACTTCATGCTCCTCCTATTTTTCAGACCGTTTCCTGCTCCTCATATTTTGACACGTTTTGAAGCTCCTCCTTTTTTTCACACCTTTTCAGGCTCTTCATGTTTTTCAACACCGTTTGATGCTCCTCCTATTTTTCAGACCATGTCATGCTCCTCATATACTTGACACAATTTGAAGCTCTTCATATTTGTCACACCTTTTCAGCCTCTTCATGTTTTTCAACATCACTTCATGCTCCTCCTATATTTCAGTCCGTTTCATGCACATCTCATTTTTGACAACTTTTGAAGCTCTTCATATTTTTCACACCTTTTGAAGCTCTTCATATTTTTCACATTTTTGAAGCTCTCCATATTTTTCACTGGTTTCAGGCTCTTCATGTTTTTCAACACCGCTTCTTCCTCCTCATATTTTTGAGACCATTTCATACTCCTTATATTTTTGACATTTTTTTAGGCTCTTCATATTTTTCACACCTTTCAGGCTCTTCATGTTTTTGAACACCGTTTCATGATCCTCCTATTTTTCAGAACGTTTCATGCTCCTCATATTTTGACACCTTTTAAAGCCCTACATATTTTTCACACCTTTTGTGGCTCTTCAGCATTTTGAACACCGCTTCATGCTCCTCCTATTTTTCAGACCGTTTCATTCTCCTTATATTTTTCACACCTTTTGAAGATCTTCATATTTTTCACACATTTTCAAGCTCTTCATATTTTCAACACAACTTCATGCTTCTCCTATTTTTCAGACCGTATCATGCTCCTCATGTATTTCACACCTTTTGAAGCTCTTCATATTTTTCACACCTTTTCATGCTCTTCATGTTTTTGAACACCGCTTCATGCTCCTCCTATTTTTCAGACCGTTTCATGCTCCTCATATTTTTAACACCTTTTGAAGCTCTTCATATTTTTCACACCTTTTCAGGCTCCTCATGTTTTTCAACACAACTTCATGCTTCTCCTATTTTTCAGACCGTATCATGCTCCTCATGTATTTCTCACCTTTTGAAGCTCTTCATATTTTTCACACCTTTTCATGCTCTTCATGTTTTGAACACCGTTTCGTGCTCCTCCTATTTTTCGAACCCTTTCATGCTCCTCATATTTTTGCAACCTTTTGAAGCTCTTCATATTTTCCACACCTTTTCAGGCTTTTCATGTTTTTCAACACTGCTTCATAATTTTCCTTTTTTTCAGACTGTTTCATCCTCTTCATATTGTTGACACCTTTTGAAGATCTTCGTATTTTTCACACTTTTCAGGCTCTTAATTTTTTTCAACACCACTTCATGCTCCTCCTATTTTTTAGACCGTTTCATGCTCATCTCTTTTTGACACCTTTTGAAGCTGTTCATGATTTTCACACCTTTTGAAGCTCTTCATATTTTTCACATTTTTGAAGCTCTTCATATTTTTCACTGGTTTCAGGCTCTTCATGTTTTTCAACACCGCTTCTTCCTCCTCATATTTTTGAGACCATTTCATACTCCTTATATTTTTGACATTTTTTGAGGCTCTTCATATTTTTCACACCTTTCAGGCTCTTCATGTTTTTGAACACCCTTTCATGATCCTCCTATTTTTCAGAACGTTTCATGCTCCTCATATTTTGACACCTTTTAAAGCTCTTCATATTTTTCACACCTTTTGTGGCTCTTCAGCTTTTTGAACACAGCTTCATGCTCCTCCTATTTTTCAGACCGTTTCATCTCCTCATATTTTTCACACCTTTTGAAGATCTTCATATTTTTCACACCTTTTCAAGCTCTTCATGTTTTCAACACAACTTCATGCTTCTCCTATTTTTCAGACCGTATCATGCTCCTCATGTATTTCACACCTTTTGAAGCTCTTCATATTTTTCACACCTTTTCATGCTCTTCATGTTTTTGAACACCGCTTCATGCTCCTCCTATTTTTCAGAGCGTTTCATGCTCCTCATATTTTTAACACCTTTTGAAGCTCTTCATATTTTTCACACCTTTTCATGCTCTTCATGTTTTTGAACACCGCTTCATGCTACTCCTATTTTTCAGACCGTTTCATGCTCCTCCTATTTTTCAAACCGTTTCATGCTCCTCATATAGTTGACACAATTTGAAGCTTTTCATGTTTTTAACACCTTTTCAGGCTCTTCATGTTTTTGAACACCGCTTCATGCTCCTCCTATTTTTCAGACCGTTTCATGCTCCTCATGTATTTCACACCTTTTGAAGCTCTTCATATTTTTCACACCTTTCCAGGCTCTTCATGTTTTTGAACAGCACTTCATGCTCCTCCTATTTTTCAGACCGTTTCCTGCTCCTCATATTTTGACACCTTTTGAAGCTCCTCCTATTTTTACACCTTTTCAGGCTCTTCATGTTTTTCAACACCGTTTGATGCTCCTCCTATTTTTCAGACCATGTCATGCTCCTCATATACTTGACACAATTTGAAGCTCTTCATATTTGTCACACCTTTTCAGCCTCTTCATGTTTTTCAACATCACTTCATGCTCCTCCTATATTTCAGTCCGTTTCATGCACATCTCATTTTTGACAACTTTTGAAGCTCTTCATATTTTTCACACCTTTTGAAGCTCTTCATATTTTTCACATTTTTGAAGCTCTTCATATTTTTCACTGGTTTCAGGCTCTTCATGTTTTTCAACACCGCTTCTTCCTCCTCATATTTTTGAGACCATTTCATACTCCTTATATTTTTGACATTTTTTGAGGCTCTTCATATTTTTCACACCTTTCAGGCTCTTCATGTTTTTGAACACCATTTCATGATCCTCCTATTTTTCAGAACGTTTCATGCTCCTCATATTTTGACACCTTTTAAAGCTCTTCATATTTTTCACACCTTTTGTGGCTCTTCAGCTTTTTGAACACCGCTTCATGCTCCTCCTATTTTTCAGACCGTTTCATTCTCCTCATATTTTTCACACCTTTTGAAGATCTTCATATTTTTCACACCTTTTCAAGCTCTTCATGTTTTCAAAACAACTTCATGCTTCTCCTATTTTTCAGACCGTATCATGCACCTCATGTATTTCACACCTTTTGAAGCTCTTCATATTTTTCACACCTTTTCATGCTCTTCATGTTTTTGAACACCGCTTCATGCTCCTCCTATTTTTCAGAGCGTTTCATGCTCCTCATATTTTTAACACCTTTTGAAGCTCTTCATATTTTTCACACCTTTTCAGGCTCCTCATGTTTTTCAACACAACTTCATGCTTCTCCTATTTTTCAGACCGTATCATGCTCCTCATGTATTTCTCACCTTTTGAAGCTCTTCATATTTTTCACACCTTTTCATGCTCTTCATGTTTTGAACACCGTTTCGTGCTCCTCCTATTTTTCGAACCGTTTCATGCTCCTCATATTTTTGCAACCTTTTGAAGCTCTTCATATTTTCCACACCTTTTCAGGCTTTTCATGTTTTTCAACACTGCTTCATAATTTTCCTTTTTTTCAGACTGTTTCATCCTCTTCATATTGTTGACACCTTTTGAAGATCTTCGTTTTTTTCACACTTTTCAGGCTCTTAATTTTTTTCAACACCACTTCATGCTCCTCCTATTTTTTAGATCGTTTCATGCTCATCTCTTTTTGACACCTTTTGAAGCTATTCATGATTTTCACACCTTTTGAAGCTCTTCATATTTTTCACATTTTTGAAGCTCTTCATATTTTTCACTGGTTTCAGGCTCTTCATGTTTTTCAACACCGCTTCTTCCTCCTCATATTTCTGAGACCATTTCATACTCCTTATATTTTTGACATTTTTTGAGGCTCTTCATATTTTTCACACCTTTCAGGCTCTTCATGTTTTTGAACACCCTTTCATGATCCTCCTATTTTTCAGAACGTTTCATGCTCCTCATATTTTGACACCTTTTAAAGCTCTTCATATTTTTCACACCTTTTGTGGCTCTTCAGCTTTTTGAACACCGCTTCATGCTCCTCCTATTTTTCAGACCGTTTCATTCTCCTCATATTTTTCATACCTTTTGAAGATCTTCATATTTTTCACACCTTTTCAAGCTCTTCATGTTTTCAACACAACTTCATGCTTCTCCTATTTTTCAGACCGTATCTTGCTCCTCATGTATTTCACACCTTTTGAAGCTCTTCATATTTTTCACACCTTTTCAGACTCTTCATGTTTTTGAACACCGTTTCATGCTCCTCCTATTTTTCTGACCGTTTCATGCTCCTCATATATTTGACAGCTTTTGAAGCTCTTCATATATTTCACACCTTTTCAAGCTCTTCATGTTTTCAACACAACTTCATGCTTCTCCTATTTTTCAGACCGTATCTTGCTCCTCATGTATTTCACACCTTTTGAGGCTCTTCATATTTTTCACACCTTTCAGGCTCTTCATGTTTCTGAACACCGTTTCATGCTCCTCCTATTTTTCAGACCGTTTCATGCTCCTCATATTTTGACACCTTTTGAAGCTCTTCATATTTTTCACACCTTTTCAGACTCTTCATGTTTTTGAACACCGTTTCATGCTCCTCCTATTTTTCAGACCGTTTCATGCTCCTCATATATTTGACAGCTTTTGAAGCTCTTCATATATTTCACAGCTTTTGAAACTCTTCATATTTTTCACACATTTTCAGGCTCTTCATGATTTTCAACACCGCTTCATGCTCCTCCTATTTTTCAGACCATTTCATGCTCCTCATATTTTTGACACCTTTTGAAGCTCCACATATTTTTCACACCTTTTCAGGCTCTTCATGTTTTGGAACACCGCTTCATGCTCCTCCTATTTTTCAGACCGTTTCATGCTTCTCATGTATTTCACACCTTTTGAAGCTCTTCGTATTTTTCACACCTTTGGAACCTCTTCATATTTTTCACACATTTTCAGGCTCCTCATGTTTTTCAACACTACTTCATGGTCCTCCTATTTTTCAGTCCGTTTCATGCTCCTCATATTTTTGACACGTTTCGAAGCTCTTCATATTTTTCACACCTTTTCAGGCTCTTCTTGTTTTTGAACACCGTTTCATGCTCCTCCTATTTTTCAGACCGTTTCATGCTCCTCATGTATTTCACACCTTTTGAAGCTCTTCGTATTTTTCACACCTTTTGAAGCTCTTCATATTTTTCACATCTTTTCAGGCTTTTCATGTTTTTGAACACCGCTTCATGCTCCTCCTATTTTTCAGACCCTTTGATGCTCTTCATATTTTTGACACCTTTTGAAGCTCTTCATATATTTCACACATTTTCAGGCTCTTCAATTTTTTGAAACCCGCTTCATGACCCTCCTATTTTTCAGACCGTTTCATGATACTCATATTTTTCACACATTTTGAAGATCTTCATATTTTTCACACCTTTTCAGGCTCTTCATGTTTTTCAACATCGTTTCATGCTCCTCCTACTTTTCAGTCAGTTTCATGCTCCTCATATTTTTGACACCTTTTGAAGCTCTTCATATATTTCACACCTTTTCAGGCTCTTAATGTTTTTCAACAGCGCTTCATGCTCCTCCTATTTTTCAGACCGTTACAATCTACACATATTTTTGACACCTTTTGAAGCTTTTCATATATTTCACAACTTTTCAGGTTCTTCATGATTTTCAACACCACTTCATGCTCCTCCTATTTTTCAAACTGAATCATGCTCGTCATATTTTTGACACCTTTGAAGCTCTTCATATTTTTCACACTTTTTCAGGCTCTTCATGTTTTTCAACACCACTTCATGCTCCTCATATTTTTCAGACCGATTCATACTCCTCATATTTATGATACCTTTTGAATCTCCTCAAAATTTTCACACCCTTTCAGGCTCTTCATGTTTTTGAACACCACTTGTGGTCCTCCTATTTTTCACACCGTTTCATGCTCCTCATATTTTTGACACATTTTGAAGCTCTTCATATATTTCACACGTTTTCAGGCTCTTCATGTTTTTCATCACCAC
Source organism: Dama dama (assembly GCF_033118175.1). Lineage (NCBI taxonomy): Eukaryota > Metazoa > Chordata > Mammalia > Artiodactyla > Cervidae > Dama > Dama dama. The sequence goes on along the minus strand of NW_026870955.1, from coordinate 806,644 downwards.
TTCATGCTTCTCTTATTGTTCAGACCGTTTTATGCTCCTCGTATTTTTCACACCTTTTGAAGCTCTTCATATTTTTCACACCTTTTCAGGCTCTGCATGTTTTTGAACACCGCTTCATGCTCCTCCTATTTTTCAGACTGTTTCATGATCCTCATATTTTTGACACCTTTTGAAGCTCTTCATATTTTTCACACCTTTTAGGGTCTTCATGTTTTTTACACAGCTTCATGCTCCTCCTATTTTTCAGACCGTTTCATGCTCCTCCTATTTTTGACACCTTTTGAAGCTCTTCATATTTCTCACACCATTTCAGGCTCTTCATGTTTTTGAACACCGTTTAATGCTCCTCCGATTTTTCAAACCGTTTGATGCTCCTCATATGTTTGACACCTTTTGAAGCTGTTCATATTTTTCACACCTTTTCAGGCTCCCCATGTTTTTGAACACCGCTTCATAATCTTCTTATTTTTCAGATCGTTTCATGCTCATCTCATTTTTGACAAATTTTGAAGCTGTTCATATTTTTCACACCTTTTGAAGCTCTACATATTTTTCACACCTTTTGAAGCTGTTCATATATTTCACACCTTTTCAGGCACTTCATGTTTTTCAACACCACTTCATGCTGCTCCTATTTTTCAGACCCTTTCATGTTAATCTAATTTTTGACACCTTTTGAAGCTCTTCATATTTTTCACACCTTTTGAAGCTCTTCATTCTTTTCACACCTTTTCATGCTGTTCATGTTTTTGAACACCGCTTATGCTCCTCCTATTTTTTAGACCGTTTCATGCTCCTCATATTTTTGACACCTTTTGAAGCTCTTCATATTTTTCACACCTTTTCAGGGTCTTCATGTTTTTCAACACCACTTCATGCTCCTCGTATTTTTCAGACCGTTTCATTCTCCTTATATTTTTGACACCTTTTGAAGCTCTGCCTATTTTTCACAACTTTTCAGGCTCTTCATGATTTTCAACACCGCTTCATGCTCCTCCTATTTATCAGACCGTTTCATGCTCATCTCATTTTTGACATCTTTTGAAGCTCTTCCTATTTTTCATACCTTTTGAATCTCTACATGTTTTTCATATTTTTGAAGCTCTTCATATTTTTCACGCGTTTTCAGGCTCTTCATGTTTTTCAATATCACTTCATGCTCCTCCTATTTTTCAGACCTTTTCATGCTCATCTCATTTTTGACAACTTTTGATGCACTTCATATTTTTCGCACCTTTTGAAGCTCTTCGTATATTTCACACCTTTTCAGGCTCTTCATGTTTTCAACACCGCTTTATGCTCCTCCTATTTTTCAACCCGTTTCATGCTCCTCATATTTTTTACACCTTTTGAAGCTCTTCATATTTTTCACACTTTTTCAGGCTCTTCTTGTTTTTCAACACAACTTCATGCTCCTCCTATTTTTCAGACCGTTTCATGCTGCTCATATTTTTGACACCTTTTGAAGCTCTTCATATTTTTCACACCTTTTGAAGCTCTTCATATTTTTCACACCTTTTAGGCTCTTCATGTTTTTCAACACCACTTCATGCTCCTCGTATTTTTCAGACCGTTTCATTCTCCTCATATTTTTGACACCTTTTGAAGCTCTGCCTATTTTTCACACCTATTCAGGCTCTTCATGATTTTCAACACCGCTTCATGCTCCTCCTATTTTTCAGACCGTTTCATGCTCATCTCATTTTTGACATCTTTGAAGCTCTTCATATTTTTCACACCTTTTGAATCTTTTCATATTTTTCATATTTTTGAAGCTCTTCATATTTTTCACACGTTTTCAGGCTCTTCATGTTTTTCAACATCACTTCATGCTCCCCCTGTTTTTCAGACCGTTACATGCTCCTCATATTTTTCAAACCTTTTGAAACTCTTCATATTTGTCACACCTTTTCAGGCTCTTCATGTTTTTCAACACCGCTTCATGCTCCCCCTGTTTTTCAGACCGTTACATGCTCCTCATATTTATGACGACTTTTCAAGCTCTTCATATTTTTCACCCCTTTTCAGGCTCTTCCTGTTTTTGAACACCACTTCATGCTCTTCCTAATTTTCAGACTGTTTCATGCTCGTCATATTTTTGACACATTTGGAGCTCTTCATATTTTTCACCTCTTTTCAGGCTCTTTATGTTTTTGAACACCACTTCATGCTCTTCCTTATTTTCAGACTGTTTCATGCTACTCATATTTTTGACACCTTTTGAAACTCTTCATATCTTTCACACCTTTTCAGGCTGTTCATGTTTTTCAACAGCGCTTCATGCTCCTCCTATTTTTCAGACCGTTTCATGCTCCTTATATTTTTCACACCTTTTGAAACTCTTCATATCTTTCACACCTTTTCAGGCTCTTCATATTTTTCAACAGCGCTTCATGCTCCTCCGATTTTTCAGACCGTTTCATGCTCCTCATATTTTTGACACCTTTTGAAGCTCTTCAGATTTTTCACACCTCTTCAGGCTCTTCATTTTTTTGAACACCGCTTCATGCTCCTCGTATTTTTCAGACCGTTTCATGCTCCTCATATTTTTGACACTTTTGAAGCTCGTCATATTTTTCACAACTTTTCAGGCTCTTCATGTTTTTCAACAATGCTTAATGCTCCTCCTATTTTTCAGACCGTTTCATGCTCCTCATATTTTTGACACCTTTTGAAGCTCTTCATATGTTTCACACTTTTTGAAGCTCTTCATGTTTTTTAACACCGTTTCATGCTCCTCCTATTTTTCTGACCGTTTCATGCTCCTCATATGTTTCACACCTTTTGAAGCTCTTCATGTTTTTTAACACCTTTTCATGCTCCTCCTATATTTCAGACAGTTTCATGCTCCTCATATTTTGACACATTTTGAAGCTCTTCATATTTTTCACACCTTTTCAGGGTCTTCATGTTTTTCTACACCACTTTATGCTCCTCCTATTTTTCAGACCGTTTCCTGCTCCTCATATATTTGACACCTTTGGAAGCTCTTTATATGTTTCACACCTTTTGAAGCTCTTCATTTTTTTTCAGACCCTTTCATGCTCCTCCTATGTTTCAGACCGTTTCATGCTCCTCATATTTTTGACACCTTTTCAAGCTCTTCATATATTTCACATCTTTTCAGGCTTGTCATGCTCTTTAACACCGCTTCATACTCCTCCTATTTTTCAGACCGTTTCATGCTCCTTATATTTTTGACACCTTTTGAAGCTCTTCATATTTTTCACACCTTTTCAGACACTTCATGTTTTTCAACACCACTTCATGCTCCTCCTATTTTTCAGACCGTTTCATGCTCCTCATATTTTTGACATCTTTTGAAGCTCTTCATATTTTTCACACCTTTTCAGGCTCTTCATGCTTTTGAACACCGCTTCATGTTCCTTCTATTTTTCAGAACGTTTCATGCTCCTATTATTTTTGACATCTTTTGAAGCTCTTCATATATTTCACACCTTTTCAGGCTCTTCATGCTTTTGAACACCGCTTCATGTTCCTTTTATTTTTCAGAACGTTTCATGCTCCTCATATTTTTGACAGCTTTTGAAGCTCTTCATATATTTCACACCTATTCAGGCTCTTCATGTTTTTGAACACCACTTGTGGTCCTCCTATTTTTCACACCGTTTCATGCTCCTCATATTTTTGACACCTTTTGAAGCTCTTCATATTTTTCACACCATTTCACGCTCTTCATGTTTTTGAACACCGCTTCATGCTCCTCCTATATTTCAGACCGTTTCATGCTCCTCCTATTTTTGACACCTATTGAAGCTCTTCATATTTTTCACAGCATTTCAGGCTGTTCATGTTTTTGAACACCGTTTCATGCTGCTCCTATTTTCAGACCGTTTCATACCCCTCATAGTTTTGACACGTTTTGAAGCTCTTCATATTTTTCACACCTTTTCAGGCTCTTCATGTTTTTAAACACCGCTTCATGCTCCTCCTATTTTTCAGACCGTTTCATGCTCCTCATGTATTTCACACCTCTTGAAGCTCTTCATTTTTCACACCTTTCCAGGCTCTTCATGTTTTTGACACGGTTTCATGCTCCTCCTATTTTTCAGACCGTTTCATGCTCCTCATATTTGTGACATCTTTTGAAGCTTTTCTTATTTTTCACACCTTTTAGGCTCTTCATGTTTTTAAGCACCACCTCATGCTCCTCCTATTTCTCAGACAGTTTCATGCTCCTCATATTGTGGACACCTTTTGAAGCTCTTCATATTTTTCACATCTTTTCAGGCTCTTCATGTTTTTCAACACCACTTCATGCTCGTCCTATTTTCCAAACCGTTACATGCTCCTCATATTTTTGACACCTTTTGAATCTCTTCATATATTTCACACCTTTTCAGGCTCTTCATGTTTTTGACACGGTTTCATGCTCCTCCTATTTTTCAGACCGTTTCATGCTCCTCACATTTTTGACACCTTTTGAAGCTCTTCATATTTTTCACAACTTTTCAGACTCTTCATGTTTTTCAACACCGCTTCATGATCCTCCAATTTTTCAGACCGTTTCATGCTCCTCATATTTGTGACATCTTTTGAAGCTTTTCTTATTTTTCACACCTTTTAGGCTCTTCATGTTTTTCAGCACCACTTCATGCTCCTCCTATTTCTCAGACAGTTTCTTGCTCCTTATATTGTGGACACCTTTTGAAGCTCTTCATAATTTTCACACCTTTTAGGCTCTTCATGTTTTTCAACACCACTTCATGCTCCTCGTATTTTTCAGACCGTTCCATTCTCCTAATATTTTTGACACCTTTTGAAGCTCTGCCTATTTTTCACACCTTTTCAGGCTCTTCATGATTTTCAACACCGCTTTATGCTCCTCCTATTTTTCAGACCGTTTCATGCTCATCTCATTTTTGACATCTTTTGAAGCTCTTCATATTTTTCACACATTTTCAGGCTCTTCATGTTTTTCAACACCACTTCATGCTCCTCCTATTTTTCAAATCGTTTCATGCTCATCTCATTTTTGACAGCTTTTGAAGCTCTTCATGTTTTTCACACCTTTGAAGCTCTTCATATTTTTCAAACGTTTTCAGGCTCTTCATGTTTTTGAACCCCGCTTCATGATCCTTCAATTTTTCAGACCGTGTCATGCTCCTCATATTTGTGACATCTTTTCAAGCTTTTCATATTTTTCACACCTTTTAGTCTCTTCATGTTTTTGACACCATTTCAGGCTCTTCATGTTTTTGAACACGGCTTCATGCTCCTCCTATTTTTCAGACCGTTTCATGCTCCTCATATTTTTGACATCTTTTGAAGCTCTTCATATTTTTCACACCTTTTCTGGCTCTTCATGTTTGTGAACTCCGCTTCATGCTCCTCCTATTTTTCAGATCGTTTCAGGCTCCTCATATTTTTGACAACTTTTGAAGCTCTTCATATTTTTAACACCTTTTCAGGCTCTTCATGTTTTTGAACACCGTTTCATGCTGCTCCTATTTTTCCGACCGTTTCATACTCCTCATAGTTTTGACACCTTTTGAAGCTCTTCATATTTTTCACACCTTTTCAGGCTCTTCATGTTTTTCAACACCGCTTCATGCTCCTCCTATTTTTCAGACCGATTCATGCTCCTCAAGTATTTCACACCTTGAGGCTCTTCATATTTTTCATAGCTTTTCAGGCTCTTCATGTTTTTGAACACCGTTTCATGCTCCTCCTACTTTTCAGACCCTTTCATGCTCCTCATATTTTTGACACCTTATGAAGGTCTTCATATTTTTCGCAACTTTCCAGGCTCTTCATGTTTTTCAACACCACATCATGCTCCACCTTTTTTTCAGACCATTTCATGCTCATCTCATTTTCGACACCATTTTAAGTTTTTCATATTTTTCACACCTTTTGAAGCTCTTCATGTTTTTCACACGTTTTCACGCTATTCATGTTTTTCAAGACCGATTCTTGATCCACCTATTTTTCAGACCGTTTCATGCTCCTCATATTTTTGACACGTTTTGAAGCTCTTCATATTTTACACACATTTTCAGGCTCTTCATGTTTTTGAACACCGCTACATGCTCCTCCTATTTTTAACACCATTTGAAGCTCTTCATATTTTTCACACCTTTTCAGACTCTGCATGTTTTTGAAGACGGTTTCCTGCTCCTCCTTTATTTCAGACCGTCTCATGCTCCTAATATTTTTGACGCCTTTTGAAGCTCTTCATATTTTTCACACCTTTTCAGGCTCTTCATGTTTTCAACACCGTTTCATGCTGCTTCTATTTTTCAGGCCGTTTCATGCTCCGCATACTTTTCACATCTTTTGAAGCTCTTTATATTTTTCAAACCTTTTCAGGCTCTTCATGTTTTTGAACACCGTTTCATGCTCCCTCTATTTTTCAGACCGTTTCATCCTCATCTCATTTTTGATACATTTTGAAGCTCTTCATATTTTTCACACCTTTTCAGGCTCTTCATGTTTTTGAACACCGCTTCATGGTCCTCCTATTTTTCAGTACGTTTCATGCTTCTCCTGTATTTCACACCTTTTGAAGCTCTTTATATTTTTCAAACATTTTCAGGCTCTTCATGTTTTTGAACACCGTTTCATGCTCCCCCTATTTATCAGACCGTTTCATGCTCTTCATATTTTTGACACTTTTTGAAGCTCTTCATATTTTTGACACCTTTTGAAGCTCTTCATATATTTCACACCTTTTCAGGCTCTTCATGTTTTTCAACACCACTTCATGCTCCTCCTATTTTTCAGACCGTTTCATGCTCATCTAATTTTTGACACATTTTGAAGCTCTTCATATATTTCACACCTTTTGAAGCTTTTCATATTTTTCACATTTTTGAACCTTTTCATATTTTTCACACTTTTTCAGGCTCTTCATGTTTTTGAACACCGCTTCATGCTCCTGCTATTTTTCACACCGTTTCATACTCCTCATATTTTTGGCACCTTTTGAAGCTCTTCATGTTTTTCACACCTTTTCAGGCTCTTCTTTTTTTTCAACACCACTTCATGCTCGTCTAATTTTTGACACCTTTTGAAGCTCTTCATATTTTTCACATTTTTGCAGCTCTTCATATTTTTCACACCTTTTCAGGCTCTTCATGTTTTCAACACCGCTCATGCTCCTCCTATTTTTCAGACCATATCATTCTCCTCATATTTTTGACACCTTTTGAAGCTCTTCATATATTTCACACCTTTTCAGGCTCTTCATGTTTTTAACACCACTTCATGCTCCTCCTGTTTTTCAGACCATTTCCTGCTCATCGATTTTTGACACCTTTTGAAGCTCTTCATATTTTTCACACCGTTTGAAGCTCTTAATATTTTTCACACCTTTTCAGGCTCTTCATGTTTTTGAACACCGCTTCATGCTCCTCCTATTTTTCAGACCCTTTCATGCTAATCTAATTTTTGACATCTTTTGAAGGTCTTCATATTTTTCACACCTTTTGAAGCTCTTCATATTTTTCACACCTTTTCAGGCTCTTCATGTTTTTGAACACCGCTTCATGCTCCTCCCTTTTTTCAGACCGTTTCATGCTCCTCATATATTTGACACCTTTTGAAGCTCTTCATATTTTTCACACCTTTTCAGGCTCTTCATGTTTTTCAACACAATTCATGCTCATCCTATTTTCCAGACCGTTTCATGTTCCTCATGTATTTTACACCTTTTGAAGCTCTTCATATTTTTCACACCTTTTCAGGGTCTTCATGCATTTGAACACCTTTTCATGCTCCTCCTATTTTTCAGACCGTTTCATGCTCCTCATAGTTTTGACACCTTTTGAAGCTCTTCATATTTTTCACACCTTTTCAGGTTCTTCATGTTTTTCAACACCTTTTAATGCTCCTCCTATTTTTCAGACCGTTTCATGCTCCTCATATTTTTCACACCTTTTGAAGCTTTTCATATTTTTCACACGTTTTCAGGCTCTTCATGTTTTTCAACACCACTTCCTGCTTCTCCTATTTTTCAGACAGTTTCATGATCCTCTTATTTTTGACACATTTTGAAGCTCTTCATATTTTTCACACCTTTTCAGGCTCTTCATGTTTTTCAACACCGCTTCATGCTCCTCCTCTTTTTCAGACCGTTTCATGCTCCTCATATTTTTGACACCTTTTGATGCTCTTCATATTTTTCACACCTTTTCAGACTCTTCATGATTTTCAATACGGCTTCATGCTCCTCATATTTTCACACCATTTCATGCTCATCTCATTTTTGACACCTTTTGAAGCTCCTCTACTTTTGACCCCTTTAGAAGCTCTTCATATTTTTGACAACTTTTCAGGCTCTTCATGTTTTTCAACACCGCTTCATGCTCCCCCTAATTTTCAGACCGTTTCATGCTCCTCATATTTTTGACACCTTTTGAAACTCTTCATATTTTTCACAATTTTTCAGCCTCCACAAGTTTTTGAACACCGTTTCATGCTCCTCCTATATTTCAGACCGTTTAATGCTCCCCATAATTTTGACACCTTTTGAAGCGCTTCATAATTATCACACCTTTTCAGGCTCTTCATGTTTTTCAAATCTGCTTCTGCTCCTCCTATTTTACAGACCGTTTCATGCTCCTCATATTTTTGACACCTTTTGAAGCTCTTCATATTTTTCACACTTTTTCAGCCTCTTCATGTTTTTCAACACCGTTTCATGCTCCTCCTATTTTTTAGACCATTTCATGCTCCTCATATTTTTGACACCTTTGAAGGTCTTCATATATTTCACACCTTTTCAGGCTCTTCATGTTTTTGAACACTGCTTCATGCTCCTCCTATTTTTCAGACCGTTTCATGCTCTCTCATTTCTGACACCTTTTGAAGGTCTTCATATATTTCACACCTTTTCAGGCTCTTCATATTTCTCAACACCGCTTCATGCTCATCCTATTTTTCAGACCTTTCATGCTCCTCTCATTTCTGACACCTTTTGAAGCTCTTCATATTTTTCACACCGATTCAAGCTCTTCATATTTTTCAAACGTTTTCAGGCTCTTCATGTTTTTGAACACCGCTTCTTGCTCCTCTTATTTTTCAGACCGTTTCATACTCCTCATATTTTTGACACCTTTTGAAGCTCTTCATATTTTTCACCCCTTTTCAGGCTCTTCATATTTTTCAACACCGCTTCATGCTCCTCCTATTTTTCAGACCGTTTCATGCTCCTCATATTTTTGACACCTTTTGAAGCTCTTCATATATTTCACACCTTTTCAGGCTCTTCATATTTTTCAACACCGTTTTAAGCTCGTCCCATTTTCTAGACCATTGCATGCTTCTCATAATTTTGACACATTTTGAAACTCTTCATATACTTCACACCTTTTCAGGCTCTACGTGTTTTTTAACAGCGCTTCATGCTCCTCATATTTTTGACATCTTTTGAAGCTCTTCATATTTTTCACATCTTTTCAGTCTCTTCATGTTTTTGAACACCACTTCATGCTCCTCCTATTTTTCAGACCGTTTCATGCTCCTCATATTTTTGACACCTTTTGAAGCTGTTCATATTTTTCACATCTTTTCAGGCTCTTCATGTATTTGAACACGGCTTCATGCTCCTCCTATTTTTCAGACCTTTTGAAGCTCTTCATATTTTTCACACCTTTTGAAGCTCTTCATATTTTTCACACCTTTTCAGGCTCTTCATGTTTTTGAACACCACTTCATGCTCCTCCAATTTTTCAGACCGTTTCATGTTCCTCATAAGTTTGACACCTTTGAAAGCTCTTCATATATCTCACACCTTTTAAGGCTCTTCATGTTTTTCAACACCACTTCATGCTCCTCCTATTTTTCAGACCATTTCATGCTCATCTCATTTTTGACACCTTTTGAAGCTCTTCATATTTTTCACATATTTTGAAGCTCTTCATATTTTTGATACGTTTTCAGGCTCTTCATGTTTTTCAACACCGCTTCATGCTCCTCCTGTGTTTCAGACCGTTTCAAGCTCCTCATATATTTCAAAACTTTTGAAGCTCTTCATATTTTTCACACCCTTTAAGGCTCTTCATGTTTTTTGACAGCGCTTCATGATCCTCCTATTTTTCAGACCGTTTCATGCTCCTCATAATTTTCAAACCTTTTGAAGCTCTTCATATTTTTGACACCTTTTCAGTCTATTCATTTTTTTCAACTCCGCTTCATGCTCCTGCTATTTTTCAGACCGTTTCATGCTCCTCATGCATTTCACACCTTTTGAAGCTCTTCATATTTTTCACACCTTTTCAGGCTCTTCATGTTTTTCAACACCACTTCATGCTCCTCTTATTTTTCAGACCGTTTCATGCTACTCATATTTTTGACACCTTTTGAAGCTCTTCATATTTTTCACACCTTTTCAGTCTCTTCATGTTTTTCAAGACCGCTTCTTGCTCCTCCTATTTTTCAGACCGTTTCATGCTCCTCATATTTTTGACACCTTTTGAAGCTCTTCATATATTTCACACCTTCTCAGGCTCTTCATGTTTTCAACACCGCTTCATGCCCCTCCTATTTTTCAGACCGCTTCATGCTCCTCCTATATTTCAGACCGTTTCATGCTCCTCATGTATTTCATACCTTTTGAAGCTCTTCATATTGTTGACACCTTTTCAGGCTCTTCATGTTTTTGAACACCGTTTCATGCCGCTCCTATGTTTCAGACCGTTTCAAGCTCCTCATAATTTTCAGACTTTTTGAAGCTCTTTATATTTTCCACACCTTTTCAGGCTCTTCATGTTTTTGAGCACAGCTTCATGCTCCTCCTATTTTTCAGAAGGTTTCATGCTCCTCATATTTTGACACCTTTTGAAGCTCTTCACATTTTTCACAACTTTTCAGGCTCTTCATGTTTTTGAACACCGCTTCATGCTCCTCCTATTTTTCCGACAGCTTCATGCTCCTATTTTTCAGACCGTTTCATGCTCCTCATATTTTTGACACTTTTGGAAGCTCTTCATATTTTTCAAACCTTTTCATGCTCTTCATGTTTTTGAACACCGTTTCATGCCCCTCCTAATTTTTAGACCGTTTCATGCTCCTCATGTTTTTGACAGCTTTTGAAGCTTTTAATATTTTTCACACCTTTTAAGGCTCTTCATGATTTTGAACACCGATTCATGCTTCTCCTTATTTTCAGGCCTTTTCATGTTCCTCATATTTTTGACACCTTTGAAGCTCTTCATATTTTTCACACCTTTTCAGGCTCTTCATATTTTTGAACACACCTTCATGCTCCTCCTATTTTTCAGACCGTTTCATGTTCCTCATGTATTTCACACCTTGTGAAGCTCTTCATATTTTTCACACCTTTTCAGTCTCTTCATGTATTTGAACAGGATTTCATGCTCCTCCTATTTTTCAGACCGTTTCGTGCTCCTCATATTTTTCAAACCTTTTGAAGCTCTTCATATTTTTCACACCTTTTGAAGCTCTTCATATTTTTCACACCTTTTCAGGCTCTTCATGTTTTGAACACCGTTTCATGTTCCTCCTATTTTTCAGACCGTTTCATTCTCCTATATTTTTGACACCTTTTGAAGCTCTTCATATTTTTCACACCTTTTGAAGCTCTTCATATTTTTCACACCTTTTCAGGCTCTTCATGTTTTGAACACCGTTTCATGCTCCTCCTATTTTTCAGACCGTTTCATTCTCCTATATTTTTGACACCTTTTGAAGCTCTTCATATTTTTCACACCTTTTCAGGCTCTTCATGGTTTTCAACAGCGCTTCATGCTCCTCCAGTTTTTCAGACCGCTTCATTATCATCTCATTTTTGACACCTTTTGAAGCTCTTCATATATTTCACACCTTTTCAGACTCTTCTTGTTTTTCAACACAGCTTCTTGCTCCTCCTATTTTTCAGACCGTTTCATGCTCCTCATATTTTTGACACCTTTTTAAGCTCTTCATATTGTTCACACCATTTGAAGCTCTTCATATTTTTCACACTTTTTCATGCTCTTCATGTTTTTCAACACTTCTTCATGCTCCTCCTGTTTTTCAGAGCGTTTCAAACTCCTCATATATTTCACACCTTCTGAAGCTCTTCCTATTTTTCACACCTTTTAGGCTCTTCATGCTTTTGAACACCGCTCCATGCTCCTCCTATTTTTCAGACCGTTTCATGCTCCTCGTACTTTTCAGATCGTTTCAGGGTGTCCATGTTTTTGAACACCACTTCATGCTCCTCCTATATTTCAGACAGTTTCATGCTCCTCATATTTTTGACATGTTTTAAAGCTCTTCATATTTTTCACAACTTTTCAGGCTCTTCATGTTTTTGAACACAGTTTCATGCTCCTCCTATTTTTCAGACCGTTTCATGCTCCTCATGTTTTGATACCGTTGAAGCTCTTCATATTTTTCACACCTTTTCACGCTTCTCATGTTTTTGAACACCGCTTCATGATCCTCATATTTTTCAGATCGTTTCATGCTCCTCATATTTTTGACACCTTTTGACGCTCTTCATAATTTTCACACCTTTTCAGGCTCTTCATGTTTTTGAACACCACTTCATACTTCTACTATTTTCAGACCGTCTAATGCTCCTCATGTATTTCACACCTTTTGACGCTCTTCATATTTTTCACACCTTTTCAGGCTCTTCATGTTTTTCAACACCGTTTCATGCTCCTCCTATATTTCTGACCGTTTCATGCTCCTCATATTTTTGGCACCTTCTGAAGATCTTCATATTTTTCACATCTTTTCAGACTCTTCATGTTTTTGATCACCGTTTCATGCTCCTCCTAATTTTCAGACCGTTTCCTGCTGCTCATATTTTTGACACCTTTTGAAGCTCTTCACATTTTTCACACCTTTTCAGGCTCTTCATGTTTTTCAACACCGCTTCCTGATCCTCCTATATTTCAGACCGTTTCATGCTCCTAATATTTTTGACACGTTTTGAAGCTCTTCGTATTTCCCACACCTTTTCAGACTCTTCATGTTTTTCAACACCGCTTCATGCTCCTCCTATTTTTCAGAACGTTTCATGCTCCTCATATTTTTGACACGTTTTGACGCTCTTCATATTTTTCACACCTTTTCAGGCTCTTCATGTTTTTGAACACTGCTTCATGCTCCTCATATTTTTCAGATCGTTTCATGCTCCTCATATTTTTGACACCTTTGAAGCTCTTCATATTTTTCACACCTTTTCTGGCTCCTCATGTTTTTGAAAACCGCTTCATGCTCATCATATTTTTCAGATCGTTTCATGCTCCTCATAGTTTTGACACCTTGTGACCCTCTTCATATTTTTCATACCTTTTTAAGCTCTTCATATTTTTCACACGTTTTCAGTCTCTTCATGTTTTTCAACACCGTTTCATGCTCCTCCTATTTGTCAGACAGTTTCATGCTCTTCATATTTTTTACACCTTTTGAAGCTCTTCGTTTTTTTCACACCTTTTCAGGCTCTTCATGTTTTTCAACACCACTTCATGCTCCTCCTTTTTTCAGACTGCTTCATGCTCATCTCATTTTTGACACATTTTGAAGCTGTTCATATTTTTCATATCTTTTGAAGCTCTTCATATATTTTACACGTTTTCAGGCTCTTCATGTTTTTCAACACCGCTTCGTGCTGCTCCTAATTTTCAGATCATTTCATGCTCATCGATTTTTACACCTTTTGCAGATCTTCATATTTTCACACCTTTTGAAGCTCTTCATATTTTTCACACCTTTTTAGGCTCTTCATGTATTTGAACACCGTTTCATGCTCCTCCTATTTTTCAGTCCGTTTCATGCTCCTCATATTTTTGACACCTTTTGAAGCTCTTCTTTTTTTTTCACACCTTTTGAAGCTTTTCATATATTTCACACATTTTCAGGCCCTTCATGCTTTTAAACAACACTTCATGCTCCTCCTATTTTTCAGACCGCTTCATGCTCATCTCATTTTTCACACCTTTTGAAGCCGTTCATATTTTTCACACGTTTTCAGTTTCTTCATGTTTTTCAACTGCGCTTCATGCTCCTCCTATTTTTCAGACCGTTTCATGCTCCACATATTTTTGACATGTTTTGAAGCTCTTCATATTTTTTACACCTTTTTAGGCTCTTCCTGTTTTTGAACACCGTTTCATGCTCCTCATATTTTTCAGACCGTTTCATGCTACTCATATATTTGACACCTTTTGAAGCTCTTCATATTTTTCAAACCTTTTCAGGCTCTTCTTGTGTTTGAACACCGCTTCATGCACCTCCTATTTTTCACACCTTTTGAAGCTCTTCATATTTTTCACACCGTTTCAGGCTCTTCTTGTGCTTGAACACCGCTTCATGCTCCTCCTATTTTTCAGACCGTTTCATGCTCACATCATTTTTGACACCTTTTGAAGCTCTTCTTATTTTCACATCTTTTGAAACTCTTTATATTTTTCACACGTTTTCAAGCTCTTCATGTTTTTCAACACCGTTTCATGCTCCTCCTATTTTTCAGACCGTTTCATGCTCCTTATATGTTTGTCTCCTTTTGAAGCTCTTCATATTTTCACACCTTTTGAAGCTCTTCATATTTTTCACACCTTTTCAGGCTCTTCATGGTTTTCAACAGCGCTTCATGCTCCTCCAGTTTTTCAGACCACTTCATTATCATCTCATTTTTGACACCTTTTGAAGCTCTTCATATATTTCACACCTTTTCAGACTCTTCTTGTTTTTCAACACAGCTTCTTGCTCCTTCTATTTTTCAGACCGTTTCATGCTCCTCATATTTTTGACACCTTTTTAAGCTCTTCATATTGTTCACACCGTTTGAAGCTCTTCATATTTTTCACACTTTTTCATGCTCTTCATGTTTTTGAACACAGCTTCATGCTCCTCCTATTTTTCAGACCGTTTCATGCTCCTCGTACTTTTCAGACCGTTTCAGGGTGTCCATGTTTTTGAACACCACTTCATGCTCCTCCTATATTTCAGACAGTTTCATGCTCCTCATATTTTTGACATGTTTTAAAGCTCTTCATATTTTTCACACCTTTTCACGCTTCTCATGTTTTTGAACACCGCTTCATGATCCTCATATTTTTCAGATCGTTTCATGCTCCTCATATTTTTGACACCTTTTGACGCTCTTCATATTTTTCACACCTTTTCAGGCTCTTCATGTTTTTGAACACCACTTCATACTTCTACTATTTTCAGACCGTCTAATGCTCCTCATGTATTTCACACCTTTTGACGCTCTTCATATTTTTCACACCTTTTCAGGCTCTTCATGTTTTTCAACACCGTTTCATGCTCCTCCTATATTTCTGACCGTTTCATGCTCCTCATATTTTGACACCTTCTGAAGATCTTCATATTTTTCACATATTTTCAGACTCTTCATGTTTTTGATCACCGTTTCATGCTCCTCCTAATTTTCAGACCGTTTCCTGCTGCTCATATTTTTGACACCTTTTGAAGCTCTTCACATATTTCACACCTTTTCAGGCTCCTCATGTTTTTCAACACCGCTTCCTGATCCTCCTATATTTCAGACCGTTTCATGCTCCTCATATTTTTGACACGTTTTGAAGCTCTTCGTATTTTCCACACCTTTTCAGACTCTTCATGTTTTTCAACACCGCTTCATGCTCCTCCTATTTTTCAGAACGTTTCATGCTCCTCATATTTTTGACACGTTTTGACGCTCTTCATATTTTTCACACCTTTTCAGGCTCTTCATGTTTTTGAACACTGCTTCATGCTCCTCATATTTTTCAGATCGTTTCATGCTCCTCATATTTTTGACACCTTTGAAGCTCTTCATATTTTTCACACCTTTTCTGGCTCCTCATGTTTTTGAAAACCGCTTCATGCTCATCATATTTTTCAGATCGTTTCATGCTCCTCATATTTTTGACACCTTGTGACCCTCTTCATATTTTTCATACCTTTTTAAGCTCTTCTTATTTTTCACACGATTTCAGTCTCTTCATGTTTTTCAACACCGTTTCATGCTCCTCCTATTTGTCAGACAGTTTCATGCTCTTCATATTTTTTACACCTTTTGAAGCTCTTCGTTTTTTTCACACCTTTTCAGGCTCTTCATGTTTTTCAACATCACTTCATGCTCCTATTTTTCAGACCGTTTCATACACCTCATGAATTTCACACCTTTTGAACCTCTTCATAGTTTTCACATTTTTGAAGCTCTTCATATATTTCACACCTTTTCAGTCTCTTCTTTTTTTTCAACACCACTTCATGCTCCGCCTATTTTTCAGACCGTTTCATGCTCCTCATATTTTTGACACCTTTTGAAGCTTTTCATATTTCTCACTCATTTTCAGGCTCTTCATGTTTTTGAACATCACTTCATGCTCCTCCTATATTTCAGACCGATTCATGCTCCTCATGTATTTCACACCTTTTGAAGCTCTTCATATTTTTCACACCTTTTCAGGCTCTTCATGTTTTTGACCCCGGTTCAGGCGCCTACTATTTTTCTGAAAGTTTCATGCTCCTCATATTTTTCACAACTTTTGAAGCTCTTCATATTTTTCATACCTTTTCAGGCTCTTCATGTGTTTGAACACCGCTTCATGCTCCTCCTATTTTTCAGACCATTTCATGCACCTCATATTTTTGACACCTTTTGAAGCTCTTCATATTTTTCACACCTTTTCAGGCTCTTCATGTTTTCAACACAGCTTCATGCTCGTCCCATTTTTCAGAACGTTTCATTCTCCTCATATTTTTGACACCTTTTGAAGCTCTTCATATTTTTCACACCTTTTCAGGCTCGTCATGTTTTGAACACCACTTCATGCGCCTCCTATTTTTCAGACCGTTTCATGCTCCTCATATTTTTGACAGATTTTGAAGCTGTTCATATTTTTCACACCTTTTCAGGCTCTTCATGTTTTTCAACACCGTTTCATGCCCCTCATATTTTTGACACTTTTTGAAGCTCTTAATATTTTCACACCTTTTCAGGCTTTTCATTTTTTTGAACACCGCTTCATGATCCTCCTATTTTTCAGACCGTTTCATGCTCCTCATATTTTTGACACCTTTAGAAGCTCTTCATGTTTTTCACACCTTTTCACGCTCTTCATGTTTTTCACCACCACTTCATGCTCCTCTTATTTTTCAGAGCGTTTCATGCTCTTCTCATTTTTGAAACCTTTAGAATCTCTCCATATTTTTCACACCTTTTCAGGCTCTTCATGTTTTTCAACACCGCTTCATGCTCCTCCTATTATTCAGACCGTTTCATTCTCCTCATATTTTTAACACCTTTTGAAGGTCTTCATATATTTCACACCTTTTCAGGCTCTTCTTTTTTTTTCAACTCCACTTCATGCTCCTCTTATTTTTCAGACCGTTTCATGCTCATCTCATTTTTGACACATTTGAAGCTCTTCATATTTTTCACACGTTTTAAGGCTCTTCATGTTTATCAACACCGCTTCATGCTCCTCCTATTTATCAGAACGTTTCTTTCTCCTCATGTTTTTGACACCTTTTGAAGGTCTTCATATATTTCACACCTTTTCAGGCTCTTCTTTTTTTTCAACACCACTTCATGCTCCTCTTATTTTTCAGACCTTTTCATGCTCATCTCATTTTTGACACTTTTGAAGCTCTTCACATTTTTCACACATTTTGAAGCTCTTCATATTTTTCACACGTTATCAGGCTCTTCATGTTTTTCAACACCGCTTCATGCTCCTCCTATTATTCAGACCGTTTCATGCTCCTCATATTTTTCACACTTTTTGAAGCTCTTCGTATTTTTCACACCTTTTCAGGCTCTTCATGTTTTTCAACACCGTTTCATGTTCCTGCTATTTTTCAGACCTTTTCATGCTCCGCATAGTTTTGCCACATTTTGAAGCTTTTCATATTTTTCACACATTTTCTGGCTGTTCAAGTATTTCAACACCTCTTCACGCTCCTCCTATTTTTCAGACCGTTTCATGCTCATCTCACTTTTGACACCTTTTCAAGCTTTTCATATTTTTCACAATTTATCAGGCTCTTCAAGTTTTTGAACACCGCTTCATGCTCCTCCTATTTTTCAGACCGTATCCTGCTCCTCATATTATTCACACCTATTGAAGCTCTTCATATTTTTCACACCTTTTAAGACTCTTCATGTTTTTGAACACCACTTCATGCTCCTCCTATTTTTCAGAGAGTTTCATGCTCCTCATGAATTTCACACCTTTTGAAGCTCTTCATATTTTTCACAACTTTTAAGACTCTTCATGTTTTTGAACACAGCTTCATGCTCCTCCTATTTTTCAGACCATTTCATGCTCCGCATATTTTTGACACCTTTTGAAACTCTTCATATTTTTCACTCCTTCTCAGGCTCTTCATGTCTTTCAACACCGTTTCATGATCCTCCTATTTTTCAGACGGTTTCATGCTCATCTCATTTTTCACACCTTTTGAAGCTTTTCATATTTTTCACAACTTTTTAGGCTCTTCATGGTTTTGAACACCACTTCATTCTCCTCCTATTTTTCAGAGAGTTTCATGCTCCTATTGTATTTCACACCTTTTGAAGCTCTTCATATTTGTCACACCTTTTGAAGCTCTTCAGATTTTTCATATTTTTGAAGCTCTTCATATTTTTCACACCTTTTCAGGCTCTTCATATTTTTGAACACCATTTCATGCTCCTCCTATTTTTCAGACCGTTTCATGCTCATCTCATTTTTGACATCTTTTGAAGCTCTTCATATTTTTCACACCTTTTGAAGCTCTTCATATTTTTCATATTTTTGAACCTCTTCATGTTTTTCAACCTTTTCAGGCTCTTCATGTTTTTCAACACCGCTTCATGCTCCTCCTATTTTTCAGACCGTTTCATGCTCCTCATATTTTTGACACGTTTTGAGGCTTTTCTATTTTTCACACCTTTTCAGCTCTTCATGTTTTTGAACACCGCTTCATCCTTCTTCTATTTTTCAGACCGTTTCATGCTCCTCATATTTTTGACACCTTTTGAAGCTCTTCATATTTTTCACACCTTTTCATTCTCTTCATGATTTTCAACACCATTTCATGCTCCTCCTATTTTTCAGACCGTTTCATGCTCATCTCATTTTTGACACCTTTTCAAGCTCTTCATATTTTTCAAACCTTTTGAAGCTCTTCATATTTTTCACATTTTTGAAGCTCTTCATATTTTTCACACTATTTCAGACTCTTCCTGTTTTTCAACACCGCTTCATGCTCCTGCTAATTATCATACCGTTTCATACTTCTCATATATTTGACACGATTTGAGGCTCTTCATATTTTCCACACCTTTTCAGGCTCTTCATGTTTTTGAACACCGTTTCATAATCCTCCTATTTTTCATACCCTTTCATGCTCCTCATGTATTTCACACCTTTTGAAGCTCTTCATATTTTTCACACCTTTTCAGGCTTTTCATGTTTTTCTACACCGCTTCATTCTCTTCCTATTTTTCAGACATTTTCATGCTCCTCATATTTTTGACATCCTTTGAAGCTCTTCATATTTTTCACACCTTTTCAGCCTTTTCAGGTATTTCAACACCGTCTCATGCGCCTCCTATTTTTCAGACCGTTTCTTGCTCCTCATATGTTTCACACCTTTTTCAGGCTCTTTATGTTTTTCAACACCACTTCATGCTCCTCCTATTTTTCAGACCGTATCATGCTCATCATATTTTTGACACAGTTTGAAGCTCTTCCTACTTTTCACACCTTTTGAGGCTCTTCATGTTGTTGAAAACAGTTTCTTGCTCCTCATATTTTTCGGACCGTTTCATGGTCCTCATATTTTTGACACCTTTTGAAGCTCTTCATATTTTTCACACTTTTTCAGGGTCTTCATGTTTTTCTACACCACTTCATGCTCCTCCTATTTTTCAGACCGTTTCATGCTCCTCATATTTTTGACACCTTTTGAAGTTCTTCATATAGTTCACACCTTTTCAGGCTTTTCATGTTTTTCTACACCGCTTCATTCTCTTCCTATTTTTCAGACATTTTCATGCTCCTCATATTTTTGACATCCTTTGAAGCTCTTCATATTTTTCACACCTTTTCAGGCTTTTCATTTATTTCAACACCGTCTCATGCGCCTCCTATTTTTCAGACCGTTTCATGCTCCTCATATGTTTCACACCTTTTTCAGGCTCTTCATGTTTTTCAACACCACTTCATGCTCCTCCTATTTTTCAGACCGTATCATGCTCATCATATTTTTGACACAGTTTGAAGCTCTTCCTACTTTTCACACCTTTTGAGGCTCTTCATGTTGTTGAAAACAGTTTCTTGCTCCTCATATTTTTCAGACCGTTTCATGGTCCTCATATTTTGACACCTTTTGAAGCTCTTCATATTTTTCACACTTTTTCAGGGTCTTCATGTTTTTCTACACCACTTCATGCTCCTCCTATTTTTCAGACCGTTTCATTCTCCTCATATGTTTCACAACTTTTTCAGGCTCTTCATGTTTCTCAACACCACTTCATGCTCCTCCTATTTTTCAGACCGTTTCATGCTCCTCATATTTTTGACACTTTTTGAAGCTTTTCATATTTTTCACACCTTTCAAGGCTCTTCATGTTTTTGAACACCGTTTCATTATCCTCCTATTTTTCAGACCGTTTCATACTCCTCATATGTTTCACACCTTTTGAAGCTCTTCATGTTTTTTAACACGTTTTCATTCTCCTCGTATATTTCAGACCGTTTAATGCTCCTTATATTTTTGACACCATTTGAAGCTCTTCATATTTTTCGCACCTTTTCAGGCTCTTCATATTTTTCAACACCACTTCATGCTTCTCCAATTTTTCAGACCGTTTCATGCTCCTCATATATATGACACCTTTTGAAGCTCTTCATATTTTTCACATCTTTTCAGGCTCTTCATATTTTTCAACCCGCTTAAGCTCCTCCTATTTTTCAGAGCGTTTCTTGCTCCTCATATTTTTGACACCTTTGAGGCTCTTCATATATTTCACACCTTTTCTGGCTCTTCATGTTTTTGAACACCGATTCATGCTCCTCCTATTTTTCAGACCGTTTAATGCTCCTCATATTTTTGACACCTTTTGAACCTCTTCATATTTTTCACACCTTTTCAGGCTCTTCATGTTTTCAACACCGCTTCATGCTCCTACTATTTTTCAGACGGTTTCATGCTCCTCATATTTTTGACACCTTTTGAAGCTCTTCATATTATTCACACCTTTTCAGGCTCTTCATGTTTTTCAACACCGCTTCATGCTCCTCCTTTTTTTCAGACCGTTTCATGCTCCTCATATTTTTGACGCCTTTTGAAGCTCTTCATATTTTTCACACTTCTCCAGGCTCTTCATGTTTTTGAACACCGTTTCATGCTCCTCCTGTTTTTCAGACCGTTTCATGCTGCTCATATTTTTGACACCTTTTGAAGTTCTTCATATTTTTCACACCTTTTCAGGCTTTTCACGTTTTTCAACACCACTTCATGCTCCTCCTATTTTTCAGGCCGTTTCATGCTCCTTATATTTTTGACACCTTTTGAAGTTCTTCATATTTTTCACACCTTACAGGCTCTTCATGATTTTCAACACCACTTCATGCTCCTCCTAATTTTCAGACCGTTTCATGCTCCTCATATATTTGACACCTTTTGAAGCTCTTCAGATTTTTCACACCTTTTCAGGCTCTTCATATTTTTCAACACCGCTTCATGCTCCTCCTATTTTTCAGACCGTTTCATGCTCCTCATCTTTTTGACACGTTTTGAAACGCTTCATATTTATCACACCTTTTCAGGCTCTTCATGTTTTTAAACACCATTTCATGCTCCTCCTTTTTTTCAGACCGTTTTATTCTCCTCATATATTTGACACCTTTTGAAGCTCTTCATAATTTCCACAACTTTTCAGGCTCTTCATGTTTTTCTACACCGCTTCATGCTCCCCCTACATTTCAGACCGTTCATGCCTCTCATATTTTTGAAACCTTTTGAAGCTCTTCATATTTTTCACACCTTTTTAGGCTCTTCATGTTTTTCAACACCATTTCATGCTCCCCCTTTTTTTCAAACCGTTTTATGCTCCTCATATATTTGACACCTTTTGAAGCTCTTCATAATTTCCACACCTTTTCAGGCTCTTCATGTTTTTGAACACCGTTTCATGCTCCTCTTATTTTTTTTTTATTGTTATTTTTTTTATTTTTTTTTTATTATTTTCATTTTTTTTCCCAGTCGGTTTTGTCATACATTGATATCAATCAGCCATGGATTTACATGTATTCCCAGTCCCGATTCCCCCTCCCACCTCCCTCTCCACCCGATTCCTCTGGGTCTTCCCAGTGCACCAAGCCGGAGCACTTGTCTCGTGCATCCTACCTGGGCTGGTGATCTGTTTCACCATAGATAGCATACATGCTGTTCTTTTGAAATATCCCACCCTCACATTCTCCCACAAAGTTTATAAGTCTGTTCTGTATTTCTGTGTCTCTTTTTCTGTTCTGCATATAGGGTTATCGTTGTCACCTTTCTAAATTCCATATACATGTGTCAGTATGCTGTAATGTTCTTTATCTTTCTGGCTTACTTCACTCTGTATAATGGGCTCCAGCTTCATCCATCTCATTAGGACTGATTCAAATGAATTCTTTTTAATGGCTGAGTAATATTCCATGGTGTATATGTACCACAGCTTTCTTATCTATTCATCTGCTGACGGGCATCTAGGTTGCTTCCATGTCCTGGCTATTATAAACAGTGCTGCGATGAACATTGGGGTGCACGTGTCTCTTTCAGACGAACCTATGGACACCTTATCTTTGACAAAGGAGGCAAGGATATACAATGGAAAAAAGACAACCTCTTTAACAAGTGGTGCTGGGAAAACTGGTCAACCACTTGTAAAAGAATGAAAATAGAACACTTTCTAACACCATACACAAAAATAAACTCAAAATGGATTAAAGATCTAAATGTAAGACCAGAAACTATAAAACTAGAGGAGAAGATAGGCAAAACACTCTCCGACATAAATCAAAGCAAGATCCTCTATGACCCACCTCCCAGAATATTGGAAATAAAAGCAAAACTAAACAAATGGGACCTAATGAAACTTAAAAGCTTTTGCACTACAAAGGAAACTATAAGTAAGGTGAAAAGACAGCCCTCAGATTGGGAGAAAATAATAGCAAATGAAGAAACAGACAAAGGATTAATCTCAAAAATACACAAGGAAATCCTGCAGCTCAATTCCAGAAAAATAAATGACCCAATGAAAAATGAGCCAAAGAACTAAACAGACATTTCTCCAAAGAAGACATACAGATGGATAACAAACACATGAAAAGATGCTCAACATCACTCATTATTAGAGAAATGCAAATCAAAACCACAATGAGGTACCATTACATGCCAGTCAGGATGGCTGCTATCCAAAAGTCTACAAGCAATAAATGCTGGAGAGGGAGTGGAGAAAAGGGAACCCTCTTATACTGTTGGTGGGAATGCACACTAGTACAGCCGCTATGGAAAACGGTGTAGAGATTTCTTAAAAAACTGGAAATAGAACTGCCATATGACCCAGCAATTCCACTTCTGGGCATACACACTGAGGAAACCAGATCCTTTTATTTTTCAGACCGTTTCAAACTCCTCATATTTTTTACACCTTTTGAAGCTCTTCATATATTTCACACCATTTCAGGCTCTTCATGTTTTTCAACACAACTTCATGCTCCTCCTATTTTTCAAACCGTTTCATGGTCCTCATATTTTTGACACCTTTTGAAGCTCTTCATATTTTTCACACCTTTCCGTGCTCTTCATGTTTTTCAACACGCTTTCATGCTCCTCATATTTTTCAGACCGTTTCATGCTCCTCATATTTTTGACATCTTTTGAAGCTCTTCATATTTTTGACACCTTTTGAAGGTCTTCATATTTTAAACACCATTTGAAGCTCTTCATATTTTTCACTTCCTTTCAGGCTCTTCATGTTTTTTAACACCGCTTCATGTTCCTCATATATTTCAGACCGTTTCATGCTCCTCATATTTTTGACATCTTTTGAAGCTCTTCACGTTTATCACACATTTTCAGGCTCTTCATGTTTTTCAACACCGCTTGCTGATCCTCCTATATTTCAGACCGTTTCATGCTCCTCATATTTTTGACACGTTTTGAAGCTCTTCATATTTTTCACACCTTTTCCGTCTCTTCTTGTTTTTCAACACCGCTTCTTGCTCCTCCTATTTTTCAGACCGTTTCATGCTCCTCATATTGTTGACACCTTTTGAAGCACTTCATATTTTTCACACATTTTCAGGCTCTTCATATTTTTGAACACCGCTTCATGTTCCTCCTGTTTTTCACACCTTTTGAAGCTCTTCATATTTTTCACACCTTTTCAGGCTCTTCAGGTTTTTGAACACCTCTTCATGCTCCTCCTGTTTTTCAGACCGTTTCATGCTCCTCATGTATTTCACACCTTTTGAAGCTGTTCATATTTTTCACACCTTTTCAGGCTCTCCAATTTTCTGAACACAACTTCCTGCTCCTCCTATTTTTGAGGCCGTTTGATGCTCATCTCATTTTTGACACCTTCTGAAGCTCTTCATTTTTTTCACACCTTTTGAGCTCTTCATATTCTTCACACGTTTTCAGGCTCTTCAAGTATTTCAATAACGCTTCTTACTCCTCCTATTTTTCAGACCGTTTCATGCTCCTCATATTTTTGACATCTTTTGAAGCTCTTCACATATTTCACACATTTTCAGGCTTTTCATGTTTCTGAACACCGCTTCATCCTCCTCCTATTTTTCACACCTTTTGAAGCTCTTCATATTTTTCACAGCTTTTCAGGCTGCACATGTTTTTGAACATGACTTCATGCTCCTCATCTTTTTCAGTCTGTTTCATGCTCCTCATATTTTTCACACCTTTTGAAGCTCTTCATATTTTTCACACGTTTTCAGGCTCTTCATGTTTTTGATCACCGTTTCATGCTCCTCCTATTTTTCAGACCGTTTCAGGCTCCTCATATTTTTGACCATTTTATAAGCTCTTCATATTTTTCACACTTTTTTAGGCTCTTCATGTTTTTTAAAACCGCTTCATGCTCCTCCTATTTTTCAAACTTTTTGAAGCTCTTCATGTTTTTCACACTTTATCAGCCTCTTCATGTTTTTGAACACCTCTTCATGCTACTCCTATTTTTCAGACATTTTCATGCTCCTCATGTATTTCACACGTTTTGAAGCTCTTCATATTTTTCACACCTTTTCAGACTCTTCATGTTTTTGAACACTGCTTCATGCTCCTCCTATTTTTCAGACCGTTTCAAGCTCCTCATATTTTTGACACCTTTTGAAGCTCTTCATATTTTTCACACCTTTTCAGTCTCTTCATGTTTTTCAACTCCACTCATGCTCCTCCTCTTTTTCTGACCTTTTCATTCTCCTCATATTTTTGACACCTTTGGAAGCTCTTCATATTTTTTCACACCTTTTGAAGCTCTTCATATTTTTCACAGCTTTTCAGGTTCTTCAAGTTTTTCAACATCGTTTCATTCTCCTCCTATTTTTCAGACCGTTTCATGCTCATCTCATTTTTGACACCTTTTGAAGCTCTTCATATTTTTCACACCTTTTGAAGCTCTTCATATTTTACACGTTTTCAGGCTCTTCAAGTTTTTCAACATCGCTTCATGCTCCTCCTATTTTTTAGACCGTTTCATACTCCTCATATTTTTGACACGTTTTGAGGCTCTTCATAATTTTCACACCATTTTAGGCTCTTCATGTTTTTGAACACCGTTTCATGCTCCTCGTATTTTTCACACCTTTTAAAGCTCTTCATATTTTCACACCTTTTCAGGCTCTCATGTTTTTGAACACAGCTTCATGCTCCTCCTATTTTTTATACCGTTTCATGATACTCATGTATTTCACACCTTTTGAAGGTCTTCATATTTTTCACACCTTTTCAGGCTGTACATGTTTTTGAAGACCACTTCATGCTCCTCATCTTTTTCAGACCGTTTCATGCTCCTGATATTTTTCACACCGTTTGAAGCTCTTCATATTATTCACACGTTTTCAGATTCTTCATGTTTTTGAACACCGCTTCATGCTCCTCCTGTTTTTCAGATCGTTTCAGGCTCCGCATTTTTTGACTCCTTTTGAAGCTCTTCATATTTTTCACACGTTTTCAGGCCCTTCATGTTTTTGAACACCGCTTCATGCTCCTCCTATTTTTCAGACGGTTTCAGGCTGCTCATATTTTTCAGACCGTTTCATGCTCCTCATATTTTTGACAATTTTATAAGCTCTTCATATTTTTCACACTTTTTCAGACTCTTCATGTTTTGAACACCGCTTCATGCTCCTCCTATTTTTCAGATCGTTTCATGCTCCTCAGGTATTTCACACCTTTTGAAACTCTTCATATTTTTCACACCTTTTCAGGCTCTTCACGTTTTTGAACAACACTTCATGCTCCTCCTACTTTTCAGTCTGTTTCATGCTCATCTCATTTTTGACACCTTTTCAGGGTCTTCATATTTTTCAAACTTTTGAAGATCTTCATATTTTTAACACTTTTTCAGGCTCTTCATGTTTTGAACACTGCTTCATGCTCCTCCTATTTTTCAGACCGTTTCATTCTCCTCATGTTTTTCACACCTTTTGAAGCTCTTCATAATTTTCACACCTTTTTATGCTCTTCATGTTTTTGAACACCGTTTCATGCTCGTCCTATTTTTCAGACCATTTCAAGCTCCTCATATTTTTGAAACCTTTTGAAGCTCTTCATATTTTTCACACCTTTTCAGGCTTTTCATGTATTTGAACACCGCTTCATGCTCCTCACATTTCTCACACCTTTTGAAGCTCTTCATATTTTTCTCACCTTTTCAGGCTCCTCATGTTTTTGAACACCGCTTCATGCTCCTCATGTTTTTCAGACCGTTTCATGATCCTCATGTATTTCACACCTTTTGAACCTCTTCATATTTTTCACACCTTTTCAATGTCTTCATGTTTTTGAACACTGTTTCATGCTGCGCCTGTTTTTCAGACCATTTCATGATACTCATATTTTTGACACCTTTTGAAGCTCTTCATATTTTTCACACTTTTTCAGGCTGTTTATAATTTTCAACACCGCTGCCTGATTCTCCTATATTTGAGACCATTTCATGCTCCTAATATTTTTGACATTTTTTGAAGCTCTTCATATTTTTCACACCTTTTGAAGCTCTTCCTATTTTTCACAGGTTTTCAGGCTCTTCATGTTTTTCAACACCGCTTCATGCTCCTCCTATTTTTCCGACCGTTTCATGCTCATCTCATTTTTGACACCTTTTGAAGGTCTTCATATTTTTCACACCTTTTGAAGCTCTTCATATTTTTCACACCTTTTCAGGCTCTTCATGTTTTTGATTACCGTTTCATCCTCCTCCTATTTTTCAGACCGTTTCATGCTCCTCATATTTTTCACACCTTTTGAAGCTCTTCATATTTTTCCCACCTTTTCAGGCTCTTCATGTTTTTCAACACCAGTTCATGCTCCTCCTATTTTTCAGACCGTTTCAAGCTCCTCATAATTTTCACACCTTTTAAAGCTCTTCTTATTTTTCACACCTTTTCATGTTCTTCATGTTTTTGAACACCTCTTCATCTTTCTCCTATTTTTAAGACCGTTTCATGCTCCTCATATTGTTGACACCTTTTGAAGCTCTTCATATTTTGCACACCTTTTCAGGCTCTTCATGTTTTTCACAAGCACTTCACGCTCCTCCTATTTTTCAGAACGTATCATGCTCCTCATATTTTTGACACCTTTTGAAGCTCTTCATATTTTTCACACCTTTTGAAGCTCTTCTTATATTTCACACCTTTTCAGGCTCTTCATGTTTTTGAACAAAACTTCATGCTTCTCCTATTTGTCAGACCGTTTAATGCTCCTTATGTATTTCACACCTTTTGAAGCTCTTCATATTTTTCACACCTTTTCAGGCTTTTCATGTTTTTGAACAGCGCTTCATGCTCCTCATATTTTTCAGAAGGTTTCATGCTCATCTCACTTTTGACACCTTTTGAAGCTCTTCATGTTTTTCACACCTTTTCAGGCTCTTCATGTTTTTCAACACCGCTACATGATCCTCCTATTTTTCAGACCGTTTCCTGCTCCTCATATTTTTGACACCTTTTGAAGCTCTTCATATATTTCACACCGTTTCAGGCTCTTCATGGTTTTCAACACCGCTTCATGCTCCTCCTATTTTTCAGACCGTTTCTTGATGCTCATATTTTTGACACCTTTTGAGGCTCTTCATATTTTTCACACCTTTTCAGGCTCTTCATGTTTTTGAACACTGTTTCAAGCTCCTCCTCTTTTTCACACCGTTTCATGCCCGTCATAATTTTGATCCCTTTTGAATCTTTTCATATTTTTCACACCTTTTCAGGCTCTTCATGTTTTTGAACACAGTTTCATACTCCTCCTATTTTTCAGCCCAATTAATGCTCCTCATATTTTTCACACCTTTGGAAGCACTTCATATTTTTTCACACCTTTTCAGGCTCTTCACTTTTATCAACACCGCTTCATGCTCCTCCTATTTTTCAGCCCGTTTCATGCTCCTCATATTTTTCACACCTTTGGAAGCACTTCATATTTTTTCACACCTTTTCAGGCTCTTCATGTTTTTCAACACCGCTTAATGCTCCTCATATTTTTCAGACCGTTTCATGCTCCTCATATTTTTGACACCTTTTGAAGCTCTTCCTATATTTCACACCTTTTCAGGCTCTTCATGTTTTTCAACACCACTTCATGCTCCTGCTATTTTTCAGACCGTTTAATACACCTCAAATTTTTGACATTTTTTAAGGCTTTTCATATTTTCACACCTTGTCAGGCTCTTCATGTTTTTGAACACGGTTTCATGCTCCTCCTATTTTTCAGAAAGTTTCATGCTCCTCATATTTTTCACACCTTTTAAAGCTCTTCATATTTTTCACATCTTTTCAGGCTCTTCATGTTTTTCAACACCGCTTCATGATCCTCCTATTTTTCATACCGTTCATGCTCCTCATATTTTTGACACCTTTTGAAGTTCTTCCTATTTTTCACAACTCTTCATGCTCTTCATGTTTTTCGACACCGCTTTATGCACCTCCTATTTTACAGCCTGTTTCATGCTCCAAATATTTTTGACACCTTTTGAAGCTCTTCATATTTTTCACACCTTTTTAGGCTCTGCACATTTTTCAACACCACTTCATGCTCCTCCTATTTTTCAGACAGTTTCATGCTCCTAATATTTTGACACCTTATGAAGCTCTTCATATTTTTCACACCTTTTCAGACTCTTCATGCTTTTCAAAACCGCTTCATGCTCCTCCTACTTTTCAGACCGTTTCCTGCTCCTCATATTTTTCACATCTTTTGATGCTCTTCATATTTTTCACACCTTTTCAGGCTCTTCATGTTTTTAAACATCACTTCTTGGTCCTCCTATTTTTCAGACCGTTTCATGCTCCTCATAGTTTGACACATTTTGAAGATCTTCATATTTCTCACACCTTTTCAGACTCTTCATGTTTTTCAACACCGCTTCATGCCCCTCCATTCTTTCAGACCATTTCATGCTCATCTCATTTTTGACACCTTTTGAAGCTCTTCATATATTTCACACCTTTTGAAGCTCTTCATAATTTTCACACGTTTTCAGGCTCTTCATGTTTTTCAACACGGCTTCATGATCCTCCTATTTTTCATACCGTTCATGCTCCTCATATTTTTGACACCTTTTGAAGTTCTTCCTATTTTTCACAACTCTTCATGCTCTTCATGTTTTTCGACACCTCTTCATGCTCCTCCTATTTTTCAGCCTGTTTCATGCTCCTCATATTTTTGACACCTTTTGAAGCTCTTCATATTTTTCACACCTTTTCCCGCTCTTCATGTTTGTTAATACCGTTTCTTGCTCCTCCTATTTTTCAGACCATTTCATGCTCCTCATATTTTTGAGACCTTATGAAGCTCTTCATATTTTTCACTCCTTTTCAGATCTTCTTGTTTTTCAACACCACTTCATGCTCCTTCTATTTTTCAGACCGATTCATGCTCCTCATATTTTTGACACGTTTTGAAGCTCTTCATATTCTTCACAGCTTTTGATGTTCTTCATGTTTTTCAACATCACTTCATGATCCTCCTATTTTTCAGACCGTTTCATGCTCCTCATATTTTTGACACCTTTTGAAGATCTCCATATTTCTCACACCTTTTCAGGCTCTTCATGTTTTTCAACACCGCTTCATGCTCCTCCTATCTTTCAGACAATATCATGCTCATCTCATTTTTGACTTCTTTTGAAGCTCTTCCTATATTTCACACTTTTGAAGCTCTTCATATTTTTCACACCTTTTCAGTCTCTTCATGTTTTTCAACACCAATTCATGTTCCTCCTAATATTCAGACCGTTTCATGCTCCTTTCATTTTTGACACATTTTGAAGCTCTTCATATTTTTCACACCTTTTGAAGCTCTTCATATTTTTCACACCTTTTCAGACTCTTCTTGCTTTTCAACACCGCTTCATTCTCCTCCTATGTTTCAGACCGTCTCATGCTCCTCATATTTTTCACACCTTTTGAAGCTCTTCATATTTTGCCCACCTTTTCAGGCTCTTCATGTTTTTCAACAGCGCTTCACGCTCCTCCTATTTTTCAGACCGTTCATTCTCCTCATAATTTTGAAACATTTTGAAGCTCTTCTTATTTTTCACACCTTTTCAGGCTCTTCATGGTTTTCAAGACCGCTTCATGCTCCTCCTATTTTCCAGACCGTTCATGCTCCTCATATTTTTGACACCTTTTGCAGCTCTTCATATTTTTCACACCTTTTCAGGCTCTTCATGTTTTTCAACACCGCTTCATGCTCCTCCTATTTTTCAGAACGTTTCATGCTCCTCATATTTTTGACACCTTTTGAAGCTCTTCATATATTTCCCACTTTTTCAGGCTCATCATGTTTTTCAACACCACTTCATGCTCCTCCTATTTTTCAGGCCGTTTCATGCTCATCTCATTTTTGACACCTTTTGAAGCTCTTCATATTTTTCACACCTTTAGAAGCTCTTCATATTTTTCACACGTTTTCAGGCTCTTCATGTTTTTCAACACCGCTTCATGCACCTCCTTTTTTTCAGACAGTTTCATGCTCATCTCATTTTTGACACGTTTTGAAGGTCTTCATATTTTTCACAAATTTTCATGCTGTTCATGTTTTCAAACACCGTTTCATGCTCCTCCTATTTTTCAGACCAGTTCATGCTCCTCATATTTTTCACATCTTTTGATGCTCTTCATATTTTTCACACATTTTCAGGCTCTTCATGTTTTTAAACATCACTTCTTGCTCCTCCAGTTTTTCAGACCGTTTCATGCTCCTCATATTTTTGACACATTTTGAAGATCTTCATATTTCTCACACCTTTTCAGGCTCTTCATGTTTTTCAACACCGCTTCATGCCCCTCCTATCTTTCAGACCATTTCATGCTCATCTCATTTTTGACACCTTTTGAAGCTCTTCATATATTTCACACCTTTTGAAGCTCTTGATAATTTTCACACGTTTTCAGGCTCTTCATGTTTTTCAACAAGATTTCATGCTCCTCCTGTTTTTCAGACCGTTTCAAGGTCCTCATGTATTTCACACCATTTGAAGCTCTTCATATTTTTCACGTCTTTTCAGGCTCTTCATGTTTTTCAACACCGCTTCATGCTCCTCCTATCTTTCAACCATTTCATGCTCATCTCATTTTTGACACCTTTTGAAGCTCTTCATATATTTCACACCTTTTGAAGCTCTTCATAATATTCACACGTTTTCAGGCTCTTCATGTTTTTCAACACGGCTTCATGATCCTCCTATTTTTCATACCGTTCATGCTCCTCATATTTTTGACACCTTTTGAAGTTCTTCCTATTTTTCACAACTCTTCATGCTCTTCATGTTTTTCGACACCGCTTCATGCTCCTCCTATTTTACAGCCTGTTTCATGCTCCTCATATTTTTGAAAACTTTTGAAGCTCTTCATATTTTTCACACCTTTTCCCGCTCTTCATGTTTGTTAAACCCGTTTCTTGCTCCTCCTATTTTTCAGACCGTTTCATGCTCCTCATATTTTTGACACCTTATGAAGCTCTTCATATTTTTCACTCCTTTTCAGATCTTCATGTTTTTCAACACCACTTCATGCTCCTTCTATTTTTCAGACCGATTCATGCTCCTCATATTTTTGACACGTTTTGAAGCTCTTCATATTCTTCACAGCTTTTGATGTTCTTCATGTTTTTCAACACCGCTTCATGCTCCTCCTATTTTTCAGACCGTTTCATGCTCCTCATATTTTTGATACCTTTTGAAGCTCTTCATATATTTCACACCTTTTCAGGCTCTTCATGTTTTTCAACACCACTTCATGCTCCTCCTATTTTTCAGAGTGTTTCATGCTCCTCATATTTTTGACACCTTTTGAAGTTCCTCATATTTTTCACACCATTTCAGGCTCTTCATGTTTTTGAACACCGTTTCATGCTCCTCCTATTTTTCAGACCGTTTCATGCTCCTCATATTTTTGACACCTTTTGAAGCTCTTCATATATTTCACACCTTTTAACGCTCTTCATGTTTGTTAAAACCGTTTCTTGCTTCTCCTATTTTTCAGACCGTTTCATGCTCCTCATATTTTGGACACCTTATGAAGCTCTTCATATTTTTCACACCTTTTCAGACTCTTCATGTTTGTCAACACCACTTCATGCTCCTCCTATTTGTCAGACCGTTTCATGCTCCTCATATGTTTCACACCTTTTGAAGCTCTTCATGTTTTTTAACACCTTTTCATGCTCCTGATATATTTCAGACAGTTTCATGCTCCTCATATTTTGACACCTTTAGAAGCTCTTCATATTTTTCACACCTTTTCAGGGTCTTCATGTCTTTCAACACCGCTTCATGCAACTCCGATTTTTCAGACCGTTTCATGCTCCTCATATTTTTGACACCTTTTGAAGCTCTTCATATTTCTCAAACCTTTTCAGGCTCTTCATGTTTTTCAACACCGCTTCATGCTCCTCCTATTTTTCAGACCGTTTCATGCTCATCTCATTTTTGACACCTTTTGAAGCTTTTCATATTTTTCACATATTTTCAGGCTCTTCATGTTTTTGAACACCGCTTCATGCTAATCCTATTTTTCAAACCATATCATGCTCCTCATGTTTTTCACACCTTTTGAAGCTCTTCATATTTTTCACACCTTTTCAGGCTCTTCATGTTTTTCCCCACCACTTCATGCTTCTCTTATTTTTCAGCCCGTTTCATCCTCCTCATGTATTTCACACCTTTAGAAGCTCTTCATATTTTTCACACCTTTTCAGGCTCTTCATGTTTTTGAACACCGTTTCATGCTCCTCCTATTTTTCAGGCCGTTTCATGCTCCTCATATTTTTGACACCTTTTGAAGCTCTTCATATTTTTCACACCTTTTCAGGCTCTTCATGTTTTTCAACACCGCTTCATGCTCCTCCTATTTTTCGGACCTTTTCATGCTCCTCATATTTTTGACACCTTTTGAAGCTCTTCGTATAATTCACACCTTTTCAGGCTCTTCATTTTTTTCAACACCACTTCATGCTCCTCCTATTTTTCAGACCGTTTCATGCTCCTCATATTTTTGACACCTTTTGAAGCTCTTCGTATAATTCACACCTTTTCAGGCTCTTCATTTTTTTCAACACCGCTTCATGCTCCTCCTATTTTTCGGACCTTTTCATGCTCCTCATATTTTTGACACCTTTTGAAGCTCTTCGTATAATTCACACCTTTTCAGGCTCTTCATTTTTTTCAACACCACTTCATGCTCCTCCTTTTTTTTCAGACCGTTTCATGCTCCTCATATTTTTCACACCTTTTTAAGCTCTTCATGTTTTTCACACCTTTTCAGCCTCTTCATGTTTTTGAACACCCCTTCTTGCTCCTTTTATTTTTCAGAGAGTTTCATGCTCCTCATGTATTTCACACCTTTTGAAGCTCTTCATATTTTTCACACCTTTTCAGGCTCTTCGTGTTTTTCAACACCGCTTCATGCTCCTCCTATTTTCAGACCGTTTCATGCTCCTCATATTTTTCACACATTTTGAAGCTCCTCCTATTTTTCACAACCTTTCACGCTCTTCATGTTTTTCAACACGGCTTCATGATCCTCCTATTTTTCTGACAGTTTCATGCTCCTCCTATTTTTCAGCACGTTTCATACTCCTCCAAATTTTCAGACCGTTTCATGCTCCTCATATTTGTCACACCTTTTGAAGCTCTTCATATTTTTCACACCTTTTCTGGATCTTCATGTTTTTGAGCACAGCTTCATGCTCCTCCGATTTTTCAGACCGTTTCATGCTCCTCATATATTTCACACCTTTTGAAGCTCTTCATATTTTTCAAAACTTTTCAGGCTCTCCATGTTTTTGAACACCGCTTCATGTTCCTACTATTTTTGAGACCGTTTCATGCTCCTCATATTTTTGACACCTTTTGAAGCTCTTCATATTTTTCACACCTTTTTATGCTCTTCTTGTTTTTGAACACCGCTTTATGCTCCTCCTATTTTTCAGACCGTTTCATGCTACTCATATTTTTCACACCTTTTGAAGCTCTTCATATTTTGCACACCTTTTCAGGCTCTTCATTTTTTTGTCACCGCTTCATGCTACTTCTATTTTTCAGACCGTTTCATGCTCCTCATATATTTGACACCTTTTAAAGCTCTTTCTTTTTTCACACCTTTTCATGCTCTTCATGTTTTTCAACACCGTTTCATGCTGCTCCTATTTTTCAGACCGTATCATGCTCCTCATATCATTGACACTTTTTGAAACTCTTTATATTTGTCACACCTTTTCAGGCTCTTCATATTTTTCAACACCGCTTCATGCTCCTCCTATTTTTCAGATCGTTTCATGCTCCTCCTATTTTTCAGACTGTTTCATGCATCTCTTATTATTGACACCTTTTGAATCTCTTCATATTTTTCACACGTTTTCAGGCTCTTCATGATTTTCAACACCGCTTCATGCTCCTCATATTTTTGAGACCGTTTCATGCTCCTAATATTGTTCACACCTTTTCAAGATCTTCATGTTATTCAACACCGCTTCATGCTCTTCCTATTTTTCAGACCGTTTCATGCTCCTCATATTTTTGATACCTTTGAAGCTCTTAATATTTTTCACACCTTTTCAAGCTCTTCATGTTTTGAACACCATTTCATGCTCCTCCTATTTTTCAGACCATTTCATGCTCCTCATATTTTTGACAACTTTTGAAGCTCCTCATATTTTTCACACCTTTTCAGGCTCTTCATGTTTTTCAACACACTTTCATGCTCCTCATATGTTTGACACCTTTTGAATCTCTTCATATTATTCACACATTTTCAGGCTCTTCATGATTTTCAACACCGCTTCATGCTCCCCATATTTTTGAGACCGTTTTATGCTATTCATATTTTGACACCTTTTGAAGCTCTTCATGTATTTCACACCTTTTCAGGCTCTACATGTTTTTCAACACCGCTTCATGCTCGTCATATTTTGAGACCGTTTTATGCTACTCATATTTTGACACCTTTTGAAGCTCTTCATGTATTTCAGACCTTTTCAGGCTCTTCATGATTTTCAACACCGCTTCATGCTCTTCCTATTTTTCAGACCGTTTCATGCTCCTCATATTTTTGATACCTTTGAAGCTCTTAATATTGTTCACACCTTTTCAAGCTCTTCATCTTTTTCAACACCGTTTCATCCTCCTCATATTTTTCAGACCGTTTCATTCTCCTCATATTTTTGAAACCTTTTGAAGTTCGTCATATATTTCACACCTTTTCAGGCTCTTCATGTTTTTAAACACCTTTTAATTCTTCTCCTGTTTTTCAGACCATTTCATGCTCCTCATATTTTTCACACTTTTTGAAGCTCTTCATATTTTTCACACTTTTTGAAGCTCTTCATACTTTTCACACCTGTCAGGCTCTTCATGTTTTTGAACACCGCTTCCTGCTCCACCTATTTTTCTGATCGTTTTATGCTCCTCATATTTTTCACACTTTTTGAAGCTCTTCATATTTTTCACACCTTTTCAGGCTCTTCATGTTTTTCAACATCGCTTCATGCTCCTCGTATTTTTCAGACAGTTTCATGCTTCTCAAATTTTTGACACCTTTTGAAGCTCTTCATATTTTTCACACCTTTTCATGTTCTTCATTTTTGTCAACAAAGCTTCATGCTCCTTCTATTTTTCAGACCGTTTCATGCTCCTCATCTTTTACACACCTGTTGAAGCTCTTCATATTTTTCACACCATTTCAGGCTCTTCTTGTTTTTCAACACCATTTCAAGCTCCTCCTATTTTTCAGACTGTTTCATGCTCCTCATATTTCTGACACCTTTTGAAGCTCTTCATATATTTCACACCTTTTCAGGCTCTTCTTGTTTTTCAACACTGATTCATGCTTCTCCTATTTTTCAGACCGTTTCATGCTCCTCATGTTTTTGACACCTTTTGAAGATCTTAATATTTTTCAAGCTTTTTCATGCTCTTCATGTTATTCAACACCTTCTCATGCTCTTCATGCTTTTCAACACCGCTTCCTGCTCCTCCTATTTTTGAGACCGTTTTATGCTCCACATGTATTTCGCAGCTTTTGAATCTCTTCAGAATTTTCCCACCTTTCAGGCTCTTCATGTTTTTGAACACCGTTTCATGGTCTTCCTATTTTTCAGACCGTTTCATGCTCCTCATATTTTTGACACCTTTAGAAACTCTTCATATTTTTCACACCTTTTCAGGTTCTTCATGTTTTTGAACACCGTTTCATGCTCCTCCTATTTTTCAGACCATTTCATGCTCCTCATATTTTTGACACATTTTGAATCTCTTCATATTTTTCACACCTTTTCAGGCTCTTCATGTTTTTGAACACCGCTTCATGCTCCTCCTATTTTTCAGACCGTTTCATGCTATTCATGTATTTAATACCTTTTGAAGCTCTTCATATTTTTCACACCTTTTCAGGCTCTTCATGTTTTTGAACACCTTTTCATGCTCCTCGTATTTTTCTGACCGTTTCATGCTCCTCATATTTTTGACCCTTTTTGAACCTCCTCATATTTTTCGCAACTTTTGAACCTCTTCATATATTTCACATCATTTCAGGCTCTTCATGTTTTTCAACACCACTTCATGCTCCTCCTATTTTTCAGACCGTTTCATGCTCCTCATAATTTTGACACTTTTTGAAGCTCTTCAAATTTTTCACACCTTTTCAGGCTCTTCATCTTTTTCAACAACACTTCATGCTCCTCCTATTTTCCAGAGCGTTTCATTGTCCTCATGTTTTTGACACCTTTAGAAGCTCTTTATATTTTTCACAACTTTTCAGGCTCTTCATGTTTTTCACAACCGCTTCATGCTTCTCCTATTTTTCAGACATTTTCATTCCTCTCATGTATTTCACACCTTTTGAAGCTCTTCATATTTTTCACACCTTTTCAGGCTCTTCATGTTTTTGAACACCACTTCATGCTCCTCCTATTTTACACACAGTTTCATGCTCCAAATGTATTTCACACCTTTTGAAGCTCTTCTTATTTTTCACATATTTTGAGGCTCTTCATTTGTTTGAACACCGTTTCATGCTGCTCCTAATTTTCAGACCGTTTCATTCTCATCTCATTTTGACAGATTTTGAAGCTCTTCATATTTTCACGCCTTTTGAAGCTCTTCATATATTTAACCCCTTTTCAGGCTCTTCTTTTTTTTCAACACCACTTCCTGCTCCTCCTAATTTTCAGACCGTTTCATGATCATCTTATTTTGACAGCTTTTGAAGCTCTTCATATTTTCACACCTTTTGAAGCTCTACATATTATTCACATCTTTTCAGGCTCTTCATGATTTTCAACACCGCTTCATGCTCCTCCTATTTTTCAGACCGTTTCATGCTCCTCATATATTTGACACATTTAGAAGCTCTTCATATTTGCACACCTTTTCAGGCTCTTCATATTTTTCATCACCGCTTCATGCTCCTCCTATTTTTCAGACGGTTTCATGTTGATCTCATTTTTGACAGCTTTTGAAGCTCTTCATATTTTTCACACCTATTCAGGCTCTTCATGTTTTTGAACACCGTTTCATGATCCTCCTATTTTTCAGACCGTTTCATGCTCATCTCATTTTTGACACCTTTTGAAGCTTTTCATAATTTTCACTACTTTTTAGGCTCTTCATGTTTTTGATCACCACTTCATGCTCCTCCTATTTTTCAGAGAATTTCATGCTCCTCATGTATTTCACAACTTTTGAAGCTCTTCATATTTTTCACACCTTTTCAGGCTGTTCATGTTTTTGAACACCGCATCATGATTCTCCTATTTTTCAGACCGTTTCATGCTCTTCATATTTTTGACCCATTTTGAAGCTCTTCATATTTTTCACACCTTTTCAGGCTCTTCATGTTTTTCCACACCACTTCATGCTTCTCCTAATTTTCAGACCGTTTCATGCTCCTCATGTATTTCACACCTTTTGAAGCTCTTCATATTTTTCACACCTTTTCAGGCTCTTCATGTTTTTGACGACCACTTAATGCTCCTCTTATTTTTCAGACCGTTTGA
Organism: Dama dama; assembly: GCF_033118175.1. Classification (NCBI taxonomy): domain Eukaryota; kingdom Metazoa; phylum Chordata; class Mammalia; order Artiodactyla; family Cervidae; genus Dama; species Dama dama. Next base: position 767,938 of record NW_026870955.1, on the reverse strand, counting down.
TGCTCCTCATATTTTTGACACCTTTTGAAGCTCTTTCTATTTTTCACAACTTTTAGTGACTTCATATTTTTCAACACCGTTTCATGATCTTCCTATTTTTCAGACCGTTTCATGCTCATCTCATATTTGCCACCTTTTGAAGCTTTTCATATTTTTGAAAACTTTTCAGACTCTTCATGATTTTGAACACAGCTTCATGCTCCTCCTATTTTTCAAAGAGTTTCATGCTCCTCATGTATTTCACACCTTTTGAAGCTCTTCATATTTTTCACACCTTTTCAGGCTGTTCATGTTTTTCCACACCACTTCATGCTTCTCCTATTTTTCAGCCCGTTTCAGGCTCCTCATGTATTTCACACCTTTTGAAGCTCTTCATATTTTTCAAACCTTTTCAGGCTCTTCATGTTTCTGATCACGGTTTCATGCTCCTCCTATTTTTCAGACCGTTTCATGCTCCTCATATTTTTGACACTTTTTGAAGTTCTTCATATTTTACACACCTTTTCAGGCTCTTAATGTTTTTCAACACCACTTCATGCTCCTCCTATTTTTCAGACCGTTTCATGCTCCTCATATATTTGACACATTTAGAAGCTCTTCATATTTTTCACACCTTTTCAGGCTCTTCATATTTTTCAACACCGCTTCATGCTCCTCCTATTTTTCGGACGGTTTCTTGTTGATCTCATTTTTGACACCTTTTGAAGCTCTTCATATTTTTCACACCTTTTGAAACTCTTCATATTTTTCACACCTTTTCAGGCCCTTCATGATTTTCAACACCGCTTCATGCTCCTCCTATTTTTCAGACCGTTTCATGCTCCTCATATTTTTGACACCTTTTGAAGCTCTTCATATTTTTCACACCTTTTCAGGCTCTTCATATTTTTCAACACCGCATCATGCTCCTCCTATTTTTCAGACCGTTTCATGCACCTCATATTTTTCACACCTTTTCAGGCTCTTCAAGTTTTACAACACCACTTCATGGTCCTCCTATTTTTAAGACCGTTTCATGCACCTCATATTTTTCACACCTTTTAAAGCTCTTCATATTTTTCACACCTTTTCAGGCTCCTCATGTTTTTGATCACCGTTTCATGCTCCTCCTATTTTTCAGACCGTTTCATGCTCCTCATATATTTCACACTTTTTGAAGTTCTTCATATCTTTCACAACTTTTCAGGGTCTTCATATTTTTGAACACCACTTCATGATCCTCCTATTTTTCAGACCATTTCATGCTCTTCATATTTTTGACGCATTTTGAAGCTCTTCATATTTTTCACACATTTTCAGGCTCTTCATGTTTTTCACACGTTTTCAGGCTCTTCATGTTTTTGAACACCGTTTCATGCTGCTCCTATTTTTCAGACCGTTTCATGCTTCTCATATTTTTGACAACTTTTGAAGCTCTTCATGTTTTTACACCTTTTCAGGCTTTTCATGTTTTTCAATACCGCTTCATGATCCTCCTATTTTTCAGACCGTTTCATGCTCCTCATATTTTTGACACCTTTTGTAGCTCTTCATATTTTTCACACCTTTTCAGGCTCTTCATGTTTTTCAACACCACTTCATGCTACTCCTATTTTTCAGGCCGTTTTATGCTCGTCATATTTTTGACACCTTTTGAAGCTCTTCATATTTGTCACACATTTTCAGGCTCTTCATGTTTTTCAACACAGCTTCATGCTCCTCCTATTTTTCAGACGCTTTCATTCTCCTCATATTTTTGACACTGTTAGAAGCTCTTCATATATTTCACACCTTTACAGTCTCTTCTTTTTTTTCAACACCACTTCATGCTACTCCTATTTTTCAGACAGTTTCATGCTCATCTCATTTATGACACGTTTTGAGGCTCTTCATATTTTTCACACCTTTTCAGGCTTTTCATGTTGTTGAACACCGCTTCATGCTCCTCCTATTTTTCAGACCGTTTCATGCTGCTCATATTTTTGACACCTTTTGAAGCTCTTCATATTTTTCACAAATTTTCAGGCTCTTCCTGTTTTTGAACACCGTTTCATGCTCCTCCTATTTTTGAGACCGTTTCATGATCCTCATGTATTTCACACCTTTTGAAGCTCTTCATATTTTTCACTCTTTTTAAGGCTCTTCATGTTTTTCAACACCGCTTCATGCTCCTCCTATTTTTCAGACCGTTTCATAGTCCTCATGTATTTCACACCTTTTGAAGCTCTTCATATTTTTCACACGTTTTCATGCTCTTCATGTTTTTGAACACTGCTTCATGCTCCTCCTATTTTTCAGAACGTTTCATGCTCCTCATATTTTTGACACCTTTTGAAGCTCTTCATATTTTTCACACCTTTACAGGCTCTTCATGTTTTTCTACACCATTTCATGCTTCTCCTATTTTTCGGCCTGTTTCATGCTCCTCATGTATTTCACACATTTTGAAGCTCTTCATATTTTTCACTCCTTTTCAGGCTCTTCATATTTTTACTCACCGTTTCATCCTTCTCCTATTTTTCAGACCTTCATTCTCCTCATATATTTGACACATTTTGAAGCTCTGAATATTTTTCACACATTTTCAGGCTCTTCATGTTTTTGAACACTGCTTCATGATCCTCCTATTTTTCAGACGGTTTCATGCTCTTCATATGTTTGACACCTTTTGAAGCTCTTCATATTTTTCACACCTTTTGAGGGCCTTCATGTTTTTCAACACCGTTTCATGTTGCTTCTCTATTTCAGACCGTTTCATGCTCCTCATATTTTTTACACCTTTTGAAGCTCTTCATATTTTTAAAACCTTTTCAGGCTCTTTTTTTTTTTGAACACCGCTTCATGCTCCTCCTAATTTTCAGACCGTTTCATCTTCCTCATATTTTTCACACATTTTGAAGCTCCTCATATTTTTCACACCTTTTCAGGCTTTTCATGTTTTTCAACCCCATTTCATGCTCTTCCTATTTTTCAGACCGTTTCATGCTCCTCATATTTTTGACACCTTTTGAAGCTCTTCATATTTTTCACAACTTTTCAGGCTCTCCATGTTTTTGAACACCCTTTCGTGCTCCTCCTATTTTTCAGACCGTTTCATGCTCCTCATAATTTTGACACCTTTTGAAGCTCTTCATATTTTTCACAACTTTTCAGGCTCTCCATGTTTTTGAACACCGCTTCATGCTCCTCGTATTTTTCAGACCGTTTCATGCTCCTCATATTTTTGACAATTTTGGAAGCTGTTCATATTTTTCACACCTTTTCAGCCTCTTCATGTTTTTCAACACCGCCTTTTGCTCCTCCTATTTTTCAGGCCTCTTCATGCTCCTCAAAATTTTGAAAGCTTTTGAAGCTGCTCCTATTTTCACACCTTTTGAAGCTCTTCATATTTTTCACACTTTTTCAGGCTCTTCATGTTTTTCAACACCGTTTCAAGCTCCTCCAATTTTTCCGACCGTTTCATGCTCCTCCTATTTTTCAGAAGGTTTCATGCTCCTCATATTTTTGACAATTTTGGAAGCTCTTCATATTTTTCACACTTTTTCAGGCTCTTCATGTTTTTCAACACCGTTTCAAGCTCCTCCAATTTTTCCGACCGTTTCATGCTCCTCCTATTTTTCAGAAGGTTTCATGCTCCTCATATTTTTGACAATTTTGGAAGCTCTTCATATTTTTCACACTTTTTCAGGCTCTTCATGTTTTTCAACACCGTTTCAAGCTCCTCCAATTTTTCCGACCGCTTCTTGCTCCTCCTATTTTTCAGACAGTTTCTTGCTCCTCCTATTTTTCAGACTGTTTCATGCACCTATTATTATTGACAACTTTTGAAGCTCTTCATATTTTTCACACCTTTTCAGGCTCTTCATGTTTTTCAACACCGCTTCTTCTCCTCCTATTTTTGAGACCGTTTCATGCTCCTCATATTTTTGCCACCTTTTGAAGCTCTTCATGTTTTTACCCCTTTTCAGGCTTTTCATGTTTTTCAATACCGCTTCATGATCCTCCTATTTTTCAGACCGTTTCATGCTCCTCATATTTTTGACACCTTTTGTAGCTCTTCATATTTTTCACACCTTTTCAGGCTCTTCGTGTTTTTCAACACCACTTCAGGCTACTCCTCTTTTTCAGGCCGTTTCATGCTCGTCATATTTTTGACACCTTTTGAAGCTCTTCATATTTTTCACACGTTTTTACGTTCTTCATGTTATTCATCACCGCTTCACGCTCCTCCTATTTTTGAGACGGTTTTACGCTCCACATATTTTTGACAACTTTTGGAGCTCTTCATATTTTTCACACCTTTTCAGGCTCTTCATGTTTTTGAACACCGCTTCATGCTCCTCCTATTTTTCAGACCGTTTCATGCTCCTCATATTTTTCACACCTTTTGAAGCTCTTCATATTTTTCACACCTTTTCAGGCTCTTTATGTTTTTTAAAACCACTTCAAGCTCCTCGTATTTTTCAGACCTTTTCATGCTCCTCATATTTTTGACACCTTTTCAAGCTCTTCATATTTTTCACACATTTTGAAACTCTTCATATTTTTCACACCTTCTTAGGCTCTTCATGTATTTGAGCACAGCTTCATGCTGCTCCTGTTTTTAAGACCGTTTCATGCTCCTCATATATTTGACACCTTTTGAAGCTGTTCATATTTTTCACACCTTTTCAGGCTCTTCATGTGTTTGAACACCTTTTCATGCTGCTCCTGTTTTTGAGAACGTTTCATGCTCCTCATATTTTTGACACTTTATGGGGCTCTTCATATTTTTCACACCATTCCAGGCTCTTCATATTTTTGAACACCGTTTCATGTTCTTCCTATTTTTCAGACCGTTTCATGCTCCTCATATTTTTGACAACTTTTTAAGCTCTTCATATATTTCAAACCTTTTCAGGCTCTTCATGTTTTTAAACACCGCTTCATGCTCCTCCTATTTTTGCGACCGTTTCATGCTCCTCATATTTTTGACACCTTTGAAGCTCTTCATATTTTTCACACATTTTGAAGCTCTTCATATTTTTCACACCTTCTCAGGCTCTTCATGTATTTGAGTACAGCTTCATGCTTCTCCTATTTTTCAGACCGTTTCATGCTCCTCATATATTTGACACATTTTGAAGCTGTTCATATTTTTCACACCTTTTCAGGCTCTTCATATTTTTGAACACCATTTCATGCTGCTCCTATTTTTCAGACCGTTTCATGCTCCTCATATTTTTGACACGTTATGGGGCTCTTCATATTTTTCACACCATTCCAGGCTCTTCATATTTTTGAACACCATTTCATGTTCCTCCTATTTTTCAGACCGTTTCATGCTCCACATATTTTTGACAACTTTTGAAGCTCTTCATATATTTCATAATTTTCAGGCTTTCCATATTTTTGAACACTGCTTCATGCTCCTTCTATTTTTGAGACCGTTTCATGCTCCTCATATATTTGACACCTTTTGAAGCTGTTCATATTTTTCACACCTTTTCATGCTCTTCATGTTTTTCAACTCCGCTTCATGCTTCTCCTATTTTTCAGACAGTTTCATGCTCCTCCTATTTTTCAGACTGTTTCATGCACCTCTTATTATTGACACCTTTTAATGCTCGCATATTTTTCACACCTTTTCAGGCTCTTCATGTTTTTCAACACCGTTTCTTGATCCTCCTATTTTTCAGACCGCTTCATGCTCATCTCATTTTTGACAGCTTTTGAAGCTTTTCATATTTTTCACACCTTTTGAGGCTCTTCATATTTTTCACACGTTTTCAGGCTCTTCATGTTTTTGAACACCGTTTCATGCTGCTCCTATTTTTCAGACCGTTTCATGCTTCTCATATTTTTGACACCTTTTGAAGCTCTTCATGTTTTTACACCTTTTCAGGCTTTTCATGTTTTTCAATACCGCTTCATGATCCTCCTATTTTTCAGACCGTTTCATGCTCCTCATATTTTTGACACCTTTTGTAGCTCTTCATATTTTTCACACCTTTTCAGGCTCTTCATGTTTTTCAACACCACTTCAGGCTACTCCTCTTTTTCAGGCCGTTTCATGCTCGTCATATTTTTGACACCTTTTGTAGCTCTTCATATTTTTCACACCTTTTCAGGCTCTTCATGTTTTTGAACACCATTTCATGCTGCTCCTATTTTTCAGACCGTTTCATGCTCCTCATATTTTTGACACGTTATGGGGCTCTTCATATTTTTCACACCATTCCAGTCTCTTCATATTTTTGAACACCGTTTCATGTTCCTCCTATTTTTCAGACTTTTTCATACTCCACATATTTTTGACAACTTTTCAAGCTCTTCATATATTTCATACTTTTCAGGCTTTCCATATTTTTGAACACTGCTTCATGCTCCTCCTATTTTTGAGACCGTTTCATGCTCCTCATATATTTGACACCTTTTGAAGCTGTTCATATTTTTCACACCTTTTCATGCTCTTCATGTTTTTCAACTCCGCTTCATGCTTCTCCTATTTTTCAGACAGTTTCATGCTCCTCCTATTTTTCAGACTGTTTCATGCACCTCTTATTATTGACACCTTTTAAAGCTCGCATATTTTTCACACCTTTTCAGGCTCTTCATGTTTTTCAACACCGTTTCTTGATCCTCCTATTTTTCAGACCGCTTCATGCTCATCTCATTTTTGACAGCTTTTGAAGCTTTTCATATTTTTCACACCTTTTGAGGCTCTTCATATTTTTCACACGTTTTCAGGCTCTTCATGTTTTTGAACACCGTTTCATGCTGCTCCTATTTTTCAGACCGTTTCATGCTTCTCATATTTTTGCCACCTTTTGAAGATCTTCATGTTTTTACACCTTTTGAAGCTCTTCATATTTTTCACACCTTTTGAAGCTCTTCATATTTTTCACAACTTTTCAGGCTTTTCATGTTTTTGAACACCGCTAAATGTTCCTCCTATTTTTCAAACTGTTTCATGCTCCTCATGTATTTCACACCTTTTGAAGCTCTTCATATATTTCACACTTTTTCAGTCTCTCATGCTTTTGAACAGAGCTTCATGCTCCTCCTATTTTTCACGCCGTTTCATGTTCCTCATATATTTCACATCTTTTGAAGCTCTTCCTATTTTTCACACCTTTTCAGGCTTTTCATGTATTTGAACACCGTTTCTTGCTCCTCCTAATTTTCAGACCGTTTCATGCTCCTCATATTTTTGACACCTTTTGAAGCTCTTCATATTTTTCACACCTTTTCAGGCTCTTCATGTTTTTGAACACTGATTCATGTTACTTCTATTTTTCAGACCGTTTAATGCTCCTCATATTTTTGACACCTTTTGAAGCTCTTCAAATATTTCACACCTTTGAAGCTCTTCATATATTTCACACCTTTGAAGCTCTTCATATATTTCACACCTTTTCAGGCTCTTCATGTTTTTCACCACCACGTCATGCTCCTCCTATTTTTCAGACCGTTTCATGCTCCTCATATTTTTGACACCTTTTGAATCTCTTCATATATTTCAAACCTTTTCAGTGTCTTCATTTTTTTGACCACCACTTCATGCTCCTCCTATTTTTCAGAACGTTTCATGCTCATCTCTTTTTGACTCCTATTCAAGCTCTTAATATCATTCTTCCCTTTTGAAGCTCTTCATATTTTTCACACGTTTTCATGCTCTTCATGATTTTCAGCACAGTTTCATGCTCCTCCCATTTTTCAGACCGTTTCATGTTACTCATATTTTTGACACGTTTTGAAGCTCATCATATTTTTCACACCTTTTCAGGCTCTTCATGTATTTCAGCACAGTTTGATGCTCCTCTTATTTTTCAGACCGTTTCATGCTCCTCATATTTTTCACATTTTTTGAAACTCTTCATATATTTCATACCTTTTCAGGCTCTTCATATTTTTCAACACCACTTCATGCTCCTCCTTTTTTCAGACCGCTTCATGCTCATCTCATTTTTGACACATTTTGAAGCTGTTCATATTTTTCATATCTTTTGAAGCTCTTCATATATTTTACACGTTTTCAGGCTCTTCATGTTTTTCAAAACCGCTTCGTGCTGCTCCTAATTTTCAGATCATTTCATGCTCATCGATTTTTACACCTTTTGCAGGTCTTCATATTTTCACACCTTTTGAAGCTCTTGATATTTTTCACACCTTTTCAGGCTCTTCATGTTTTTGAACACCACTTCATGCTCCTCGTGTTTTTCAGAGAGTTTCATGCTACTCATATATTTCACACCTTTGAAGCTCTTCATATTTTTCACACCTTTTGAAGCTCTTCATATTTTTCACACCTTTTGAAGCTCTTCATATAATTCACACCTTTTCAGGCTCTTCATTTTTTCAACACCACTTCATGCTCCTCCTATTTTTCAGACCTTTTCTTGGTCATCTAATTTTTGACACCTTTTGAAGCTCTTCATATTTTTCACACCTTTTGAAGCCCCTCATATTTTTCACACCTTCTCAGGTTCTTCATGTTTTTGAACACCGTTTCATGCTCCTCCAATTTTTCAGACTGTTTCATGCTCCTCATATTTTTGACACCTTTTGAAGCTCTTCATATATTTCACACCTTTTCAGGCTATTCATGTTTTCAACACCAATTCATGCTACTCCTATTTTTCAGACCGTATCATGCTCCTCATATTTTTGACACCTTTTGAAACTCTTCATATAAATCACACCTTTTCAGGCTCTTCATTTTTTGAACACCACTTCATGCTCCTCCAATTTTTCAGACCGTTTCATGCTCATCTCATTTTTGACACCTTTTGAAGCTTTTTAGATATTTCACAACTTTTCAGGCTCTTCATGTTTTTGAACAACACTTCATGCTCCTCCTATTTTTCAGAGAGTTTCATGCTCCTCATATATTTCACACCTTTAGAAGCTCTTCATATATTTCACACCTTTTCTGGCTCTTCATTTTTTTCAACACCGCTTCATGCTCGTCCTATTTTTCAGACGGCTTCATGCTCATCTCATTTTTCACACCTTTTGAAGCTGTTCATATTTTTCACACCTTTTGAAGCTCTTCATATTTTTCACACGTTTTCAGGTTCTTCATGTTTTTCAACACCGCTTCATGCTCCTCCTATTTTTCAGACCGTTTCCTGCGCATCTCATTTTTGACACCTTTGAAAGCTCGTCATATTTTTCACACCTTTTGAAGCTCTTAATATTTTTCACATTTTTTAAGGCTCTTCATGTTTTTCATCACCGTTTCATGCTCCTCATATTTTTGACATTTTTTGAAACTCTTCATATATTTCATACCTTTTCAGGCTCTTCATATTTTTCAACACCACTTCATGCTCCTCCTTTTTTCAGACCGCTTCATGCTCATCTCATTTTTGACACATTTTGAAGCTGTTCATATTTTTCATATCTTTTGAAGCTCTTCATATATTTTACACGTTTTCAGGCTCTTCATGTTTTTCAAAACCGCTTCGTGCTGCTCCTAATTTTCAGATCATTTCATGCTCATCGATTTTTACACCTTTTGCAGGTCTTCATATTTTCACACCTTTTGAAGCTCTTGATATTTTTCACACCTTTTCAGGCTCTTCATGTTTTTGAACACCACTTCATGCTCCTCGTGTTTTTCAGAGAGTTTCATGCTACTCATATATTTCACACCTTTGAAGCTCTTCATATTTTTCACACCTTTTGAAGCTCTTCATATTTTTCACACCTTTTGAAGCTCTTCATATAATTCACACCTTTTCAGGCTCTTCATTTTTTCAACACCACTTCATGCTCCTCCTATTTTTCAGACCTTTTCTTGGTCATCTAATTTTTGACACCTTTTGAAGCTCTTCATATTTTTCACACCTTTTGAAGCCCCTCATATTTTTCACACCTTCTCAGGTTCTTCATGTTTTTGAACACCGTTTCATGCTCCTCCAATTTTTCAGACTGTTTCATGCTCCTCATATTTTTGACACCTTTTGAAGCTCTTCATATATTTCACACCTTTTCAGGCTATTCATGTTTTCAACACCAATTCATGCTACTCCTATTTTTCAGACCGTATCATGCTCCTCATATTTTTGACACCTTTTGAAACTCTTCATATAAATCACACCTTTTCAGGCTCTTCATTTTTTGAACACCACTTCATGCTCCTCCAATTTTTCAGACCGTTTCATGCTCATCTCATTTTTGACACCTTTTGAAGCTTTTTAGATATTTCACAACTTTTCAGGCTCTTCATGTTTTTGAACAACACTTCATGCTCCTCCTATTTTTCAGAGAGTTTCATGCTCCTCATATATTTCACACCTTTAGAAGCTCTTCATATATTTCACACCTTTTCTGGCTCTTCATTTTTTTCAACACCGCTTCATGCTCGTCCTATTTTTCAGACGGCTTCATGCTCATCTCATTTTTCACACCTTTTGAAGCTGTTCATATTTTTCACACCTTTTGAAGCTCTTCATATTTTTCACACGTTTTCAGGTTCTTCATGTTTTTCAACACCGCTTCATGCTCCTCCTATTTTTCAGACCGTTTCCTGCGCATCTCATTTTTGACACCTTTGAAAGCTCGTCATATTTTTCACACCTTTTGAAGCTCTTAATATTTTTCACATTTTTTAAGGCTCTTCATGTTTTTCATCACCGTTTCATGCTCCTCATATTTTTCAGACCGTTTCAATCTCCTTATATTTTTGACACCTTTTGAAGCTCTTCATATTTTTCACAACTTTTCAGGCTCTTCATGTTTTTCAAAACCGCTTCATGCTCCTGCTATTTTTCAGACCGTTTCATGCTCCTCATATTTTGACACCTTTTGAAGCTCTTCATATTTTTCACAACTTTTCAGGCTCTTCATGTTTTTCAAAACCGCATCATGCTCCTCCTATTTTTCAGACCCTTTCATGCAAATCTAATTTTTGACACTTTTTGATTCTCTTCATATTTTTCACACCTTTTCAGTCTCTGCATGTTTTTTAACACCAGTTCACGCTCCTCCTCTTTTTCAGACCTTTTCATGCTCCTCATGTATTTCACACCTTTTGAAGCTCTCCATATTTTGCACACCTTTTCAGGCTCTTCATGTTTTTCACAACCACTTCACGCTCCTCCTATTTTTCAGACCATATCACGCTCCTCATATTTTTCACACCTTTTGAAGCTCTTCATATATTTCACACCTTTTCAGGCTCTTCATTTTTTTCAACACCACTTCATGCTCCTCCTATTTTTCAGACCGTTTCATGCTCATCTCATTTTTGACACCTTTTGAAAATCTTCATATTATTCAAACCTTTTGAAGCTCTTCATATTTTTACAAGTTTTCAGTCTCTTCATGTTTTTGAACACCGCATCATGCTCCTCCTATTTTTCAGAATGTTTCATGCTCCTCATGTATTTCACACCTTTTGAGCTCTTCATATTTTTCACACCTTTTCAGGCTCTTCATGTTTTTGAACACCGCATCATGCTCCTCCTATTTTTCAGAATGTTTCATGCTCCTCATTTATTTCACACCTTTTGAAGTTCTTCATATTTTTCACACCTTTTCAGGCTCTTCATGTTTTTCAACACCACTTCATGCTCCTCCTTTTTTGCAGACCGTTTCATGCTCCACATATTTTTGACACCTTTTGAAGCAATTCGTATTTTTCACACGTTTTCAGACAATTCATGTTTTTCAACATCGCTTCATGCTCCTCGTATTTTGCCGACCGTTTCATGCTTTTCATATTTTTGATACCTTTTGAAGCTCTTCAGATATTTCACACCTTTCCAGGCTCTTCATTTTTTCAACACCACTTCATGCTCCTCCAATTTTTCAGATCGTTTCATGCTCATGTCATTTTAACACCTTTTGAAGCTCTTCATATTTTTGACAAATTATGAAGTTCTTCATATTTTTCACACGTTTTCAGGCTCTTCATGATTTTCAACACCGCTTCATGTTCCTCCTATTTTTCAGACCTTTTCATGCTCATCTCTTTTTTGACACCTTTTCAAGCTCTTCATATTTTTCACACCTTTTGAAGCTCTTAATATTTTTCACATTTATGAAGCTCTTCATATTTTCCACACGTTTTCAGACAATTCATGTTTTTCAACATCGCTTGATTCTCCTCCTATTTTTCAGACCATTTCATTCTCCTCATATTTTTGACACCTTTTGAAGCTCTTCATATATTTCACACCTTTTCAGACTTTTCCTTTTTTTCAACACGACTTCATGCTCCTCCTATTTTTCAGACCGTTTCATGCTCATCTCATTTTGGCACCTTTTGAAGCTCTTCATGTTTTTCACATCTTTTGAAGTTCTTCATATTTTTCACAACTTTTCAGGCTCTTTATGATTTTCAACAGCGCTTCATGCTCCTCCTATTTTTCAGACCGTTTCATGCTCCTCATATTTTTGACACCTTTTGAGGCTTTCATATTTTTCACACCTTTTCAGGCTCTTCATGTTTTTCAACACCACTTCATGCTCCTCCTTTTTTGCAGACCATTTCAAGCTACTCATATTTTTAACACCTTTTGAAGCTTTTCATATTTCTCACACCTTTTAAGGCTCTTCATGTTTTTCAACGCCACTTCATGCTCCTCCTTTTTTGCAGACCTTTTCATGCTCCTCATATTTTTGACACATTTTGAAGCTCCTCATATTTTTCACAACTTTTCAGGCTCTTCATGTTTTTCAACACCGCTTCATGCACGTCCTGTTTTTCAGACCGTTTCATGCTCATCTCATTTTTGACACCTTTTGAAGCTTTTCATATTTTTCACACCTTTTCAGGCTCTTCATGTTTTTGAACACCGCATCATGCTCCTTCTATTTTTCAGAATGTTTCATGCTCCTCATGTATTTCACACCTTTTGAAGCTCTTCATATTTTTCACACCTTTTCAGGCTCTTCATGTTTTTGAACACCGCATCATGCTCCTTCTATTTTTCAGAATGTTTCATGCTCCTCATTTATTTCACACCTTTTGAAGCTCTTCATATTTTTCACACCTTTTCAGTCTCTTCATGTTTTTGAACACTGCTTCATGCTCCTCCTATTTATCAGACCCTTTAATGCTTCTCATGTATTTCACACATTTTGAAGCTCTTCATATTTTTCACACCTTTTCAGGCTCATCCTGTTTTTGAACACCTTTTCATGCTCCTCCTATTTTTCAGACCGTTTCTTGCTCCTCATGTTTTGACACCTTTTGATGCTCTTCATATTTTTCACACCTTTTCAGGCTGTTCATGTTTTCAACACCACTTCATGCTCCTCCGATTTTTCAGACCGTTTCATGCTCATCTCATTTTTGACACCTTTTGAATCTCTTCATATTTTTCACACCTTTTGAGGCTGTTCATTTTTTTCACACTTTTTCAAGCTCTTCATGTTTTTCAACACCGCTTCATTCTCCTCCTATTTTTCAGACCGTTTCATGCTCCTTATATTTTTGACATCTTTTGAAGCTCTTCATATTTTTCACACCTTTTCAGGCTCTTCATGTTTTTGAACACGGCTTCATGCTCCTCCTATTTTTCAGACCGTTTCATGCTCCTCCTATTTTTCAGACGGTTTCTTGCTCCTCATATTTTGACACCTTTTGAAGCTCTTCATAATTTTCACACCTTTTCAGGCTCTTCATGTTTTTGAACACGGCTTTATGCTCCTCCTATTTTTCAGACCGTTTCATGCTCCTCATATATTTGACACCGTTTGAAGCTCTTCATATTTTTCACATCTTTTCAGGCTCTTTATGTTTTTCAACACCGCTTCATGCTCCTCCTTTATTTCAGACAGTTTCATTCTCTTCCTATTTTTGACATTTTTGGTTCTTCATATATTTCACACCTTTTCTAGTTCTTCATGTTTTTGAACACTGCTTCATGCTCCTCCTATTCTTCTGACCATTTCATGCTCCTCGTATTTTTGACACCTTTTGAAGCTCTTCGTATTTTTCACACCTTTTCAGGCTCTTCATGTTTTTGAACTTCGCTTCATGCTCCTCCTATTTTTCAGACCCTTTCATGCTCCTCATATTTTTGAACACCTTTTGAAACTCTTCATATTTTTCACACCTTTTCAAGCTGTTCATGTTTTTGAACACCGCTTCATGCTCCTCCTATTTTTCAGACCGTTTCGTGCTCCTCATGTATTTCACACCTTTTGAAGCTCTTCATATTTTTCACACCTTTTCAGGCTCTTCATCTTTTTCAACACCACTTCATGCTTCTCCTATTTCTCAGACAGTTTCAGGCTCCTCATATTTTTGACAGCTTTTGAATCTCTTCATATTTTTCACACCTTTTCATGATCTTCATGTTTTTCAACCCCGTGTCATGCTCCTCCTATTTTTCAGATGGTTTCATGCTCCTCATATTTTTCACACCTTCAAACTCTTCATATTTTTCACACAATTTAAGGCTCTTCATGTTTCTCATCACAGTGTCATGCTCCTCCTATTTTTCAGACGGTTTCATGCTCCTCATAATTTTCACACCTTTAAAGCTCTTCATATTTTTCACACCTTTTAAGGCTCTTCATGTTTTTGAACACCACTTCATGCTCCTCCTATTTTTCAGACCGTTTCATGCTCCTCATATTTTTGACACCTTTTGAAGCTCTTCATATTTTAACACCTTTACAGGCTCTTCATGTTTTTGAACACCATTTCATGCTCCTCATATTTTGACAACTATTGAAACTCTTCATAATTTTCAGACAGTTTCATGCTCCTCATATTTTTGACACCTTTTGAAGCTCTTCATATATTTCACAGCTTTTCAGGCTCTTCAGGATTTTGAACATCGTTTCATGCTCATCCTATTTTTCAGAACGTTCCATGCTCCTCATATTTTTCACACCTTTTGGAGCTCTTCATATTTTTCACACCTTTTCTGGCTCTTCATATTTTTCAACACCACTTCATGCTCCTCCTATGTTTAGAACGTTTAATGCTCCCCATAATTTTGACACCTTTTGAAACTCTTCATATTTTTCACACCTTTTCAGGCTCTTCATGTTGTTTAACGCCGCTTCATGCTCCTGCTATTTTTCTGACCGTTTGATACTTCTCATATTTTCACACCTTTGAAGCTATTCATATTTTTCACACCTTTTCAGGCTCTTCATGTTTTTGAACACCATTTCATGCTCCTCCTATTTTTCAGACCGTTTCATGCTCCTCATATTTTTGACACCTTATGGAGCTCCTCATATTTTTCACACCTTTTCAGGCTCTTCATGTTTTTGAACACCGTTTTATGTTACTCCTATTTTTCCGACCGTTTCATGCTCCTCATATATTTGACACCTTTTGAAGCTCTTCATATTTTTCATACCTTTTCAGGCTCTTCATGTGTTCAACAACGCTTCATGCTCCTCCTATTTTTCAGAAAGTTTCATGCTCCTCATATGTTTGACACTTTTTGAAGCTCTTCATATTTTTTACACCTTTTGAAGCTCTTCATATTTTTCACATCTTTTCAGACTTTTCATGTATTTCAACACCAGGTCATGCTCCTCCTATTTTTCAGAACTTTTCCTGCTCCTCATATTTTTGACACCTTTTGAAGCTCCTCATATATTTCACACCTTGTCAGGCTCTTCATGTTTTTCAACTCCACTTCATGCTACTCATATTTTTCAGACCGTTTCATGCTCCTCATATTTTTGACACTTTTTGAAGCTCTTCATATTTTTCAAACCTTTTCAGGCTCTTCATGTACTTCAACACCGCTTCATGCTCCTCCTATTTTTCAGACCGTTTCAATCTGCTCATATTTTTGACACCTTTTGAAACTCTTCATATATTTCTCACCTTTTCAGGCTCTTCATGTTTCTCAACACAGCTTCATGGTCCTCCTATTTTTCAGACCGTTTCATGCTCCTCATATTTTTGACACCTTATGAAACTCTTCATATATTTCACACCTTTCAGTCTCTTCATGTTTTTCAACTCTGCTTCATGCTCCCCCGATTTTTCAGACCGTTTCATGCTCCTCATATTTTTGACACCTTTTGAAACTCTTCATATTTTTCACACCTTTTCAGGCTCTTCATGTTTTGAACAAAACTTCATGCTCCTCCTATTTTTCAGACAGTTTCATTTTCCTCATATTTTTGACACCTTTTGATGCTCTTCATATATTTCACACCTTTTGAGGCTCCTCATGTATTTCAACACCAATTCATGCTCCTCCTATTTTTCAAACAGTTTCATGCTCCTCCTATTTTTGACACCTTTTGAAATTCTTCATTTATTTCACACCATTTCAGGCTCATCATGTTTTTCAACACCGCTTCATGCTCTTCCTATTTTTAAGACCGTTTCATGCACCTCATAATTTTGAAACCTTTTGAAGCTCTTCATATTTTTCACACATTTTCAGGCTCTTCATGTTTTTCCACACCGTTACAGGCTGGTCATATTTTTCAGACCGTTTCATGTGCCTCATACATTTGACACCTTTTGAAGCTCTTCATATTTTTCACACCTTTTTAAGCTCTTCATATTTTCACACTTTTTCAGGCTCTTGATGTTTTTCAACACCGCTTCATGCTCCTCCTATTTTTCAGACCGTTTCATGCTCATCTCATATTTGACACTTTCTGAAGCTCTTCATATTTTTCACACCTTTTGAAGCTCTTCATATTTTTCACACCTTTTCAGGCTCTTCATGTCTGTCAACACCACTTCATGCTCCTCCTATTTTTCAGACCGTTTCATGCTCCTCATATTTTTGACACATTTTGAAGCTCTTGATATTTTTCACACCTTTTCAGGCTCTTCATGTTTTTGAACACTGCTTCATGCTCCGCCTGTTTTTCAGACCGTTTCATGCTCCTCAAATATTTGACACCTTTTGAAGCTATTCATATTTTTCACAATTTTATAGGCTCTTCATGTTTTTGAACAGCGTTTCATGCTCCTTCTATTTTTCAGACCGTTTCATGCTCCTCATATTTTTCACACCTTTTGAAGCTCTTCATATTTCTCACACCTTTTCAGGCTCTTCATGTTTTTCTACACCACTTCATGCTCCTCCTATTTTTCAGACCGTTTCATGCTCCTCATATTTTTGACACCTTTTGAAGATCTTCATATTTTTCACAACTTTTCAGCCTCTTCATGTTTTTAAACACCGCTTCATGCTCCTCCTATTTTTCAGAATGTTTCATGCTCCTCATATTTTTCACACCTTTTGAAGCTCTTCATATTTTTCACAACTTTTCAGGCTCTTCATGTTTTTGAATACCACTTCATGCTTCTCCTATTTTTCAGAACGTTTCATACTCCTCATAATTTTGACATCTTTTTAACCTCTTCATATTTTTCACACCTTTTCAGGCTCTTCATGTTTTTCAACACCACTTCATGCTCCTCCTATTTTTCAGACCGCTTAATGCTCCTCACGTATTTCACACCTTTTGAAGCTCCTCATATTTTTCACACCTTTTCATGCTCTTCATGTTTTTGAACACGGCTTCATACTCCTCCTATTTTTCAGACCGTTTCATGCTCCTCATATTTTTGAAACCTTTTGAAGCTTTCCATATTTTTCACACCTTTTCAGGCTCTTCATGTTTTTCAACACCACTTCATGCTCCTACTATTTTTCAACCGTTTCATGCTCATGTAATTTTTGACACCTTTTGAAGCTCGTCATATTTTTCACACCTTTTGAAGCTCTTCATATTTTTCACACGTTTTCAGGCTCTTCATGTTTTTCAACACAGCTTCATGCTCCTCCTATTTTTCAGACCGTTTAATCCTCCTCATGTATTTCACACCTTTTGAATCTCTTCATATTTTTCACACGTTTTCAGGCTCTTCATCGTTTTCAACACCGCTTCATGCTCCTCCTATTTTTCAGACCGTTTCATGCTCATCTCATTTTTGACACCTTTTGAAGCTCTTCATATTTGTCACACCTTTTGAAGCGCTTCATATTGTTCATATTTTTGAAGCTCTTCATATTTTCACACGTTTTCAGACTCTTCATGTGTTTCAACACCGCTTCATGCTCCTGCTATTGTTCAGACCGTTTCATGCTCCTCATATTTTTGACACGTTTTGAGGCTTTTCTATTTTTCACATCTTTTCAGCTCTTCATGTTTTTGTACACCGCTTCATGCTCCTCCTATTTTTCAGACCGTTTCATGCTCCTCATATTTTTGACACCTTTTGAAGCTCTCCATATTTTGCACACCTTTTCAGGCTCTTCATGTTTTTCACAACCACTTCACGCTCCTCCTATTTTTCAGACCATATCACGCTCCTCATATTTTTCACACCTTTTGAAGCTCTTCATATATTTCACACCTTTTCAGGCTCTTCATTTTTTTCAACACCACTTCATGCTCCTCCTATTTTTCAGACCGTTTCATGCTCATCTCATTTTTGACACCTTTTGAAAATCTTCATATTATTCAAACCTTTTGAAGCTCTTCATATTTTTACAAGTTTTCAGTCTCTTCATGTTTTTGAACACCGCATCATGCTCCTCCTATTTTTCAGAATGTTTCATGCTCCTCATGTATTTCACACCTTTTGAGCTCTTCATATTTTTCACACCTTTTCAGGCTCTTCATGTTTTTGAACACCGCATCATGCTCCTCCTATTTTTCAGAATGTTTCATGCTCCTCATTTATTTCACACCTTTTGAAGTTCTTCATATTTTTCACACCTTTTCAGGCTCTTCATGTTTTTCAACACCACTTCATGCTCCTCCTTTTTTGCAGACCGTTTCATGCTCCACATATTTTTGACACCTTTTGAAGCAATTCGTATTTTTCACACGTTTTCAGACAATTCATGTTTTTCAACATCGCTTCATGCTCCTCGTATTTTGCCGACCGTTTCATGCTTTTCATATTTTTGATACCTTTTGAAGCTCTTCAGATATTTCACACCTTTCCAGGCTCTTCATTTTTTCAACACCACTTCATGCTCCTCCAATTTTTCAGATCGTTTCATGCTCATGTCATTTTAACACCTTTTGAAGCTCTTCATATTTTTGACAAATTATGAAGTTCTTCATATTTTTCACACGTTTTCAGGCTCTTCATGATTTTCAACACCGCTTCATGTTCCTCCTATTTTTCAGACCTTTTCATGCTCATCTCTTTTTTTACACCTTTTCAAGCTCTTCATATTTTTCACACCTTTTGAAGCTCTTAATATTTTTCACATTTATGAAGCTCTTCATATTTTCCACACGTTTTCAGACAATTCATGTTTTTCAACATCGCTTGATTCTCCTCCTATTTTTCAGACCATTTCATTCTCCTCATATTTTTGACACCTTTTGAAGCTCTTCATATATTTCACACCTTTTCAGACTTTTCCTTTTTTTCAACACGACTTCATGCTCCTCCTATTTTTCAGACCGTTTCATGCTCATCTCATTTTGGCACCTTTTGAAGCTCTTCATGTTTTTCACATCTTTTGAAGTTCTTCATATTTTTCACAACTTTTCAGGCTCTTTATGATTTTCAACAGCGCTTCATGCTCCTCCTATTTTTCAGACCGTTTCATGCTCCTCATATTTTTGACACCTTTTGAGGCTTTCATATTTTTCACACCTTTTCAGGCTCTTCATGTTTTTCAACACCACTTCATGCTCCTCCTTTTTTGCAGACCATTTCAAGCTACTCATATTTTTAACACCTTTTGAAGCTTTTCATATTTCTCACACCTTTTAAGGCTCTTCATGTTTTTCAACGCCACTTCATGCTCCTCCTTTTTTGCAGACCTTTTCATGCTCCTCATATTTTTGACACATTTTGAAGCTCCTCATATTTTTCACAACTTTTCAGGCTCTTCATGTTTTTCAACACCGCTTCATGCACGTCCTGTTTTTCAGACCGTTTCATGCTCATCTCATTTTTGACACCTTTTGAAGCTTTTCATATTTTTCACACCTTTTCAGGCTCTTCATGTTTTTGAACACCGCATCATGCTCCTTCTATTTTTCAGAATGTTTCATGCTCCTCATGTATTTCACACCTTTTGAAGCTCTTCATATTTTTCACACCTTTTCAGGCTCTTCATGTTTTTGAACACCGCATCATGCTCCTTCTATTTTTCAGAATGTTTCATGCTCCTCATTTATTTCACACCTTTTGAAGCTCTTCATATTTTTCACACCTTTTCAGTCTCTTCATGTTTTTGAACACTGCTTCATGCTCCTCCTATTTATCAGACCCTTTAATGCTTCTCATGTATTTCACACATTTTGAAGCTCTTCATATTTTTCACACCTTTTCAGGCTCATCCTGTTTTTGAACACCTTTTCATGCTCCTCCTATTTTTCAGACCGTTTCTTGCTCCTCATGTTTTGACACCTTTTGATGCTCTTCATATTTTTCACACCTTTTCAGGCTGTTCATGTTTTCAACACCACTTCATGCTCCTCCGATTTTTCAGACCGTTTCATGCTCATCTCATTTTTGACACCTTTTGAATCTCTTCATATTTTTCACACCTTTTGAGGCTGTTCATTTTTTTCACACTTTTTCAAGCTCTTCATGTTTTTCAACACCGCTTCATTCTCCTCCTATTTTTCAGACCGTTTCATGCTCCTTATATTTTTGACATCTTTTGAAGCTCTTCATATTTTTCACACCTTTTCAGGCTCTTCATGTTTTTGAACACGGCTTCATGCTCCTCCTATTTTTCAGACCGTTTCATGCTCCTCCTATTTTTCAGACGGTTTCTTGCTCCTCATATTTTGACACCTTTTGAAGCTCTTCATAATTTTCACACCTTTTCAGGCTCTTCATGTTTTTGAACACGGCTTTATGCTCCTCCTATTTTTCAGACCGTTTCATGCTCCTCATATATTTGACACCGTTTGAAGCTCTTCATATTTTTCACATCTTTTCAGGCTCTTTATGTTTTTCAACACCGCTTCATGCTCCTCCTTTATTTCAGACAGTTTCATTCTCTTCCTATTTTTGACATTTTTGGTTCTTCATATATTTCACACCTTTTCTAGTTCTTCATGTTTTTGAACACTGCTTCATGCTCCTCCTATTCTTCTGACCATTTCATGCTCCTCGTATTTTTGACACCTTTTGAAGCTCTTCGTATTTTTCACACCTTTTCAGGCTCTTCATGTTTTTGAACTTCGCTTCATGCTCCTCCTATTTTTCAGACCCTTTCATGCTCCTCATATTTTTGAACACCTTTTGAAACTCTTCATATTTTTCACACCTTTTCAAGCTGTTCATGTTTTTGAACACCGCTTCATGCTCCTCCTATTTTTCAGACCGTTTCGTGCTCCTCATGTATTTCACACCTTTTGAAGCTCTTCATATTTTTCACACCTTTTCAGGCTCTTCATCTTTTTCAACACCACTTCATGCTTCTCCTATTTCTCAGACAGTTTCAGGCTCCTCATATTTTTGACAGCTTTTGAATCTCTTCATATTTTTCACACCTTTTCATGATCTTCATGTTTTTCAACCCCGTGTCATGCTCCTCCTATTTTTCAGATGGTTTCATGCTCCTCATATTTTTCACACCTTCAAACTCTTCATATTTTTCACACAATTTAAGGCTCTTCATGTTTCTCATCACAGTGTCATGCTCCTCCTATTTTTCAGACGGTTTCATGCTCCTCATAATTTTCACACCTTTAAAGCTCTTCATATTTTTCACACCTTTTAAGGCTCTTCATGTTTTTGAACACCACTTCATGCTCCTCCTATTTTTCAGACCGTTTCATGCTCCTCATATTTTTGACACCTTTTGAAGCTCTTCATATTTTAACACCTTTACAGGCTCTTCATGTTTTTGAACACCATTTCATGCTCCTCATATTTTGACAACTATTGAAACTCTTCATATTTTTCAGACAGTTTCATGCTCCTCATATTTTTGACACCTTTTGAAGCTCTTCATATATTTCACAGCTTTTCAGGCTCTTCAGGATTTTGAACATCGTTTCATGCTCATCCTATTTTTCAGAACGTTCCATGCTCCTCATATTTTTCACACCTTTTGGAGCTCTTCATATTTTTCACACCTTTTCTGGCTCTTCATATTTTTCAACACCACTTCATGCTCCTCCTATGTTTAGAACGTTTAATGCTCCCCATAATTTTGACACCTTTTGAAACTCTTCATATTTTTCACACCTTTTCAGGCTCTTCATGTTGTTTAACGCCGCTTCATGCTCCTGCTATTTTTCTGACCGTTTGATACTTCTCATATTTTCACACCTTTGAAGCTATTCATATTTTTCACACCTTTTCAGGCTCTTCATGTTTTTGAACACCATTTCATGCTCCTCCTATTTTTCAGACCGTTTCATGCTCCTCATATTTTTGACACCTTATGGAGCTCCTCATATTTTTCACACCTTTTCAGGCTCTTCATGTTTTTGAACACCGTTTTATGTTACTCCTATTTTTCCGACCGTTTCATGCTCCTCATATATTTGACACCTTTTGAAGCTCTTCATATTTTTCATACCTTTTCAGGCTCTTCATGTGTTCAACAACGCTTCATGCTCCTCCTATTTTTCAGAAAGTTTCATGCTCCTCATATGTTTGACACTTTTTGAAGCTCTTCATATTTTTTACACCTTTTGAAGCTCTTCATATTTTTCACATCTTTTCAGACTTTTCATGTATTTCAACACCAGGTCATGCTCCTCCTATTTTTCAGAACTTTTCCTGCTCCTCATATTTTTGACACCTTTTGAAGCTCCTCATATATTTCACACCTTGTCAGGCTCTTCATGTTTTTCAACTCCACTTCATGCTACTCATATTTTTCAGACCGTTTCATGCTCCTCATATTTTTGACACTTTTTGAAGCTCTTCATATTTTTCAAACCTTTTCAGGCTCTTCATGTACTTCAACACCGCTTCATGCTCCTCCTATTTTTCAGACCGTTTCAATCTGCTCATATTTTTGACACCTTTTGAAACTCTTCATATATTTCTCACCTTTTCAGGCTCTTCATGTTTCTCAACACAGCTTCATGGTCCTCCTATTTTTCAGACCGTTTCATGCTCCTCATATTTTTGACACCTTATGAAACTCTTCATATATTTCACACCTTTCAGTCTCTTCATGTTTTTCAACTCTGCTTCATGCTCCCCCGATTTTTCAGACCGTTTCATGCTCCTCATATTTTTGACACCTTTTGAAACTCTTCATATTTTTCACACCTTTTCAGGCTCTTCATGTTTTGAACAAAACTTCATGCTCCTCCTATTTTTCAGACAGTTTCATTTTCCTCATATTTTTGACACCTTTTGATGCTCTTCATATATTTCACACCTTTTGAGGCTCCTCATGTATTTCAACACCAATTCATGCTCCTCCTATTTTTCAAACAGTTTCATGCTCCTCCTATTTTTGACACCTTTTGAAATTCTTCATTTATTTCACACCATTTCAGGCTCATCATGTTTTTCAACACCGCTTCATGCTCTTCCTATTTTTAAGACCGTTTCATGCACCTCATAATTTTGAAACCTTTTGAAGCTCTTCATATTTTTCACACATTTTCAGGCTCTTCATGTTTTTCCACACCGTTACAGGCTGGTCATATTTTTCAGACCGTTTCATGTGCCTCATACATTTGACACCTTTTGAAGCTCTTCATATTTTTCACACCTTTTTAAGCTCTTCATATTTTCACACTTTTTCAGGCTCTTGATGTTTTTCAACACCGCTTCATGCTCCTCCTATTTTTCAGACCGTTTCATGCTCATCTCATATTTGACACTTTCTGAAGCTCTTCATATTTTTCACACCTTTTGAAGCTCTTCATATTTTTCACACCTTTTCAGGCTCTTCATGTCTGTCAACACCACTTCATGCTCCTCCTATTTTTCAGACCGTTTCATGCTCCTCATATTTTTGACACATTTTGAAGCTCTTGATATTTTTCACACCTTTTCAGGCTCTTCATGTTTTTGAACACTGCTTCATGCTCCGCCTGTTTTTCAGACCGTTTCATGCTCCTCAAATATTTGACACCTTTTGAAGCTATTCATATTTTTCACAATTTTATAGGCTCTTCATGTTTTTGAACAGCGTTTCATGCTCCTTCTATTTTTCAGACCGTTTCATGCTCCTCATATTTTTCACACCTTTTGAAGCTCTTCATATTTCTCACACCTTTTCAGGCTCTTCATGTTTTTCTACACCACTTCATGCTCCTCCTATTTTTCAGACCGTTTCATGCTCCTCATATTTTTGACACCTTTTGAAGATCTTCATATTTTTCACAACTTTTCAGCCTCTTCATGTTTTTAAACACCGCTTCATGCTCCTCCTATTTTTCAGAATGTTTCATGCTCCTCATATTTTTCACACCTTTTGAAGCTCTTCATATTTTTCACAACTTTTCAGGCTCTTCATGTTTTTGAATACCACTTCATGCTTCTCCTATTTTTCAGAACGTTTCATACTCCTCATAATTTTGACATCTTTTTAACCTCTTCATATTTTTCACACCTTTTCAGGCTCTTCATGTTTTTCAACACCACTTCATGCTCCTCCTATTTTTCAGACCGCTTAATGCTCCTCACGTATTTCACACCTTTTGAAGCTCCTCATATTTTTCACACCTTTTCATGCTCTTCATGTTTTTGAACACGGCTTCATACTCCTCCTATTTTTCAGACCGTTTCATGCTCCTCATATTTTTGAAACCTTTTGAAGCTTTCCATATTTTTCACACCTTTTCAGGCTCTTCATGTTTTTCAACACCACTTCATGCTCCTACTATTTTTCAACCGTTTCATGCTCATGTAATTTTTGACACCTTTTGAAGCTCGTCATATTTTTCACACCTTTTGAAGCTCTTCATATTTTTCACACGTTTTCAGGCTCTTCATGTTTTTCAACACAGCTTCATGCTCCTCCTATTTTTCAGACCGTTTAATCCTCCTCATGTATTTCACACCTTTTGAATCTCTTCATATTTTTCACACGTTTTCAGGCTCTTCATCGTTTTCAACACCGCTTCATGCTCCTCCTATTTTTCAGACCGTTTCATGCTCATCTCATTTTTGACACCTTTTGAAGCTCTTCATATTTGTCACACCTTTTGAAGCGCTTCATATTGTTCATATTTTTGAAGCTCTTCATATTTTCACACGTTTTCAGACTCTTCATGTGTTTCAACACCGCTTCATGCTCCTGCTATTGTTCAGACCGTTTCATGCTCCTCATATTTTTGACACGTTTTGAGGCTTTTCTATTTTTCACATCTTTTCAGCTCTTCATGTTTTTGTACACCGCTTCATGCTCCTCCTATTTTTCAGACCGTTTCATGCTCCTCATATTTTTGACACCTTTTGAAGCTCTTCTAATTTTTCACACCTTTTCAGGCACTTCATGTTTTTGAACACCGCATCATAATCCTCCTATTTTTCAGACCGTTTCATGCTCCTCATATTTTTGAAACGTTTTCAAGCTCTTCATATTTTTCACACCTTCTCAGGCTCTTCATGTTTTTCAACTCCGCTTCATGCTCCTCATATTTTTCAGAACGTATCAAGTTCCTCATAGTTTTCACACCTTTTGAAGCTCTTCATACTTTTCATAATTTAAAGATCTTCATATTTTTCACACGATTTCAGACTCTTCCTGTTTTTCAACACCACTTCATGCTTCTGCTACTTATCATACCGTTTCATACTTCTCATATTTTTGACACTTTTTGAGGCTCTTCATATTTTTCACACCTTTTCAGTCTCTGCATGTTTTTGAACACTGTTTCATGCTCCTCATGTATTTCACACCTTTTGAAGCTCTTCATATTTTGCACACCTTTTCAGGCTCTTCATGTTGTTGAACACCGCTTCATCCTCCTCCTATTTTTAAGAGGGTTTCATGCTCGTCATATTTTTGACACATTTTGAAGCTCTTCATATTTTTCACACCTTTTGAAGCTGTTCATATATTTCACACCTTTTCAGGCTCTTCATGTTTTTCAACACCACTTCATGCTCCTCCTATTTTTCAGACCCTTTCATGCTAATCTAATTTTTGACACCTTTTGAAGCTCTTCATATTTTTCACACCTTTTGAAGCTCTTCATATTTTTCACACCTTTTCAGGCTGTGCATGTTTTTGAACATTGCTTGTGCTCGTCCTATTTTCAGACCGTTTCATGCTCCTCATATTTTTGACACCTTTTGAAGCTCTTCATATTTTTCACACTTTTTCAGGCTCTTCATGTTTTTCAACACCGCTTCATGAACCTCCTATTTTTCGGACCGATTCATGCACCTCATATTTTTGACACATTTTGAAGCTCTTCATATTTTTCACCCCTTTACAGGCTCTTCATGGTTTTCAACACCACTTCATGCTCCTCGTATTTTTTAGACCGTTTCATGCTCCTCATATTTTTGACACCTTTTGAAGCTCTGCATATTTTTCACACCTTTTCAGGCTCTTCATGATTTTCAACACCACTTCATGCTCCTGTTTTTCAGACCGTTTCATGCTCATCTCATTTTTGACATCTTTTATAGCTCTTAATATTTTTTACACCTTTTGAAGCTCTTCATAATTTTCATATTTTTGAATCTCTTCATATTTCACACATTTTCAGATTCTTCATGTTTTTCAACACCACTTCAGGCTCCTCCTATTTTTCAGACCCTTTCATGCTAATCTAATTTTTGACACTTTTTGAAGCTCTTCATATTTTTCACACCTTTTCAGTCTCTGCATGTTTTGAACACCGTTTCATGCTCCTCATGTATTTCACACCTTTTGAAGCTCTTCATATTTTGCACACGTTTTCAGGCTCTTCATGTTTTTCAACACAGCTTCATGCTCCTCCTATTTTTCAGACCGTTTAATCCTCCTCATGTATTTCACACCTTTTGAAGCTGTTCATATATTTCACACCTTTTCAGGCTCTTCATGTTTTTCAACACCACTTCATGCTCCTCCTATTTTTCAGACCCTTTCATGCTAATCTAATTTTTGACACCTTTTGAAGCTCTTCATATTTTTCACACCTTTTGAAGCTCTTCATATTTTTCACACCTTTTCAGGCTGTGCATGTGTTTGAACATTGCTTGTGCTCGTCCTATTTTCAGACCGTTTCATGCTCCTCATATTTTTGACACCTTTTGAAGCTCTTCATATTTTTCACACCTTTTCAGGCTCTTCATGTTTTTCAACACCGCTTCATGAACCTCCTATTTTTCGGACCGATTCATGCACCTCATATTTTTGACACATTTTGAAGCTC
Source organism: Dama dama (assembly GCF_033118175.1). NCBI lineage: Eukaryota > Metazoa > Chordata > Mammalia > Artiodactyla > Cervidae > Dama > Dama dama. Next base: position 740,737 of record NW_026870955.1, on the reverse strand, counting down.
TTCATATTTTTCACCCCTTTACAGGCTCTTCATGGTTTTCAACACCACTTCATGCTCCTCGTATTTTTTAGACCGTTTCATGCTCCTCATATTTTTGACACCTTTTGAAGCTCTGCATATTTTTCACACCTTTTCAGGCTCTTCATGATTTTCAACACCACTTCATGCTCCTGTTTTTCAGACCGTTTCATGCTCATCTCATTTTTGACATCTTTTGAAGCTCTTAATATTTTTTACACCTTTTGAAGCTCTTCATAATTTTCATATTTTTGAATCTCTTCATATTTCACACATTTTCAGGTTCTTCATGTTTTTCAACACCGCTTCATCCTCCTCCTATTTTTAAGAGGGTTTCATGCTCGTCATATTTTTGACATATTTTGAAGCTCTTCATATTTTGCACACCTTTTCAGGCTCTTCATGTTTTTGAACACCGCTTCATCCTCCTCCTATTTTTAAGAGGGTTTCATGCTCGTCATATTTTTGACACATTTTGAAGCTCTTCATATATTTCACACCTTTTGAAGCTGTTCATATTTTTCACACCTTTTAAAGCTCTTCATATTTTTCACATGTTTTCATGCTCTTCATGTTTTTCAACACCACCTCATGCTCCTCCTATTTTTCAGACGGTTTCATGTTCTTCATATTTTTGACCCCTTTTGAAGCTCTTCATATTTTTCACAAGTTTTCAGGCTCTTCATGTTTTTGAACACTGCTTCTTGCTCCTCCTAATTTTCAGAGAGTTTCATGCGCCTCATGTAATTCACACCTTTTGAAGGTCTTCATATTTTTCACACCTTTTCAGGCTCTTCATGTTTTTCAACACTGCTTCTTGCTCCTCCTAATTTTCAGAGAGTTTCATGTGCCTCATCTATTTCACACCTTTTGAAGCTCTTCATATTTTTCACACCTTTTCAGGCTCTTCATATTTTTGAACACAGCTTCATGCTCCTCCTATTTTTCAGACCGTTTCATGCTCCTCATATTTTGGACACCTTTTGAAGCTCTTCATATTTTTCACACCTTTTCAGGCTCTTCATATTTTTGAACACAGCTTCATGCTCCTCCTATTTTTCAGACCGTTTCATGCTCCTCATATTTTTGACACTTTTTGAAGCTTTTAATTTTTTTCACATCTTTTCAGGCTCTTCATGTTTTTCAACACCATTTCATGATCCTCCTATTTTTCAGACCGTTTCATGCTCATCTCATTTTTGACACCTTTTGAAGCTTTTCATATTTTTCACACATTTTCATGCTCTTCATATTTTTCCACACCACTTCATGCTTCTCCTAATTTTCAGCCCGTTTCATGCTCCTCATGTATTTCACAGCTTTTGAAGCTCTTCATATTTTTCACACCTTTTCAGACTCTTCATGTTTTTCCACAGCACTTCATGCTTCTCTTATTTTTCAGCCCGTTTCATGCTCTTCATGTATTTCACACCTTTTGAAGCTCTTCATATTTTTCACACCTTTTCAGGCTCTTCATGTTTTTGGTCACCGATTCATGCTCCTCCTATTTTTCAGACCGTTTCATGCTCCTCATATTTTTGACACCTTTTGAAGCTCTTCATATTTTTCACACCTTTTCAGGCTCTTCATGTTTTTGGACACCGCTTCATGATCCTCCTATTTTTCAGAGAGTTTCATGCTCCTCATGTATTTCACACCTTTTGAAGCTCTTCATATTTTTCACACCTTTTCAGGCTCTTCATGTTTTTGATCACCGTTTCATGCTCCTCCTATTTTTCAGACCGTTTCATGCTCATCTCAATTTGTCACCTTTGAAGCTCTTAATATTTTTCACACCTTTTGAAGCTCTTCATATATTTCACACCTTTTCAGTCTCTTCTTTTTTTTTCAACACCACTTCATGCTCCTACTATTTTTCAGACCGTTTCATGCTCATCTCAATTTTGACACCTTTTGAAGCTCTTCATATTTTTCACACATTTTCAGGCTCTTCATGTTTTTGAACATCGCTTCATGCTCCTCCTATTTTTCAGAGAGTTTCATGCTCCTCATGTATTTCACACCTTTTGAAGCTCTTCATATTTTTCACACCTTTTCAGGCTCTTCATGTTTTTGATCACCGTTTCATGCTCCTCCTATTTTTCAGACCGTTTCATGCTCCTCATATTTATGACACCTTTTGAAACTCTTCCTATTTTTCACACCTTTTCATGCTCTTCATGTTTCTGAAAACCGCTTCATGATCCTCCTATTTTTCAGACCGTTTCACTCTCCTCATATATTTCACACCTTTTGAAGCTCTTCATATTTTTCACACCTTTTCATGCTCTTCATGTTTCTGAAAATTGCTTCATGATCCTCCTATTTTTCAGACCGTTTCATTCTCCTCATATATTTCACATCTTTTGAAGCTCTTCATATTTTTCACACCTTTTCATGCTCTTCATGTTTCTGAAAACTGCTTCATGCTCTACCTATTTATCAGACCGTTTCATGCTCCTCATATTTTTGACACCTTTTGCAGCTCTTTATATTTTTCACACTATTTCAGGCTCTTCATGATTTTCAACACCGTTTCATGTTATTCCTATTTTTCAGACCGTTTAAGGCTCATCTCATTTTTGACACCTTTTGAAGCTTTTCATGTTTTTCACAACTTTTCAGGCTCTTCATGTTTTTGAACACCGCTTCATGCTCCTCCTATTTTTCAGAGAGTTTCATGCTCCTCATGTATTTCACACCTTTTGAAGCTCTTCATATTTTCCACACCTTTTCAGGCTCTTCATGTGTTTGATCACCGTTTCATGCTCCTTCTATTTTTCAGATCGTTTCATGCTCTTCATATTTTTGACACCTTTTGAAGCTCTTCATATTTTTCACGTCATTGAAGCTCTTCATATTTTTCACGCCTTTTCAGCCTCTTCATGATTTTCAACACCGCTTCATGCTCCTCGTATTTTTCGGACCGTTTTATGCTCATCTCATTTTTGACACCTTTTGAAGCTCTTCATATTTTTCACACCTTTTGAAGCTCTTCATATTTTTCATATGTTTGAAGCTCTTCATATTTTCACACGTTTTCAGACTCTTCATGTTTTTCAACAACGCTTCATGCCCCTGCTATTTTTCAGACAGTTTCATGCTCCTCATATTTTTGACAGGTTTTGAGGCTTTTCATATTTTTCACACCTTTTCAGGTTCTTCATGTCTTTGAACACCGTTTCATAATCCGCCTATTTTTAAGACCGTTTCATGCTCCTCATATTTTTGACACCTTTAGAACCTCTTCATATTTTACACAGCTTATCAGGCTCTTCATGTTTTTCAACACCGCTTCATGCTCCTCCTCTTTTTCAGAACGTTTCATGCTCATCATATATTTGACAACTTTTGAAGCTCTTGATATTTCTCACACCTTTTCAGGTTCTTCATGTTTTTCAACACCGCTTCATGCTCCTCCTATTTTTCAGACCTTTTCATGCTCATCTCATTTTTGACACCTTTTGAAGCTCTTCATATTTTTCACATCTTTTGAAGCTCTTTATATTTTTCACATATTTTCAGGCTCTTCATGTTTTTGAACACCGCTTGATGCTAATCCTATTGTTCAAACCATATCATGCTCCTCATGTTTTTCACACCTTCTGAATCTCTTCATATTTTTCACACCTTTTCAGGCTCTTCATGTTTTTGAACACCACTTCATGCTCCTTCTATTTTTCAGAGAGTTTCATGCTCCTCATGTATTTCACACCTTTTGAAGCTCTTCATATTTTTCACACCTTTTCAGGCTCTTCATGTTTTTCCACACCACTTCATGCTCCTCCTTTTTTCAGACCGCTTCATGCTCCTCCTCTTTTTCAGACCGTTTCATGCTCCTCATATTTTTGACAACTTTTGAAGCTCTTCTTATTTTTCACACCTTTTCAGGCTCTTCATGATTTTCAAAACAGCTTCATGCTCCTCCTATTTTCACACCATTTCATGCTCATCTCATTTTTGACACCTTTTGAAGCTCCTCTACTTTTGACCTCTTTAGAGGCTCTTCATATTTTTGACAACTTTTCAGGCTCTTCATGTTTTTCAACACCACTTCATGCTCCTCCTATTTTTCAGACCGTTTCATGCTCCTCATATTTTTGACAACTTTTGAAGCTCTTCATATTTTTGACACCTTTGAGGCTCTTCATGTTTTTGAACACCACTTCATGCTCCTCCTATTTTTCAGACCGTTTCATGGTCCTCATATTTTTGACTCCTCTAGAAGCTCTTCATATTTTTCACACCTTTTCAGGCTCTTCATGTTTTTCAACACCGCTTCATGCTCCTCCTAATTTTCAGACCGTTTCATGACCCTCATATTTTTGACACCTTTTGAAGCTCCTCATATATTTCACACCTTTTCAGACTCTTCATGATTTCCAACACCACTTCATTCTCCTCATTTTTTTCACACCGTTTAATGCTCATCTCATTTTTGACACCTTTTGAAGCTCTTCATATTTTTGACACATTTAGAAGCTCTTAATATTTTTTACACCTTTTCAGGCTCTTCATATTTTTCAACACCGCTTATTGCTCCTCCTATTTGTCAGATCGTTCCATGCTCATCTCATTTTTGACAACTTTTGAAGCTCTTCATGTTTTTCACATATAATGAAGCTCTTCATATTTTACACACCTTTTCAGGCTCTTCATGTTTTTCAACACCACTTCATGCTCCTCCTATTTTTCAGACCGTTTCATGCTCCTCATATTTTTGACACCTTTAAAGCTCTTCATATTTTTCACACCTTTTCAGACTCTTCATGTTTTCAACACCGCTTCATGCTCCTCCTATTTTTCAGACCTTTTCATGCTCCTCCTATTTTTCAGACCGTTTCATGCTTCTCATATTTTGACACCTTTTGAAGCTCTTCATATTTTTCACAACTTTTCAGTCTCTTCATGTTTTTCAACACCGCTTCATGCTCCTCCTTTTTTCAGACCGTTTGATGCTCCTCATATTTTTGGCACCTTTTGAAGCTCTTCATATTTTTCACACCTTTTCAGGTCTTCATGTTTTTGAACACCATTTCATGCTCCTCCTATTTTTCAGACCGTTTCATGGTCCTCATATTTTTGACACCTTTTGAAGCTCTTCATATTTTTCACACCTTTTCAGGCTCTTCATGTTTTTCAACACCGCTTCATGCTCCTCCTATGTTTCAGACCGTTTTATGCTCATCATATATTTGACACCTTTTGAAGCTCTTCATGATTTCCACACCTTTTCAGGCTCTTCATGTTTTTGAACACCATTTCATGCTCCTCTTATTTTTTTTTTTATTGTTTTTTTTTTTTAATTTTTTTTAATTATTTTTATTTTTTTTTCCCAGTTGGTTTATCATACATTGATATGAATCAGCCATGGATTTACATGTATTCCCAATCCCAATCCCCCCTCCCATCTCCCTCTCCACCCGATTCCTCTGGGTCTTCCCAGTGCACCAACCCGGAGCACTTGTCTCGTGCATCCTACCTGGGCTGGTGATCTGTTTCACCATAGATAGCATACGTGCTGTTCTTTTGAAATATCCCACCCTCACATTCTCCCACAAAGTTCAAAAGTCTGTTCTGTATTTCTGTGTCTATTTTTCTGTTCTGCATATAGGGTTATCGTTATCACCTTTCTAAATTCCATATACATGTGTCACCATGCCCTAATGTTCTTTATCTTTCTGGCTTACTTCACTCTGTATAATGGGCTCCAGCTTCATCCATCTCATTAGGACTGATTCAAGTGAATTTTTTAATGGCTGAGTAATATTCCATGGTGTATATGTACCACAGCTTTCTTATCCATTCATCTGCTGACGGGCATCTAGGTTGCTTCCATGTCCTGGCTATTATAAATAGTGCTGCGATGAACATTGGGGTGCACGTGTCTCTTTCAGATGAACCTATGGACACCTTATCTTTGACAAAGGAGGCAAGGATATACAATGGAAAAAAGACAACCTCTTTAACAAGTGGTGCTGGGAAAACTGGTCAACCACTTGTAAAAGAATGAAAATAGAACACTTTCTAACACCATACACAAAAATAAACTCAAAATGGATTAAAGATCTAAATGTAAGACCAGAAACTATAAAACTCCTAGAGGAGAAGATAGGCAAAACACTCTCCGACATAAATCAAAGCAAGATCCTCTATGACCCACCTCCCAGAATATTGGAAATAAAAGCAAAACTAAACAAATGGGACCTAATGAAACTTAAAAGCTTTTGCACTACAAAGGAAACTATAAGTAAGGTGAAAAGACAGCCCTCAGATTGGGAGAAAATAATAGCAAATGAAGAAACAGACAAAGGATTAATCTCAAAAATATACAAGCAAATCCTGCAGCTCAATTCCAGAAAAATAAATGACCCAATACAAAATGAGCCAAAGAACTAAACAGACATTTCTCCAAAGAAGACATACAGATGGATAACAAACACATGAAAAGATGCTCAACATCACTCATTATTAGAGAAATGCAAATCAAAACCACAATGAGGTACCATTATATGCCAGTCAGGATGGCTGCTATCCAGAAGTCTACAAGCAATAAATGCTGGAGATGGTGTGGAGAAAAGGGAACCCTCTTACACTGTTGGTGGGAATGCACACTAGTACAGCCGCTATGGAAAACAGTGTGGAGATTTCTTAAAAAACTGGAAATAGAACTGCCATATGACCCAGCAATCCCACTTCTGGGCATACACACTGAGGAAACCAGATCCTCTTATTTTTCAGACCGTTTCAAGCTCCTCATATTTTTTACACCTTTTGAAGCTCTTCATATATTTCACACCTTTTCAGGCTCTTCATGTTTTTGAACACATCTTCATGCTCCTCGTATTTTTCAGACCGTATCATTCTCCTCATATTTTTGAAGCCTTTTGAAGCTCTTCATATTTTTCACACCTTTTCAGGCTCTTCATGTTTTTCAACACCGTTTCATGATCCTCCTATTTTTCAGACCGTTTCATGCTCATCTCATTTTTGACACCTTTTGAAGCTTTTCATATTTTTCACAACTTTTTAGGCTCTTCATGTTTTTGAACATGGCTTCATGCTCCTCCTCTGTTTCAGAGTTTCATGCTCCTCATGTATTTCACACCTTTTGAAGCTCTTCATATTTTTCACACATTTTCAGCATCTTCATGTTTTTGAACACCGTTTCATGCTCCTCCTATTGTTCAGACCGTGTCATGCACCTCATATTTTTCACACCTTTTGAAGCTCTTCATATTTTTCACACCTTTTCAGGCTCCTCATGTTTTTCAACACCGCTTCATTCTCCTCCTCTTTTTCAGACCGCATCATGCTCCTCATATTTTTCAGACCGTTTCATGCACCTCATATTTTTCACACCTTTTGAAGCTCTTCATATTTTTTACACCTTTCTCAGGCTCTTCATTTTTTTCAACACCTCTTCATGCTCCTCCTACTTTTCAGACCATTTAATATTCCTCATGTATTTCACACCTTTTGAAGTTCTTCATATTTTTCACACCTTTTGAAGCTCTTCATATTTTTCACACGTTTTCAGGCTCTTCATGTATTTCAAAACCGCTTCATGCTGCTTCTATTTTTCAGACCGTTTCATGCTCCTCATATTTTTGACCCGTTTGGAAGCTGTTCATATTTTTCACACCTTTTCAGGCTCTTCAGGGTTTTGAACACCACTTCATGCTCCTCCTATTTTTCAGATCGTTTCATGCTCATCTCATTTTTGACACCTTTTGAAACTCTTCATATTTTTCACACCTTTTGAAGCTCTACATATATTTCACACCTTCTCTGGCTCTTCATGTTTTTCAACATCACTTAATGCTCCTCCTATTTTTCAGATCGTTTCATGCTCATCTCATTTTTGACAACTTTTGAAGCTCTTCATGTTTTTCACATATAATGAAGCTCTTCATATTTTACACACCTTTTCAGACTCTTCATGTTTTCAACACCGCTTCATGCTCCTCCTATTTTTCAGACCTTTTCATGCTCCTCCTATTTTTCAGACCGTTTCATGCTTCTCATATTTTGACACCTTTTGAAGCTCTTCATATTTTTCACACCTTTTCAGGCTCTTCATGTTTTTCAACACCGCTTCATGCTCCTCCTCTTTTTCAGACCGTTTCATGCTCCTCATATTTTTGACAACTTTTGAAGCTCTTCTTATTTTTCACACCTTTTCAGTCTCTTCATGATTTTCAAAACGGCTTCATGCTCCTCCTATTTTCACACCATTTCATGCTCATCTCATTTTTGACACCTTTTGAAGCTCCTCTAATTTTGACCCCTTTAGAGGCTCTTCATATTTTTGACAACTTTTCAGGCTCTTCATGTTTTTCAACACCACTTCATGCTCCTCCTATTTTTCAGACCGTTTCATGCTCCTCATATTTTTGACAACTTTTGAAGCTCTTCATATTTTTGACACCTTTTCAGGCTCTTCATGTTTTTCAACACCGCTTCATGCTCCTCCTAATTTTCAGACCCTTTCATGACCCTCATATTTTTGACACCTTTTGAAGCTCCTCATATATTTCACACCTTTTCAGACTCTTCATGATTTCCAACACCACTTCATTCTCCTCATTTTTTTCACACCGTTTAATGCTCATCTCATTTTTGACACCTTTTGAAGCTCTTCATATTTTTGACACATTTAGAAGCTCTTCATATTTTTTACACTTTTTCAGGCTCTTCATATTTTTCAACACCGCTTATTGCTCCTCCTATTTGTCAGACCGTTTCATGCTCATCTCATTTTTGACAACTTTTGAAGCTCTTCATGTTTTTCACATATAATGAAGCTCTTCATATTTTACACACCTTTTCAGACTCTTCATGTTTTCAACACCGCTTCATGCTCCTCCTATTTTTCAGACCTTTTCATGCTCCTCCTATTTTTCAGACCGTTTCATGCTTCTCATATTTTGACACCTTTTGAAGCTCTTCATATTTTTCACAACTTTTCAGTCTCTTCATGTTTTTCAACACCGCTTCATGCTCCTCCTTTTTTCAGACCGTTTGATGCTCCTCATATTTTTGGCACCTTTTGAAGCTCTTCATATTTTTCACACCTTTTCAGGTCTTCATGTTTTTGAACACCATTTCATGCTCCTCCTATTTTTCAGACCGTTTCATGGTCCTCATATTTTTGACACCTTTTGAAGCTCTTCATATTTTTCACACCTTTTCAGGCTCTTCATGATTTCCAACACCACTTCATTCTCCTCATTTTTTTCACACCGTTTAATGCTCATCTCATTTTTGACACCTTTTGAAGCTCTTCATATTTTTGACACATTTAGAAGCTCTTCATATTTTTTACACTTTTTCAGGCTCTTCATATTTTTCAACACCGCTTATTGCTCCTCCTATTTGTCAGACCGTTTCATGCTCATCTCATTTTTGACAACTTTTGAAGCTCTTCATGTTTTTCACATATAATGAAGCTCTTCATATTTTACACACCTTTTCAGACTCTTCATGTTTTCAACACCGCTTCATGCTCCTCCTATTTTTCAGACCTTTTCATGCTCCTCCTATTTTTCAGACCGTTTCATGCTTCTCATATTTTGACACCTTTTGAAGCTCTTCATATTTTTCACAACTTTTCAGTCTCTTCATGTTTTTCAACACCGCTTCATGCTCCTCCTTTTTTCAGACCGTTTGATGCTCCTCATATTTTTGGCACCTTTTGAAGCTCTTCATATTTTTCACACCTTTTCAGGTCTTCATGTTTTTGAACACCATTTCATGCTCCTCCTATTTTTCAGACCGTTTCATGGTCCTCATATTTTTGACACCTTTTGAAGCTCTTCATATTTTTGACACCTTTTCAGACTCTTCATGTTTTTCAACACCGCTTCATGCTCCTCCTAATTTTCAGACCGTTTCATGGTCCTCATATTTTTGACTCCTCTAGAAGCTCTTCATATTTTTCACACCTTTTCAGGCTCTTCATGTTTTTCAACACCGCTTCATGCTCCTCCTAATTTTCAGACCGTTTCATGACCCTCATATTTTTGACACCTTTTGAAGCTCCTCATATATTTCACACCTTTTCAGACTCTTCATGATATCCAACACCACTTCATTCTCCTCATTTTTTTCACACCGTTTAATGCTCATCTCATTTTTGACACCTTTTGAAGCTCTTCATATTTTTGACACATTTAGAAGCTCTTCATATTTTTTACACCTTTTCAGGCTCTTCATATTTTTCAACACCGCTTATTGCTCCTCCTATTTGTCAGACCGTTTCATGCTCATCTCATTTTTGACAACTTTTGAAGCTCTTCATGTTTTTCACATATAATGAAGCTCTTCATATTTTACACACCTTTTCAGGCTCTTCATGTTTTTCAACACCGCTTCATGCTCCTCCTATTTTTCAGACCGTTTCATGCTCCTCATATTTTTGACACCTTTAAAGCTCTTCATATTTTTCACACCTTTTCAGACTCTTCATGTTTTCAACACCGCTTCATGCTCCTCCTATTTTTCAGACCTTTTCATGCTCCTCCTATTTTTCAGACCGTTTCATGCTTCTCATATTTTGACACCTTTTGAAGCTCTTCATATTTTTCACAACTTTTCAGTCTCTTCATGTTTTTCAACACCGCTTCATGCTCCTCTTTTTTCAGACCGTTTGATGCTCCTCATATTTTTGGCACCTTTTGAAGCTCTTCATATTTTTCACACCTTTTCAGGTCTTCATGTTTTTGAACACCATTTCATGCTCCTCCTATTTTTCAGACCGTTTCATGGTCCTCATATTTTTGACACCTTTTGAAGCTCTTCATATTTTTCACACCTTTTCAGGCTCTTCATGTTTTTCAACACCGCTTCATGCTCCTCCTATGTTTCAGACCGTTTTATGCTCATCATATATTTGACACCTTTTGAAGCTCTTCATAATTTCCACACCTTTTCAGGCTCTTCATGTTTTTGAGCACCATTTCATGCTCCTCTTATTTTTTTTTTATTGTTTTTTTTTTAAATTTTTTTTTATTATTTTTATTTTTTTTTTCCCAGTCGGTTTATCATACATTGATATGAATCAGCCATGGATTTACATGTATTCCCAATCCCAATCCCCCCTCCCACCTCCCTCTCCACCCGATTCCTCTGGGTCTTCCCAGTGCACTAAGCCGGAGCACTTGTCTCGTGCATCCTACCTGGGCTGGTGATCTGTTTCACCATAGATAGCATACGTGCTGTTCTTTTGAAATATCCCACCCTCACATTCTCCCACAAAGTTCAAAAGTCTGTTCTGTATTTCTGTGTCTATTTTTCTGTTCTGCATATAGGGTTATCGTTATCACCTTTCTAGATTCCATATACATGTGTCACCATGCTCTAATGTTCTTTATCTTTCTGGCTTACTTCACTCTGTATAATGGGCTCCAGCTTCATCCATCTCATTAGGACTGATTCAAGTGAATTTTTTAATGGCTGAGTAATATTCCATGGTGTATATGTACCACAGCTTTCTTATCCATTCATCTGCTGACGGGCATCTAGGTTGCTTCCATGTCCTGGCTATTATAAATAGTGCTGCGATGAACATTGGGGTGCACGTGTCTCTTTCAGACGAACCTATGGACACCTTATCTTTGACAAAGGAGGCAAGGATATACAATGGAAAAAAGACAACCTCTTTAACAAGTGGTGCTGGGAAAACTGGTCAACCACTTGTAAAAGAATGAAAATAGAACACTTTCTAACACCATACACAAAAATAAACTCAAAATGGATTAAAGATCTAAATGTAAGACCAGAAACTATAAAACTCCTAGAGGAGAAGATAGGCAAAACACTCTCCGACATAAATCAAAGCAAGATCCTCTATGACCCACCTCCCAGAATATTGGAAATAAAAGCAAAACTAAACAAATGGGACCTAATGAAACTTAAAAGCTTTTGCACTACAAAGGAAACTATAAGTAAGGTGAAAAGACAGCCCTCAGATTGGGAGAAAATAATAGCAAATGAAGAAACAGACAAAGGATTAATCTCAAAAATATACAAGCAAATCCTGCAGCTCAATTCCAGAAAAATAAATGACCCAATACAAAATGAGCCAAAGAACTAAACAGACATTTCTCCAAAGAAGACATACAGATGGATAACAAACACATGAAAAGATGCTCAACATCACTCATTATTAGAGAAATGCAAATCAAAACCACAATGAGGTACCATTATATGCCAGTCAGGATGGCTGCTATCCAGAAGTCTACAAGCAATAAATGCTGGAGATGGTGTGGAGAAAAGGGAACCCTCTTACACTGTTGGTGGGAATGCACACTAGTACAGCCGCTATGGAAAACAGTGTGGAGATTTCTTAAAAAACTGGAAATAGAACTGCCATATGACCCAGCAATCCCACTTCTGGGCATACACACTGAGGAAACCAGATCCTCTTATTTTTCAGACCGTTTCAAGCTCCTCATATTTTTTACACCTTTTGAAGCTCTTCATATATTTCACACCTTTTCAGGCTCTTCATGTTTTTCAACACCGCTTCATGCTCCTCCTATTTTTCAGACCGTTTCATGGTCCTCATGTTTTTGTCACCTTTTGAAGCTCTTCATATTTTTCACACCTTTTCATGCTCTTCATGTTTTTGAACACCATTTCATGCTCCTCCTATTTTTTAAACCGTTTCATGCTCCTCATATTTTTCACACATTTTGAAGCTCTTCATATTTTTCACACCTTTTCAGGCTCTTCATATTTTACAACAAGTTTTCATGCTCCTCCTATTTTTCAGACCGTTTAATGCTCCCCATAATTTTGACACCTTTTGAAGCGCTTCATAATTATCACACCTTTTCAGGCTCTTCATGTTTTTCAAATTTGCTTCTGCTCCTCCTATTTTTCAGTCCGTTTCATGCTCCTCATATTTTTGACACCTTTTGAAGCTCTTCATATTTTTCACAGCTTTTCAGGCTCTTCATGTTTTTCAACACCGCTTTATTCTCCTCATATTTTTCAGACCGTTTCATGCTCCTCATATTTTTGACACCTTTTGAAGCTCTTCATATTTTTCACACCTTTTCAGGCTCTTCATGTTTTTGAACACCACCTCATGTTCCTCCTAATTTTCAGACCGTTACATGCTCCTCATATATTTGATATCTTTTGAAGCTCTTCATATTTTTCACACATTTTATGCACTTCTTGTTTTCAACACCACATCATGCTCCTTCTATTTTTCAAACCGTTTCATGCTCCTCATATTTTGGATATCTTTTGAGGCTCGTCATATTTCTAACAACTTTTCAGGCTCTTCATGTTTTCAACACAGTTTCATGCTCCTCCTATTTTTCAGACCGTTTCATGCGCCTCATATTTTGACTCCTTTTGAAGCTCTTCATATTTTTCACACATTTTCAGGCTCTTCATGTTTTTCAACACCGTTTCTTGCTCATCCTCTTTTTCAGACCGTTTCATGCCACTCATATTTTTGACACCTTTTCAAGCTCTTCACATTTTTCAAACCTTTTCAGGCTCTTCATGTTTTTGAACAACGTTTAATGCTCCTCCTATTTTTCAGACAGTTTCATGCCCCTCATATTTTTGACACCTTTTCAAGCTCTTCACATTTTTCAAAACATTTCAGGCTCTTCATGTTTTGAACACCGTTTCATCCTCCTCCTAATTTTCAGACCGTTTCATGCTCCTCATATATTTGACACCTTTGAAGCTCTTCATATTTTTCACAACTTTTCAGGTTCTTCATGTTTTCAACACCACTTCATGCTCCTCCTATATTTCTGACCGTGTCATGCTCCTCATATTTTTGACAACTTTTGAAGCTCTTCATATTTTTCACACCTTTTCAGGCTCTTCATGTTTTTCTACACCGCTTCATGCTCCTCCTATTTTTGACATCTTTTGAAGCTCTTCACATATCTCACACCTTTTCAGGGTTTTCATATTTTTGAACACCGTTTCATGCTCCTCATATTTTTCAGACCGTTTCATGCTCCTCATATTATTGACACCTTTTGAAGCTCTTCATATATTTCACACCTTTTCAGGCTCTTCATGTTTTTCAAATTTGCTTCTGCTCCTCCTATTTTTCAGACCGTTTCAAGCTCCTCATATTTTTTACACCTTTTGAAACTCTTCATATATTTCACAACTTTTCAGGCTCTTCATGTTTTTGAACACATCTTCATGCTCCTCCTATTTTTCAGACCGTTTCATTCTCCTCATATTTTTGAAGCCTTTTGAAGCTCTTCATATTTTTCACACCTTTTCAGGCTCTTCATGTTTTTCAACACCGTTTCATGATCCTCCTATTTTTCAGACCGTTTCATGCTCATCTCATTTTTGACACCTTTTGAAGCTTTTCATATTTTTCACAACTTTTTAGGCTCTTCATGTTTTTGAACACGGCTTCATGCTCCTCCTCTGTTTCAGAGTTTCATGCTCCTCATGTATTTCACACCTTTTGAAGCTCTTCATATTTTTCACACATTTTCAGCCTCTTCATGTTTTTGAACACCGTTTCATGCTCCTCCTGTTTTTCAGACCGTTTCATGCTGCTCAGATTTTTGACACCTTTTGAAGTTCTTCATATTTTTCACACCTTTTCAGGCTCTTCACGTTTTTCAACACCACTTCATGCTCCTCCTATTTTTCAGGCCGTTTCATGCTCCTCATATTTTTGACACCTTTTGAAGTTCTTCATATTTTTACACCTTACAGGCTCTTCATGATTTTCAACACCACTTCATGCTCCTCCTAATTTTCAGACCGTTTCATGCTCCTCATATTTTTGACACCTTTTGAAGCTCTTCAGATTTTTCACACCTTTTCAGGCTCTTCATATTTTTCAACACCGCTTCATGCTCCTCCTATTTTTCAGACCGTTTCATGCTCCTCATCTTTTTGACACGTTTTGAAACTCTTCATATTTATCACACCTTTTCAGGCTCTTCATGTTTTTCAACACCATTTCATGCTCCTCCTTTTTTTCAGACCGTTTTATGCTCCTCATATATTTGACACCGTTTGAAGCTCTTCATAATTTCCACACCTTTTCAGGCTCTTCATGTTTTTGAACACCGTTTCATGCTCCTCTTATTTTTTTTTTATTGTTATTTTTTTTATTTTTTTTTTATTATTTTTATTTTTTTTCCCAGTCGGTTTTGTCATACATTGATATGAATCAGCCATGGATTTACATGTATTCCCAGTCCCGATTCCCCCTCCCACCTCCCTCTCCACCCGATTCCTCTGGGTCTTCCCAGTGCACCAAGCCGGAGCACTTGTCTCGTGCATCCTACCTGGGCTGGTGATCTGTTTCACCATAGATAGCATACATGCTGTTCTTTTGAAATATCCCACCCTCACATTCTCCCACAAAGTTTAAAAGTCTGTTCTGTATTTCTGTGTCTCTTTTTCTGTTCTGCATATAGGGTTATCGTTGTCACCTTTCTAAATTCCATATACATGTGTCAGTATGCTGTAATGTTCTTTATCTTTCTGGCTTACTTCACTCTGTATAATGGGCTCCAGCTTCATCCATCTCATTAGGACTGATTCAAATGAATTCTTTTTAATGGCTGAGTAATATTCCATGGTGTATATGTACCACAGCTTTCTTATCCATTCATCTGCTGACGGGCATCTAGGTTGCTTCCATGTCCTGGCTATTATAAACAGTGCTGCGATGAACATTGGGGTGCACGTGTCTCTTTCAGACGAACCTATGGACACCTTATCTTTGACAAAGGAGGCAAGGATATACAATGGAAAAAAGACAACCTCTTTAACAAGTGGTGCTGGGAAAACTGGTCAACCACTTGTAAAAGAATGAAAATAGAACACTTTCTAACACCATACACAAAAATAAACTCAAAATGGATTAAAGATCTAAATGTAAGACCAGAAACTATAAAACTCCTAGAGGAGAAGATAGGCAAAACACTCTCTGACATAAATCAAAGCAAGATCCTCTATGACCCACCTCCCAGAATATTGGAAATAAAAGCAAAACTAAACAAATGGGACCTAATGAAACTTAAAAGCTTTTGCACTACAAAGGAAACTATAAGTAAGGTGAAAAGACAGCCCTCAGATTGGGAGAAAATAATAGCAAATGAAGAAACAGACAAAGGATTAATCTCAAAAATATACAAGCAAATCCTGCAGCTCAATTCCAGAAAAATAAATGACCCAATACAAAATGAGCCAAAGAACTAAACAGACATTTCTCCAAAGAAGACATACAGATGGATAACAAACACATGAAAAGATGCTCAACATCACTCATTATTAGAGAAATGCAAATCAAAACCACAATGAGGTACCATTACATGCCAGTCAGGATGGCTGCTATCCAGAAGTCTACAAGCAATAAATGCTGGAGAGGGAGTGGAGAAAAGGGAACCCTCTTATACTGTTGGTGGGAATGCACACTAGTACAGCCGCTATGGAAAACGGTGTGGAGATTTCTTAAAAAACTGGAAATAGAACTGCCATATGACCCAGAAATTCCACTTCTGGGCATACACACTGAGGAAACCAGATCCTTTTATTTTTCAGACCGTTTCAAACTCCTCATATTTTTTACACCTTTTGAAGCTCTTCATATATTTCACACCTTTTTCAGGCTCTTCATGTTTTTCAACACAACTTCATGCTCCTATTTTTCAAACAGTTTCATGGTCCTCATATTTTTGACACCTTTTGAAGCTCTTCATATTTTTCACACCTTTTCAGGCTGTACATGTTTTTGAACACCACTTCATGCTCCTCCTATTTTTCAGACCGTTTCTTGCTCCTCATGTATTTCACACATTTTGAAGCTCTTCATATTTTTCACACCTTTTCAATGTCTTCATGTTTTTGATCACTGTTTCATGCTGCTCCTGTTTTTCAGACCATTTCATGATACTCATATTTTTGACACCTTTTGAAGCTCTTCATATTTTTCACACATTTTCAGGCTGTTTATAGTTTTCAACACCGCTGCATGATTCTCCTATATTTGAGACCATTTCAT
The DNA here is from genome assembly GCF_033118175.1 of Dama dama. Lineage (NCBI taxonomy): Eukaryota > Metazoa > Chordata > Mammalia > Artiodactyla > Cervidae > Dama > Dama dama. The sequence goes on along the minus strand of NW_026870955.1, from coordinate 723,693 downwards.
GCTCCTCATATTTTTGACATTTTTTGAAGCTCTTCATATTTTTCACACCTTTTGAAGCTCTTCCTATGTTTCACAGGTTTTCAGGCTCTTCATGTTTTTCAACACCGCTTCATGCTCCTCCTATTTTTCCGACCGTTTCATGCTCATCTCATTTTTGACACCTTTTGAAGGTCTTCATATTTTTCACACCTTTTGAAGCTCTTCATATTTTTCACGTCTTTTCAGGCTCTTCATGTTTTTCAACACCACTTCTAGCTCCTCCTATTTTTCAGAGAGATACATGCTCCACATATATTTCACACCTTTTGAAGCTCTTCATATTTTACACACTTTTTCAGGCTCTTCATTTTTTTCCACACCACTTCATGCTTCTCCTATTTTTCAGACCGTTTCATGCTCCTCATGTATTTCAACCTTTGAAGCTTTTCAAATTTTTCACACATTTTCAGGCTCTTCATGTTTTTGAACACCATTTCATGCTCCTCCTATTTTTCAGACCGTTTCACGCTTTTCATATTTTTGACATCTTTTGAAGCTCTTCATATTTTTCACACCTTTTGAAGCTCCTCATATATTTCACACCTTTTGAAGCTCTTCATATTTTTCACACATTTTCAGGCTCTTCATGTTTTTGAACACCACTTCATGCTCCTCCTTTTTTTCAGAGAGTTTCATGCTCCTCATGTATTTCACACCTTTTGAAGCTCTTCATATTTTTCACACCGTTTCAGGCTGTTCATGTTTTTCCACATCACTTCATGCTTCTCCTATTTTTCAGACCGTTTCATGCTCCTCATGTATATCACACCTTTGAAGCTTTTCATATTTTTCACACCTTTTCAGGCTCTTCATGTTTTTGAACACCATTTAATGCTCCTCCTATTTTTCAGACAGTTTCATGCTCTTCATATTTTTGACACCTTTTGAAGCTCTTCATATTTTTCACACCTTTTCAGGCTCTTCATATATTTCACACCTTTTCAGGCCCTTCATGTTTTTGAACACCATTTCATGCTCCCCCTATTTTTCAGACCGTTTCATGCTCTTCATATTTTTGACAGCTTTTGAAGCTCTCCATATTTTTCACACCTTTTGAAGCTCTTCATACTTTTCACACTTTTTCAGGCTCTTCGTGTTTTTGAACACCGCTTCATGCTCCCCCTATTTTTCAGACCGTTTCATCCTCTTCATATTTTTGACACCTTTTGAAGCTCTCCATATTTTTCACACCTTTTGAAGCTCTTCATATTTTTCACAACGTTTCAGGCTCTTCAAGTTTTTGAACACGCTTCATGCTCCTCCTATTTTTCAGACCGTTTTAGGCTCTTCATATTTTTTTTACACCTTTTGACGCTCTTCATATTTTTCACATCTTTTCAGGCTCTTCAGGTTTTTCAACACCACTTAATGCTCCTGCTATTTTTCAGACCGTTTAATGCTCCTCATGTAGTTCAAACCTTTTGAAGCTCTTCATATTTTTCACCCCTTTTCAGGCTCTTCATGTTTTTGAACACCGCTTCATGCTCCTCCTATTTTTCAGACGGTTTCATGCTCTTCATATTTTAGACAACTTTTGAAGCTCGTCATATTTTTCACACCTTTTCAGGCTCTTCATATTTTTGAACATCGCTTCATGCTCCTTTATTTTTCAGACAATTTCTTGCTCCTCATATTTTTAAAACCTTTTGAAGCTCTTCAAATTTTTCACACCTTTTCAGGCACTTCATGTTTTTGAACACCGCTTCATGCTCCTCCTATATTTCAGACCGTTTCATGCTCTTCATATATTTGACACCTTTTGAAGCTCTTCATATTTTTCACAACTTTTCAGGCTCTTCATGTTTGTGAACACCGCTTCATGCTCCTCCTATTTTTCATACCGTTTCATGCTCCTCATGTATTTCACACCTTTTGAAGCTCTTCATATTTTTCCCACCTTTTCAGGCTCTTCATGTTTTTCAACACCAGTTCATGCTCCTCCTATTTTTCAGACCGTTTCAAGCTCCTCATAATTTTCACACCTTTTAAAGCTCTTCTTATTTTTCACACCTTTTCATGTTCTTCATGTTTTTGAACACCGCTTCATCTTTCTCCTGTTTTTAAGACCGTTTCATGCTCCTCATATTTTTGCCACCTTTTGAAGCTCTTCATATTTTGCACACCTTTTCAGGCTCTTCATGTTTTTCACAAGCACTTCACGCTCCTCCTATTTTTCAGAACGTATCATGCTCCTCATATTTTTGACACCTTTTGAAGCTCTTCATATTTTTCACACCTTTTGAAGCTCTTCTTATATTTCACACCTTTTCAGGCTCTTCATGTTTTTGAACAAAACTTCATGCTTCTCCTATTTGTCAGACCGTTTAATGCTCCTCATGTATTTCACACCTTTTGAGGCTCTTCATATTTTTCACACCTTTTCAGGCTTTTCATGTTTTTGAACAGCGCTTCATGCTCCTCATATTTTTCAGAAGGTTTCATGCTCATCTCACTTTTGACACCTTTTGAAGCTCTTCATGTTTTTCACACCTTTTCAGGCTCTTCATGTTTTTCAACACCGCTACATGATCCTCCTATTTTTCAGACCGTTTCCTGCTCCTCATATTTTTGACACCTTTTGAAGCTCTTCATATATTTCACACCGTTTCAGGCTCTTCATGTTTTTCAACACCGCTTCATGCTCCTCCTATTTTTCAGACCGTTTCTTGATGCTCATATTTTTGACACCTTTTGAGGCTCTTCATATTTTTCACACCTTTTCAGCCTGTTCATGTTTTTGAACACAGTTTCATACTCCTCCTATTTTTCAGCCCAATTAATGCTCCTCATATTTTTCACACCTTTGGAAGCACTTCATTTTTTTTCACACCTTTTCAGGCTCTTCACTTTTATCAACACCGCTTCATGCTCCTCCTATTTTTCAGACCGTTTCATGCTCCTCATATTTTTCACACCTTTGGAACCACTTCATATTTTTTCACACCTTTTCAGGCTCTTCATGTTTTTCAACACCGCTTAATGCTCCTCATATTTTTCAGACCGTTTCATGCTCCTCATATTTTTGACACCTTTTGAATCTCTTCCTATATTTCACACCTTTTCAGGCTCTTCATGTTTATGAACACCTTTTCATGCTCCTTCTACTTTTCAGACCGTTTCATGCTACTCATATTTTTGACACCTTTTGAAGCTCTTCATTTTTTTCACACCTTTTCAAGCTCTTCATATTTTTCAACACCGTTTCATATTCCTCCTATTTTTCAGACCGTTTCATGCTCCTCATATTTTTGACAGCTTCTGAAGCTCTTCATATATTTCACATCTTTTCAGGCTCTTCATGTTTTTCAACACCTCTTCATGCACCTCCTATATTTCAGACCGTTTCATGCTCCTCATATTTTGTCACATTTTGAAGCTCTTCATATTTTTCACACATTTCAGTCTCTTCATGTTTTTGAATACTGCTTAATGCTCCTCCTATTTTTCAGAGCGATTCATGCTCCTCATATTTTTGACACGTTTTGAAGCTCTTCATATTTTTCACACCTTTTCAGGCTCTTCATGTTTTTGAACACCACTTAATGCTCCTCCTATTTTCAGATTGTTTCATGCTCCTCATATTTTTGACACCTTTTGAAGCTCTTCATATTTTTCACACCTTTTCAGGCTCTTCATGTTTTTGAACACCGTTTCATGCTCCTCTTATTTTTTTTTTATTGTTATTTTTTTTTATTTTTTTTATTTTTTTTTCCAGTTTGTTTTGTCATACTTTGATATGAATCAGCCATGGATTTACATGTATTCCCAGTCCCGATTCCCCCTCCCACCTCCCTCTCCACCCGATTCCTCTGGGTCTTCCCAGTGCACCAAGCCGGAGCACTTGTCTCGTGCATCCTACCTGGGCTGGTGATTTGTTTCACCATAGATAGCATACATGCTGTTCTTTTGAAATATCCCACCCTCACATTCTCCCACAAAGTTTAAAAGTCTGTTCTGTATTTCTGTGTCTCTTTTTCTGTTCTGCATATAGGGTTATCGTTGTCACCTTTCTAAATTCCATATACATGTGTCAGTATGCTGTAATGTTCTTTATCTTTCTGGCTTACTTCACTCTGTAAAATGGGCTCCAGCTTCATCCATCTCATTAGGACTGATTCAAATGAATTCTTTTTAATGGCTGAGTAATATTCCATGGTGTATATGTACCACAGCTTTCTTATCCATTCATCTGCTGACGGGCATCTAGGTTGCTTCCATGTCCTGGCTATTATAAACAGTGCTGCGATGAACATTGGGGTGCACGTGTCTCTTTCAGACGAACCTATGGACACCTTATCTTTGACAAAGGAGGCAAGGATATGCAATGGAAAAAAGACAACCTCTTTAACAAGTGGTGCTGGGAAAACTGGTCAACCACTTGTAAAAGAATGAAAATAGAACACTTTCTAACACCATACACAAAAATAAACTCAAAATGGATTAAAGATCTAAATGTAAGACCAGAAACTATAAAACTCCTAGAGGAGAAGATAGGCAAAACACTCTCCGACATAAATCAAAGCAAGATCCTCTATGACCCACCTCCCAGAATACTGGAAATAAAAGCAAAACTAAACAAATGGGACCTAATGAAACTTAAAAGCTTTTGCACTACAAAGGAAACTATAAGTAAGGTGAAAAGACAGCCCTCAGATTGGGAGAAAATAATAGCAAATGAAGAAACAGACAAAGGATTAATCTCAAAAATATACAAGCAAATCCTGCAGCTCAATTCCAGAAAAATAAATGACCCAATAAAAAATGAGCCAAAGAACTAAACAGACATTTCTCCAAAGAAGACATACAGATGGATAACAAACACATGAAAAGATGCTCAACATCACTCATTATTAGAGAAATGCAAATGAAAACCACAATGAGATACCACTACATGCCAGTCAGGATGGCTGCTATCCAAAAGTCTACAAGCAATAAATGCTGGAGAGGGAGTGGAGAAAAGGGAACCATCTTATACTGTTGGTGGGAATGCACACTAGTACAGCCGCTATGGAAAACGGTGTAGAGATTTCTTAAAAAACTGGAAATAGAACTGCCATATGACCCAGCAATCCCACTTCTGGGCATACACACTGAGGAAACCAGATCCTCTTATTTTTCAGACCGTTTCAAACTCCTCATATTTTTTACACCTTTTGAAGCTCTTCATATATTTCACACCTTTTCAGACTCTTCATGTTTTTCAACACCGCTTCATGCTCCTCCTATTTTTCAGACCGTTTCATGGTCCTCATATTTTTTACACCTTTTGAAGCTCTTCATATATTTCACACCTTTTCAGGCTCTTCATGTTTTTCAACACCGCTTAATGCTCCTCATATTTTTCAGACCGTTTCATGCTCCTCATATTTTTGACACCTTTTGAATCTCTTCCTATATTTCACACCTTTTCAGGCTCTTCATGTTTTTGAACACCTTTTCATGCTCCTTCTACTTTTCAGACCGTTTCATGCTACTCATATTTTTCACACCTTTTGAAGCTCTTCATTTTTTTCACACCTTTTCAAGCTCTTCATATTTTTCAACACCGTTTCATATTCCTCCTATTTTTCAGACCGTTTCATGCTCCTCATATTTTTGACAGCTTCTGAAGCTCTTCATATATTTCACATCTTTTCAGGCTCTTCATGTTTTTCAACACCTCTTCATGCACCTCCTATATTTCAGACCGTTTCATGCTCCTCATAATTTTGACACCTTTGAAGCTCTTCATATTTTTCAAACCTTTTCAGGCTCTTCATGTTTTTCAACACCACTTCATGCACCACCTATATTTCAGACCGTTTCATGCTCCTCATATTTTGTCACATTTTGAAGCTCTTCATATTTTTCACACATTTCAGTCTCTTCATGTTTTTGAATACTGCTTAATGCTCCTCCTATTTTTCAGAGCGATTCATGCTCCTCATATTTTTGACACGTTTTGAAGCTCTTCATATTTTTCACACCTTTTCAGGCTCTTCATGTTTTTGAACACCGCTTCATGCTCCTCCTATTTTCAGATTGTTTCATGCTCCTCATATTTTTGACACCTTTTGAAGCTCTTCATATTTTTCACACTTTTTCAGGCTCTTCAAGTTTTTAAACAACGCTTCATGCTCCTCCTAATTGTCAGACCGTTTCATGATCCTCATATTTTTGCCACCTTTTGAAGCTCTTCATATTTTTCACACCTCTTCAGGCTCTTCATGTTTTTGAACAGCGTTTCATGCTCCTCCTATTTTTCAGACCGTTTCATGCTCCTCATATTTTTGACACATTTTGAAGCTCTTCATATTTTTCACATCTTTTCAGGCTCTTCATGTTTTTCAACACCAATTCATTCTACTCCTATTTTTCAGATTGTTTCATGCTCCACATATTTTTCACACCTTTTGAAGCTAATCATTTTTTTCACACCTTTTCAGGCTTTTCATGTTTTGAACACCGTTTCATGCTCCTCATATTTTTGACACCTTTTGAAGCTCTTCATATTTTTCACACCTTTTCAGGCTCTTCATGTTATTGAACACCGTTTCATGCTCCTCCTATATTTAAGACCGTTTCATGCTCCTCATATTTTTGACACCTTTTGAAGCTCTTCATATTTTTCACACCTTTTCAGGCTCTTCATGTTTTTCAACACCGTTTCATGATCCTCCTGTTTTTCAGACCGTTTCATGCTCATCTCATTTTTGACACCTTTTGAAGCTGTTCATATTTTTCACAACTTTTTAGGCTCTTCATGTTTTTGAACACGACTTCATGCTCCTCCTCTGTTTCAGAGTTTCATGCTCCTCATGTATTTCACACCTTTTGAAGCTCTTCATATTTTTCACACATTTTCAGCATCTTCATGTTTTTGAACACCGTTTCATGCTCCTCCTATTGTTCAGACCGTGTCATGCACCTCATATTTTTCACACCTTTTGAAGCTCTTCATATTTTTCACACCTTTTCAGGCTCCTCATGTTTTTCAACACCGCTTCATTCTCCTCCTCTTTTTCAGACCGCATCATGCTCCTCATATTTTTCAGACCGTTTCATGCACCTCATATTTTTCACACCTTTTGAAGCTCTTCATATTTTTTACACCTTTCTCAGGCTCTTCATGTTTTTCAACACCTCTTCATGCTCCTCCTACTTTTCAGACCATTTAATGTTCCTCATGTATTTCACACCTTTTGAAGTTCTTCATATTTTCACACCTTTTGAAGCTCTTCATATTTTTCACACGTTTTCAGCCTCTTCATGTATTTCAAAACCGCTTCATGCTGCTTCTATTTTTCAGACCGTTTCATGCTCCTCATATTTTTGACCCGTTTGGAAGCTGTTCATATTTTTCACACCTTTTCAGGCTCTTCAGGTTTTTGAACACCACTTCATGCTCCTCCTATTTTTCAGATCGTTTCATGCTCATCTCATTTTTGACACCTTTTGAAACTCTTCATATTTTTCACACCTTTTGAAGCTCTACATATATTTCACACCTTCTCTGGCTCTTCATGTTTTTCAACATCACTTAATGCTCCTCCTATTTTTCAGATCGTTTCATGCTAATCTCATTTTTGACAACTTTTGAAGCTCTTCATGTTTTTCACATATAATGAAGCTCTTCATATTTTACACACCTTTTCAGACTCTTCATGTTTTCAACACCGCTTCATGCTCCTCCTATTTTTCAGACTGCTTCATGCTCCTCATATTTTTGACACCTTTTGAAGCTCTTCATATTTTTCACAGCTTTTCAGGCTCTCCATGTTTTGAACACCACTTCATGCTCCTCCTATTTTTCAGACCGTTTCATGTTCCTCATCTTTTTGACACCTTTTGAAGCTCTTCATATTTTTCCCACCTTTTCAGGCTCTTCATGCAATTGAACAACTTTTCATGCTCCTCCTATTTTTCAGACCGTTTCATGCTCCTCATAGTTTTGACACCTTTTGAAGCTCTTCATATTTTTCACACCTTTTCAGGTTCTTCATGTTTTTCTACATCGCTTCATGCTCCTCCTATTTTTCAGACCGTTTCATGCTCCTCATATTTTTGACACCTTTTGAAGCTCTTAATATATTTCACAGCTTTTCAGACTCTTCATGATTTCCAACACCGCTTCATGCTCCTCATATTTTTCAGACCGCTTCATGCTCATCTCATTTTTATCACCTTTTGAAACTCTTCATATTTTTCACACCTTTTGAAGCTCTTCATATTTTTCACACGTTTTCAGGCTCTTCATGTTTTTCAACACCACTTCTTGCTTCTCCTATTTTTCAGACCGTTTCATGATCCTCATATTTTTGACCCATTTTGAAGCTCTTCATATTATTCACACCTTTTCAGGCTCTTCATGTTTTTCAACACCGCTTCATGCTCCTCCTATTTTGCAGACCCTTTCATGCTCCTCATAATTTTGACACCTTTTGATGCTCTTCATATTTTTCACACCTTTTCAGGCTCTTCATGTTTTTCCACACCGCTTCATGCTCCTCCTATTTTTCAGACCATTTCATGCTCCTCATATATTTGACACATTTTGAAGCTCTTCATATTTTTCACACCTTTTCATGCTCTTCATGTTTGTGAACATCGCTTCATGCTCGTCATATTTTTCAGACCGTTTCATGCTCCTCATGTATTTCACACCTTTTGAAGCTCTTCATATTTTGCACAGATTTTCAGGCTCTTCATGTTTTTCACAAACACTTCATGCTCGTCCTATTTTTCAGACCGTTTCATGCTCCTCATATTTTTGACAACTTTTGAAGCTCTTCATATTTTTGACACCTTTGAGGCTCTTCATGTTTTTGCACACCACTTCATGCTCCTCCTATATTTCAGTCCGTTTCATGCTCCTCCTATTTTTCACACCTTTTGAAGCTCTTCATATTTTTGACACCTTTGAGGCTCTTCATGTTTTTGAACACCACTTCATGCTCCTCCTATTTTTCAGACCGTTTCATGGTCCTCATATTTTTGACTCCTTTAGAAGCTCTTCATATTTTTCACACCTTTTCAGGCTCTTCATGTTTTTCAACACCGCTTCATGCTCCTCCTCTTTTTCAGACCGTTTCATGCTCCTCATATTTTTGACAACTTTTGAAGCTCTTCTTATTTTTCACACCTTTTCAGTCTCTTCATGATTTTCAAAACGGCTTCATGCTCCTCCTATTTTCACACCATTTCATGCTCATCTCATTTTTGACACCTTTTGAAGCTCCTCTAATTTTGACCCCTTTAGAGGCTCTTCATATTTTTGACAACTTTTCAGGCTCTTCATGTTTTTCAACACCACTTCATGCTCCTCCTATTTTTCAGACCGTTTCATGCGCCTCATGTTTTTGACAACTTTTGAAGCTCTTCATATTTTTGACACCTTTTCAGGCTCTTCATGTTTTTCAACACCGCTTCATGCTCCTCCTAATTTTCAGACCGTTTCATGACCCTCATATTTTTGACACCTTTTGAAGCTCCTCATATATTTCACACCTTTTCAGACTCGTCATGATTTCCAACACCACTTCATTCTCCTCATTTTTTTCACACCGTTTAATGCTCATCTCATTTTTGACACCTTTTGAAGCTCTTCATATTTTTGACACATTTAGAAGCTCTTCATATTTTTTACACCTTTTCAGGCTCTTCATATTTTTCAACACCGCTTATTGCTCCTCCTATTTGTCAGACCGTTTCATGCTCATCTCATTTTTGACAACTTTTGAAGCTCTTCATGTTTTTCACATATAATGAAGCTCTTCATATTTTACACACCTTTTCAGACTCTTCATGTTTTCAACACCGCTTCATGCTCCTCCTATTTTTCAGACCTTTTCATGCTCCTCCTATTTTTCAGACCGTTTCATGCTTCTCATATTTTGACACCTTTTGAAGCTCTTCATATTTTTCACAACTTTTCAGTCTCTTCATGTTTTTCAACACCGCTTCATGCTCCTCCTTTTTTCAGACCGTTTGATGCTCCTCATATTTTTGGCACCTTTTGAAGCTCTTCATATTTTTCACACCTTTTCAGGTCTTCATGTTTTTGAACACCATTTCATGCTCCTCCTATTTTTCAGACCGTTTCATGGTCCTCATATTTTTGACACCTTTTGAAGCTCTTCATATTTTTCACCCCTTTTCAGGCTCTTCATGATTTCCAACACCACTTCATTCTCGTCATTTTTTTCACACCGTTTAATGCTCATCTCATTTTTGACACCTTTTGAAGCTCTTCATATTTTTGACACATTTAGAAGCTCTTCATATTTTTTACACCTTTTCAGGCTCTTCATATTTTTCAACACCGCTTATTGCTCCTCCTATTTGTCAGACCGTTTCATGCTCATCTCATTTTTGACAACTTTTGAAGCTCTTCATGTTTTTCACATATAATGAAGCTCTTCATATTTTACACACCTTTTCAGACTCTTCATGTTTTCAACACCGCTTCATGCTCCTCCTATTTTTCAGACCTTTTCATGCTCCTCCTATTTTTCAGACCGTTTCATGCTTCTCATATTTTGACACCTTTTGAAGCTCTTCATATTTTTCACAACTTTTCAGTCTCTTCATGTTTTTCAACACCGCTTCATGCTCCTCCTTTTTTCAGACCGTTTGATGCTCCTCATATTTTTGGCACCTTTTGAAGCTCTTCATATTTTTCACACCTTTTCAGGTCTTCATGTTTTTGAACACCATTTCATGCTCCTCCTATTTTTCAGACCGTTTCATGGTCCTCATATTTTTGACACCTTTTGAAGCTCTTCATATTTTTCACACCTTTTCAGACTCTTCATGTTTTTCAACACCGCTTCATGCTCCTCCTAATTTTCAGACCGTTTCATGGTCCTCATATTTTTGACTCCTCTAGAAGCTCTTCATATATTTCACACCTTTTCAGGCTCTTCATGTTTTTCAACACCGCTTCATGCTCCTCCTAATTTTCAGACCGTTTCATGACCCTCATATTTTTGACACCTTTTGAAGCTCCTCATATATTTCACACCTTTTCAGACTCTTCATGATTTCCAACACCACTTCATTCTCCTCATTTTTTTCACACCGTTTAATGCTCATCTCATTTTTGACACCTTTTGAAGCTCTTCATATTTTTGACACATTTAGAAGCTCTTCATATTTTTTACACCTTTTCAGGCTCTTCATATTTTTCAACACCGCTTATTGCTCCTCCTATTTGTCAGACCGTTTCATGCTCATCTCATTTTTGACAACTTTTGAAGCTCTTCATGTTTTTCACATATAATGAAGCTCTTCATATTTTACACACCTTTTCAGACTCTTCATGTTTTCAACACCGCTTCATGCTCCTCCTATTTTTCAGACCTTTTCATGCTCCTCCTATTTTTCAGACCGTTTCATGCTTCTCATATTTTGACACCTTTTGAAGCTCTTCATATTTTTCACAACTTTTCAGTCTCTTCATGTTTTTCAACACCGCTTCATGCTCCTCCTTTTTTCAGACCGTTTGATGCTCCTCATATTTTTGGCACCTTTTGAAGCTCTTCATATTTTTCACACCTTTTCAGGTCTTCATGTTTTTGAACACCATTTCATGCTCCTCCTATTTTTCAGACCGTTTCATGGTCCTCATATTTTTGACACCTTTTGAAGCTCTTCATATTTTTCACCCCTTTTCAGGCTCTTCATGATTTCCAACACCACTTCATTCTCGTCATTTTTTTCACACCGTTTAATGCTCATCTCATTTTTGACACCTTTTGAAGCTCTTCATATTTTTGACACATTTAGAAGCTCTTCATATTTTTTACACCTTTTCAGGCTCTTCATATTTTTCAACACCGCTTATTGCTCCTCCTATTTGTCAGACCGTTTCATGCTCATCTCATTTTTGACAACTTTTGAAGCTCTTCATGTTTTTCACATATAATGAAGCTCTTCATATTTTACACACCTTTTCAGACTCTTCATGTTTTCAACACCGCTTCATGCTCCTCCTATTTTTCAGACCTTTTCATGCTCCTCCTATTTTTCAGACCGTTTCATGCTTCTCATATTTTGACACCTTTTGAAGCTCTTCATATTTTTCACAACTTTTCAGTCTCTTCATGTTTTTCAACACCGCTTCATGCTCCTCCTTTTTTCAGACCGTTTGATGCTCCTCATATTTTTGGCACCTTTTGAAGCTCTTCATATTTTTCACACCTTTTCAGGTCTTCATGTTTTTGAACACCATTTCATGCTCCTCCTATTTTTCAGACCGTTTCATGGTCCTCATATTTTTGACACCTTTTGAAGCTCTTCATATTTTTCACACCTTTTCAGACTCTTCATGTTTTTCAACACCGCTTCATGCTCCTCCTAATTTTCAGACCGTTTCATGGTCCTCATATTTTTGACTCCTCTAGAAGCTCTTCATATATTTCACACCTTTTCAGGCTCTTCATGTTTTTCAACACCGCTTCATGCTCCTCCTAATTTTCAGACCGTTTCATGACCCTCATATTTTTGACACCTTTTGAAGCTCCTCATATATTTCACACCTTTTCAGACTCTTCATGATTTCCAACACCACTTCATTCTCCTCATTTTTTTCACACCGTTTAATGCTCATCTCATTTTTGACACCTTTTGAAGCTCTTCATGTTTTTCACATATAATGAAGCTCTTCATATTTTACACACCTTTTCAGGCTCTTCATGTTTTTCAACACTGCTTCATGCTCCTCCTATTTTTCAGACCGTTTCATGCTCCTCATATTTTTGACACCTTTAAAGCTCTTCATATTTTTCACACCTTTTCAGACTCTTCATGTTTTCAACACCGCTTCATGCTCCTCCTATTTTTCAGACCTTTTCATGCTCCTCCTATTTTTCAGACCGTTTCATGCTTCTCATATTTTGACACCTTTTGAAGCTCTTCATATTTTTCACAACTTTTCAGTCTCTTCATGTTTTTCAACACCGCTTCATGCTCCTCTTTTTTCAGACCGTTTGATGCTCCTCATATTTTTGGCACCTTTTGAAGCTCTTCATATTTTTCACACCTTTTCAGGTCTTCATGTTTTTGAACACCATTTCATGCTCCTCCTATTTTTCAGACCGTTTCATGGTCCTCATATTTTTGACACCTTTTGAAGCTCTTCATATTTTTCACACCTTTTCAGGCTCTTCATGTTTTTCAACACCGCTTCATGCTCCTCCTATGTTTCAGACCGTTTTATGCTCATCATATATTTGACACCTTTTGAAGCTCTTCATAATTTCCACACCTTTTCAGGCTCTTCATGTTTTTGAGCACCATTTCATGCTCCTCTTATTTTTTTTATTGTTTTTTTTTTAAATTTTTTTTTATTATTTTTATTTTTTTTTCCCAGTCGGTTTATCATACATTGATATGAATCAGCCATGGATTTACATGTATTCCCAATCCCAATCCCCCCTCCCACCTCCCTCTCCACCCGATTCCTCTGGGTCTTCCCAGTGCACTAAGCCGGAGCACTTGTCTCGTGCATCCTACCTGGGCTGGTGATCTGTTTCACCATAGATAGCATACGTGCTGTTCTTTTGAAATATCCCACCCTCACATTCTCCCACAAAGTTCAAAAGTCTGTTCTGTATTTCTGTGTCTATTTTTCTGTTCTGCATATAGGGTTATCGTTATCACCTTTCTAGATTCCATATACATGTGTCACCATGCTCTAATGTTCTTTATCTTTCTGGCTTACTTCACTCTGTATAATGGGCTCCAGCTTCATCCATCTCATTAGGACTGATTCAAGTGAATTTTTTAATGGCTGAGTAATATTCCATGGTGTATATGTACCACAGCTTTCTTATCCATTCATCTGCTGACGGGCATCTAGGTTGCTTCCATGTCCTGGCTATTATAAATAGTGCTGCGATGAACATTGGGGTGCACGTGTCTCTTTCAGACGAACCTATGGACACCTTATCTTTGACAAAGGAGGCAAGGATATACAATGGAAAAAAGACAACCTCTTTAACAAGTGGTGCTGGGAAAACTGGTCAACCACTTGTAAAAGAATGAAAATAGAACACTTTCTAACACCATACACAAAAATAAACTCAAAATGGATTAAAGATCTAAATGTAAGACCAGAAACTATAAAACTCCTAGAGGAGAAGATAGGCAAAACACTCTCCGACATAAATCAAAGCAAGATCCTCTATGACCCACCTCCCAGAATATTGGAAATAAAAGCAAAACTAAACAAATGGGACCTAATGAAACTTAAAAGCTTTTGCACTACAAAGGAAACTATAAGTAAGGTGAAAAGACAGCCCTCAGATTGGGAGAAAATAATAGCAAATGAAGAAACAGACAAAGGATTAATCTCAAAAATATACAAGCAAATCCTGCAGCTCAATTCCAGAAAAATAAATGACCCAATACAAAATGAGCCAAAGAACTAAACAGACATTTCTCCAAAGAAGACATACAGATGGATAACAAACACATGAAAAGATGCTCAACATCACTCATTATTAGAGAAATGCAAATCAAAACCACAATGAGGTACCATTATATGCCAGTCAGGATGGCTGCTATCCAGAAGTCTACAAGCAATAAATGCTGGAGATGGTGTGGAGAAAAGGGAACCCTCTTACACTGTTGGTGGGAATGCACACTAGTACAGCCGCTATGGAAAACAGTGTGGAGATTTCTTAAAAAACTGGAAATAGAACTGCCATATGACCCAGCAATCCCACTTCTGGGCATACACACTGAGGAAACCAGATCCTCTTATTTTTCAGACCGTTTCAAGCTCCTCATATTTTTTACACCTTTTGAAGCTCTTCATATATTTCACACCTTTTCAGGCTCTTCATGTTTTTCAACACCGCTTCATGCTCCTCCTATTTTTCAGACCGTTTCATGGTCCTCATGTTTTTGTCACCTTTTGAAGCTCTTCATATTTTTCACACCTTTTCATGCTCTTCATGTTTTTGAACACCATTTCATGCTCCTCCTATTTTTTAAACCGTTTCATGCTCCTCATATTTTTCACACATTTTGAAGCTCTTCATATTTTTCACACCTTTTCAGGCTCTTCATATTTTACAACAAGTTTTCATGCTCCTCCTATTTTTCAGACCGTTTAATGCTCCCCATAATTTTGACACCTTTTGAAGCGCTTCATAATTATCACACCTTTTCAGGCTCTTCATGTTTTTCAAATTTGCTTCTGCTCCTCCTATTTTTCAGTCCGTTTCATGCTCCTCATATTTTTGACACCTTTTGAAGCTCTTCATATTTTTCACAGCTTTTCAGGCTCTTCATGTTTTTCAACACCGCTTTATTCTCCTCATATTTTTCAGACCGTTTCATGCTCCTCATATTTTTGACACCTTTTGAAGCTCTTCATATTTTTCACACCTTTTCAGGCTCTTCATGTTTTTGAACACCACCTCATGTTCCTCCTAATTTTCAGACCGTTACATGCTCCTCATATATTTGATATCTTTTGAAGCTCTTCATATTTTTCACACATTTTATGCACTTCTTGTTTTCAACACCACATCATGCTCCTTCTATTTTTCAAACCGTTTCATGCTCCTCATATTTTGGATATCTTTTGAGGCTCGTCATATTTCTAACAACTTTTCAGGCTCTTCATGTTTTCAACACAGTTTCATGCTCCTCCTATTTTTCAGACCGTTTCATGCGCCTCATATTTTGACTCCTTTTGAAGCTCTTCATATTTTTCACACATTTTCAGGCTCTTCATGTTTTTGAACACCGCTTCATGCTCCTCCTATTTTTCTGACCGTTTCATGCTCCTCATATTTTTGACACCTTTTGAAGCTCCTCCTATTTTTCTCACGTTTTCAGGCTCTTCATGTTTTTCAACACCACTTCATGCTCCTCCTATTTTTGAGACCGGTTCATGCTCCTCATATTTTTCACACATTTAGAAACTCTTCATATTTTTCCCACAATCCCAGGCTCTTCATGTATTTGAGCACAGCTTCATGCTTCTCCTATTTTTCAGACCGTTTCATGCTCCTCATATTTTTGACACCTTTTGAAGCTCTTCATATTTTTCACACCTTTTCAGACTCTTCATGTTTTTGAACACCATTTCATGCTGCTCCTGTTTTTCAGACCGTTTCATGCTTCTCATGTTTTCGACACGTTTTGGGGCTCTTCATCTTTTTCACACCATTGCAGGCTCTTCATGTTTTTGAACACCGTTTCATGCTCCTCCTATATTTCAGACCGTTTCATGCTCCTCATATTTTTGACACATTTTGAAGCTCTTCATATTTTTCACACCTTTTGAAGCTCTTCATATTTTTCACAACATTTCAGGCTCTTCATGTTTTTGAACACCGTTTCATGCTCCTCCTATATTTCAGACCATTTCATGCTCCTCATATTTCTGACACATTTTGAAGCTCTTCAAATATTTCAAACATTTTCAGGCTCTTCATGTTTTTCAACACCACTTCATGCTCCTCCTATTTTTCAGACTGTTTCATGCTCATTTCATTTTTGACACCTTTTGAAGCTCTTCATATTTTTCACAACTTTTGAAGCTTTTCGTATTTTTGACACATTTTCAGGCTCTTCAGGTTTTTCAACACCGCTTCTTGCTCCTCCTAATTTTCAGACCGCTTCATGCTCCTACTATTTTTCAGACCGCTTCATGCTCCTACTATTTTTCAGACCGCTTCATGCTCCTCATATATTTGACACCTTTTGAAGCTCTTCATATTTTTGACACCTTTTGAAGCTCTTCATATTTCTCACACTTTTTCAGGCTCTTCATGTTTTTCAACCCCTCTTCACGCTCCTCCCATTTTTCAGACCGTTTCATGCTCCTTATATTTTTGACACCTTTTGAAGCTCTTCATATATTTCACACCTTTTCAGGCTGTTCATTTTTTTGAACACCACTTCATGCTCCTCCTATTTTTCCGACCGTTTCATGCTCATCTCATTTTTGACACTTTTTGAAGCTCTTCATATATTTCACACCTTTTCTGGCTCTTCATATTATTGAACACAGTTTCATGCTCCTTGTATTTTCCAGACCGTTTCATGCTCCTCATGTATTTCACACGTTTTGAAGCTCTTCATATTTTTCACACCTTTTCAGGCTCTTCATGTTTTTCAAACCGCTTCATGCTCCTCCTATTTTCCAGACCATTTCATGCTCCTCATATTTTTGAAACCTTTTGAATCTCTTCATATATTTCACGCCTTTTGAGGCTCTTCATGTTTTTCAACACCACTTCATGCTCCTCCTATTTTTCAGTCCTTTTCATGCTCATCTCATTTTTCACAGCTTTTGAAGCACTTCATATTTTTCACACTTTTTCAGTCTCTTAATGTTTTTCAATGCCACTTCATGCTCCTCATATTTTTTAGACCGTTTAATGCTCCTCATATTTTGACACCTTTTGAAGCTCTTCATATTTTTCACACCTTTTGAAGCTCTTCATATTTTTCACAACATTTCAGGCTCTTCATATTTTTGAACACCGTTTCATGCTCCTCCTATATTTCAGACCATTTCATGCTCCTCATATTTTTGACACCTTTTGAAGCTCTTCATATTTTTCACATCTTTTCAGGCTCTTCATGTTTTTCAACACCGCTTTATGCTCCTCCTATTTTTCAGACCGTTTCATGCTCCTCTCATTTCTGACACATTTTGAAGCTCTTCAAATATTTCACACATTTTCAGGCTCTTCATGTTTTTCAACACCACTTCATGCTCCTCCTATTTTTAAGACCGTTTCATTCTCATCTCATTTTTGACACCTTTTGAAGCTCTTCATATTTTTCACAACTTTTGAAGCTTTTCATATTTTTCACACATTTTCAGGCTCTTCAGGTTTTTCAACACCGCTTCTAGCTCCTTCTAATTTTCAGACCGTTTCATGCTCCTCATATTTTTGACACCTTTTGAAGTTCTTCATATTTTTCACACCTTTTCAGGCTCTTCATGTTTTTGAACACCGCTACATGCTCCTCCTATTTTTGACACCTTTTGAAGCTCTTCATTTTTTTCACACCTTTTCAAAATCTCATGTTTTTGAACACAGCTTCATGCTCCTTCAATTTTCAGACCGCTTCATGCTCCTCCTATTTTTCAGACTGCTTCATGCTCCTCATATTTTTGACACCTTTTGAAGCTCTTCATATTTTTGACACCTTTTGAAGTTCTTCGTATTTCTCACACGTTTTCAGGCTCTTCAGGTTTTTCAACACCGCTTCTAGCTCCTCCTAATTTTCAGACCGTCTCATGCTCCTCATATTTTTCACACCTTTTGAAGTTCTTCATATATTTCACACTTTTTCAGGCTCTTCATTTTTTGGAACACCACTTCATGCTCCTCCTATTTTTCAGACCGTTTCATGCTCATCTCATTTTTGACACCTTTTGAAGCTCTTCATATTTTTCACACCTTTTCAGGCTCTTCATGTTTTTCAAACCGCTTCATGCTCGTCCTATTTTCCAGACCATTTCATGCTCCTCATATTTTTGAAACTTTTTGAATCTCTTCATATATTTCACGTCTTTTGAGGCTCTTCATGTTTTTCAACACCACTTCGTGCTCCTCCTATTTTTCAGTCCTTTTCATGCTCATCTCATTATTCACACCTTTTGAAGCACTTCATATTTTTCACACTTTTTCAGTCTCTTAATGTTTTTCAATGCCACTTCACGCTCCTCCTATTTTTCAGATCGTTTGATGCTCCTCATATTTTTGACACCTTTTGAAGCTCTTCATATTTTTCACACCTTTTGAAGCTCTTCATATTTTTCACACCATTTCAGGCTCTGCATGTTTTTCAACACCGTTTCATGCTTCTCCTATTTTTCAGCCCGTTTCATGCTCCTCATCTATTTCACACCTTTTGAAGCTCTTCATATATTTCACACATTTTCAGGCTATTCATGTTTTTCAACACCGCTTCATGCTCCTCGTATTTTTCAGACCGTTTCATGCTAATCATATTTTTGACACCTGTTGAAGCTCTTCATATTTCTCACACCTTTTCAGGCTCTTCATGTTTTTCAACACCGCTTCATGCTCCTCCTATTTTTCAGACAGTTTCATGCTCCTCATATTTTTGACACCTTTTGAAGCTCTTCATATTTTTCACATCTTTTGAAGCTCTTTATATTTTTCACACATTTTCAGGCTCTTCATGTATTTCAACACCCCTTGTTGCTCCTCCTATTTTTCAGACCGTTTCATGCTCCTCATATTTTTGACACCTTTTGAAGCTCTTCATATTTCTGACACCTCGTCAGTCTCTTCATGTTTTTCAACACCGTTTCTTGCTCCTCCTATTTTTCAGACCGTTTCATGCTCCTCATGTATTTCACACTTTTTGAAGCTCTTCATATTTTGCACGCGTTTTCAGGCTCTTCATGTTTTTTCACAACCAATTCATGCTCCTCCTATTTTTCAGACCGTATCATGCTCCTCTTTTTTTTCACACCTTTTGAAGCTCTTCATATATTTCACACCTTTTCAGGCTCTTCATTATTTTCAACAGCACTTCATGCTCCTCCCACATTTCAGACCGTTTTACACTCATCTCATTTTTGACACCTTTTGAAGCTCTTCATATTTTTCACACCTTTTGAAGCTCTTCATTTATTTCACACGTTTTCAGGCTCTTCATGTTTTTGAACACCATTTCATGCTCCTCCTATTTTTCAGACCGTTTAATGCTCCTCATGTATTTCACACCTTTTGAAGCTCTTCATATTTTTCACACCTTCTCAGGCTCTTCATGTTTTTGAACACCGTTTCAGGCTCCTCCTATTTTTCAGACCGTTTCATGCTCCTCATATTTTTGAAACCGTTTGAAGCTCTTCATATTTTTCACAACTTTTTAGGCTCTTCATGTTTTTCCACACCATTTCATGCTCCTCCTATTTTTCAGACCGTTTCATGCTCCTCATATTTTTGACATCTTTTGAAGCTCTTCATATTTCTCACACTTTTTAAGGCTCTTCATGTTTTTCAACATCGCTTCATGCTCCTCCTATTTTTCAGACCGTTTCAAGCTTCTCATGTATTTCACACCTTTTGAAGCTCGTCATATTTTGCACACGTTTTCAGGCTCTTCATGTTTTTTCACAACCACTTCATGCTCCTCCTATGTTTCAGACCGTATCATGCTCCACATATTTTTCACACCTTTTCAGGCTCTTCATTATTTTCAACACAACTTCATGCTCCTCCCATTTTTCAGACCGTTTTTTACTCATCTCATTTTTGACACCTTTTGAAGCTGTTCATATTTTTCACACCTTTTGAAGCTCTTCATGTTTTTGAACACCGTTTCATGCTCCTCCTATTTTTCAGACCGTTTCATGCTCCTCATATATTTCACAACTTTTGAAGCTCTTCATATATTTCACACCTTTTCAGGAACTTCATGTTTTTCAACACCTCTTCATGATCCTCCTATTTTTAAGACCGTTTCATATTCCTCATATTTTTCACACCTTTTGAGGGTCTTCATATTTTTCACACCTTTTCAGGCTCTTCATGTTTTTGAACATTGTTTCATGCTCCTCCTATTTTTCAGACCGTTTCATGCTCATCTCATTTTTGACACCTTTAGAAGCTGTTCATATTTTTCACACCTATTGAAGCTACTCATATTTTTCACACCTTTTCAGGCTCTTCATGTTTGTCAACAGCGCATGATACTCCTCATAATTTTCAGACCGTTTCATGCTCCTCATATTTTTCATACCTTTTGAAGCTCTTCATATTTTTCACATCTTTTCAGGCTCTTCATGTTTTTGAACACTGCTTCATGCTCCTCCTATTTTTTAGACCGTTTCATGCTCCTCATATTTTTGACACCTTTTGAAGCTCTTCATATTTTTCACGCCTTTTGAAGCTCTTCATATTTTTCACACGCTTTCATACTCTTCATGTTTTTCAACACCACTTCATGCTCCTCCTATTTATCCCACCGTTTCTTGCTCCTCATGTATTTCACACCTTTTGAAGCTCTTCATAGTTTTCCCACCTTTTCAGGCTCTTCATGTTTTTGAACACCGATTCAGGCTCTTCCTATTTTTTAGACCGTTTCATGCTCCTCATATTTTTGAAACATTTTGAAGCTCTTCATATTTTTCACACCTTTTCAGGCTCTTCATGTTTTTGAACACCGCTTCATGCTCCTCCTAATTTTGAGACCGTTGCATGCTCCTCATATTTTTGACACTTTTTGAAGCTCTTCATATTTTTCACACCTTTTCAGGCTCTTCATGTTTTTGAACACCGCTTCATGCTCCTCCTATTTTTCAGACCGTTTCATGCTCCTGATATTTTTGACACCATTTGAAGCTCTTCATATTTTTCACACCTTTTCAGGCTCTTCATGATTTTGAATACAGTTTCATGCTCCCCCTATTTTTCAGACCGTTTCATATTCCTCATATTTTTGACACGTTTTGAGGGTCTTCATATTTTTCACACCTTTTCAGGCTCTTCATGATTTTGAACGCAGTTTCATGCTCCCCCTATTTTTCAGACCGTTTCATGCTCCTCATATTTTTGACACCTTTTGAAGCTCTTCAAATTTTTCACACCTTTTGAAGCTCTTCATATTCTTCATAGGTTTTCATGCTCTTTATGTTTTTCAACACCGCTTCTTGCTCCTCCTAATGTTCAGACCGTTTAATGCTTCTCATATTTTTGACACTTTTTAAAGCTCTTCATATTTTTCACACCTTTTCAGGCTCTTCATGTTTTTCAACACCGCCTCATGCTCCTCCTATTTTTCAGAACTTTACATGCTGCTCATGTATTTCACACCTTTTGAAGCTCTTCATATTTTTCACACCTTTTCAGGCTCTTCATGTTTTTGAACACCGCTTCATGCTCCTCCTATTTTTCACACCTTTTGAATCTCTTCATATTTTTCACAACTTTTCAGGCTCTTCAGGTTTTTGAACACAGCTTCATGCTCCTCCTATTGTTCAGACCGTTTTATGCTCCTCATGTATTTCACACCTTTTGAAGCTCTTCATATTTTTGACACAATTTCAGGCTCTTAATGTTTTTTAACACCGTTTCATGCTCCTCCTATTTTTCAGACCGTTTCATGCTCCTCATATTTTTGACACTTTTAGAAACTCTTCATTTTTTAACACGTTTTCAGGCTCTTCATGTTTCCAACACGGCTTCATGCTCCTCCTATTTTTCTGTACGTTTCATGCTCCTCATATTTTTCACACCTTTTGAAGCTTTTCATATTTTTGACACCTTTTCAGGCTCTTCAAGTTTTTCAACACCGCTTCATGTTCCTCCTATTTTTCAGACCGTTTCATGCTCCTCATATTTTTCACACCTTTTGAAGCTCTTCATATTTTTCACACCTTTTCAGGATCTTCATGGAATTGAACACCACTTGATGCTCCTCCTCTTTTTCACATCTTTTAAGCTCTATATATTTTTCACACCTTTTCAGGCTCTTCATTTTTTTGAACACCACTTCATGCTCCTCCTATTTTTCCGACCGTTTCATGCTCATCTCATTTTTGACACTTTTTGAAGCTCTTCATATATTTCACACCTTTACTGGCTCTTCATATTATTGAACACAGTTTCATGCTCCTCGTATTTTCCAGACCGTTTCATGCTCCTCATGTATTTCACACGTTTTGAAGCTCTTCATATTTTTCACACCTTTTCAGGCTCTTCATGTTTTTCAAACCGCTTCATGCTCCTCCTATTTTCCAGACCATTTCATGCTCCTCATATTTTTGAAACCTTTTGAATCTCTTCATATATTTCACGCCTTTTGAGGCTCTTCATGTTTTTCAACACCACTTCATGCTCCTCCTATTTTTCAGTCCTTTTCATGCTCATCTCATTTTTCACAGCTTTTGAAGCACTTCATATTTTTCACACTTTTTCAGTCTCTTAATGTTTTTCAATGCCACTTCATGCTCCTCATATTTTTTAGACCGTTTAATGCTCCTCATATTTTGACACCTTTTGAAGCTCTTCATATTTTTCACACCTTTTGAAGCTCTTCATATTTTTCACAACATTTCAGGCTCTTCATATTTTTGAACACCGTTTCATGCTCCTCCTATATTTCAGACCATTTCATGCTCCTCATATTTTTGACACCTTTTGAAGTTCTTCATATTTTTCACATCTTTTCAGGCTCTTCATGTTTTTCAACACCGCTTTATGCTCCTCCTATTTTTCAGACCGTTTCATGCTCCTCTCATTTCTGACACATTTTGAAGCTCTTCAAATATTTCACACATTTTCAGGCTCTTCATGTTTTTCAACACCACTTCATGCTCCTCCTATTTTTCAGACCGTTTCATTCTCATCTCATTTTTGACACCTTTTGAAGCTCTTCATATTTTTCACAACTTTTGAAGCTTTTCATATTTTTCACACATTTTCAGGCTCTTCAGGTTTTTCAACACCGCTTCTAGCTCCTTCTAATTTTCAGACCGTTTCATGCTCCTCATATTTTTGACACCTTTTGAAGTTCTTCATATTTTTCACACCTTTTCAGGCTCTTCATGTTTTTGAACACCGCTACATGCTCCTCCTATTTTTGACACCTTTTGAAGCTCTTCATTTTTTTCACACCTTTTCAAAATCTCATGTTTTTGAACACAGCTTCATGCTCGTCCTGTTTTTAAGGTTGTTTCATGCTCCTCATGTATTGCACACCTTTTGGAGCTCTTCATATATTTCACACCTTTTCAGGCTCTTCATGTTTTTGAACACCGCTTCATGCTCCTTCAATTTTCAGACCGCTTCATGCTCCTCCTATTTTTCAGACTGCTTCATGCTCCTCATATTTTTGACACCTTTTGAAGCTCTTCATATTTTTGACACCTTTTGAAGTTCTTCGTATTTCTCACACGTTTTCAGGCTCTTCAGGTTTTTCAACACCGCTTCTAGCTCCTCCTAATTTTCAGACCGTCTCATGCTCCTCATATTTTTCACACCTTTTGAAGTTCTTCATATATTTCACACTTTTTCAGGCTCTTCATTTTTTGGAACACCACTTCATGCTCCTCCTATTTTTCAGACCGTTTCATGCTCATCTCATTTTTGACACCTTTTGAAGCTCTTCATATTTTTCACACCTTTTCAGGCTCTTCATGTTTTTCAAACCGCTTCATGCTTGTCCTATTTTCCAGACCATTTCATGCTCCTCATATTTTTGAAACTTTTTGAATCTCTTCATATATTTCACGTCTTTTGAGGCTCTTCATGTTTTTCAACACCACTTCATGCTCCTCCTATTTTTCAGTCCTTTTCATGCTCATCTCATTATTCACACCTTTTGAAGCACTTCATATTTTTCACACTTTTTCAGTCTCTTAATGTTTTTCAATGCCACTTCACGCTCCTCCTATTTTTCAGATCGTTTCATGCTCCTCATATTTTTGACACTTTTTGAAGCTCTTCATATTTTTCACACCTTTTGAAGCTCTTCATATTTTTCACACCATTTCAGGCTCTGCATGTTTTTCAACACCGTTTCATGCTTCTCCTATTTTTCAGCCCGTTTCATGCTCCTCATTTATTTCACACCTTTTGAAGCTCTTCATATATTTCACACATTTTCAGGCTATTCATGTTTTTCAACACCGCTTCATGCTCCTCGTATTTTTCAGACCGTTTCATGCTAATCATATTTTTGACACCTGTTGAAGCTCTTCATATTTCTCACACCTTTTCAGGCTCTTCATGTTTTTCAACACCGCTTCATGCTCCTCCTATTTTTCAGACAGTTTCATGCTCCTCATATTTTTGACACCTTTTGAAGCTCTTCATATTTTTCACATCTTTTGAAGCTCTTCATATTTTTCACACATTTTCAGGCTCTTCATGTATTTCAACACCCCTTGTTGCTCCTCCTATTTTTCAGACCGTTTCATGCTTTTCATATTTTTGACACCTTTTGAAGCTCTTCATATTTCTGACACCTCGTCAGTCTCTTCATGTTTTTCAACACCGTTTCTTGCTCCTCCTATTTTTCAGACCGTTTCATGCTCCTCATGTATTTCACACCTTTTGAAGCTCTTCATATTTTGCACGCGTTTTCAGGCTCTTCATGTTTTTTCACAACCAATTCATGCTCCTCCTATTTTTCAGACCGTATCATGCTCCTCTTTTTTTTCACACCTTTTGAAGCTCTTCATATATTTCACACCTTTTCAGGCTCTTCATTATTTTCAACAGCACTTCATGCTCCTCCCACATTTAAGACCGTTTTACACTCATCTCATTTTTGACACCTTTTGAAGCTCTTCATATTTTTCACACCTTTTGAAGCTCTTCATTTATTTCACACGTTTTCAGGCTCTTCATGTTTTTGAACACCATTTCATGCTCCTCCTATTTTTCAGACCGTTTAATGCTCCTCATGTATTTCACACCTTTTGAAGCTCTTCATATTTTTCACACCTTCTCAGGCTCTTCATGTTTTTGAACACCGTTTCAGGCTCCTCCTATTTTTCAGACCGTTTCATGCTCCTCATATTTTTGACACCGTTTGAAGCTCTTCATATTTTTCACAACTTTTTAGGCTCTTCATGTTTTTCCACACCATTTCATGCTCCTCCTATTTTTCAGACCGTTTCATGCTCCTCATATTTTTGACATCTTTTGAAGCTCTTCATATTTCTCACACTTTTTAAGGCTCTTCATGTTTTTCAACATCGCTTCATGCTCCTCCTATTTTTCAGACCGTTTCAAGCTTCTCATGTATTTCACACCTTTTGAAGCTCGTCATATTTTGCACACGTTTTCAGGCTCTTCATGTTTTTTCACAACCACTTCATGCTCCTCCTATTTTTCAGACCGTATCATGCTCCACATATTTTTCACACCTTTTCAGGCTCTTCATTATTTTCAACACAACTTCATGCTCCTCCCATTTTTCAGACCGTTTTTTACTCATCTCATTTTTGACACCTTTTGAAGCTGTTCATATTTTTCACACCTTTTGAAGCTCTTCATGTTTTTGAACACCGTTTCATGCTCCTCCTATTTTTCAGACCGTTTCATGCTCCTCATATATTTCACAACTTTTGAAGCTCTTCATATATTTCACACCTTTTCAGGAACTTCATGTTTTTCAACACCTCTTCATGATCCTCCTATTTTTAAGACCGTTTCATATTCCTCATATTTTTCACACCTTTTGAGGGTCTTCATATTTTTCACACCTTTTCAGGCTCTTCATGTTTTTGAACATTGTTTCATGCTCCTCCTATTTTTCAGACCGTTTCATGCTCATCTCATTTTTGACACCTTTGGAAGCTGTTCATATTTTTCACACCTTTTGAAGCTACTCATATTTTTCACACCTTTTCAGGCTCTTCATGTTTGTCAACAGCGCATGATACTCCTCATAATTTTCAGACCGTTTCATGCTCCTCATATTTTTCATACCTTTTGAAGCTCTTCATATTTTTCACATCTTTTCAGGCTCTTCATGTTTTTGAACACTGCTTCATGCTCCTCCTATTTTTTAGACCGTTTCATGCTCCTCATATTTTTGACACCTTTTGAAGCTCTTCATATTTTTCACGCCTTTTGAAGCTCTTCATATTTTTCACACGCTTTCATACTCTTCATGTTTTTCAACACCACTTCATGCTCCTCCTATTTATCCCACCGTTTCTTGCTCCTCATGTATTTCACACCTTTTGAAGCTCTTCATAGTTTTCCCACCTTTTCAGGCTCTTCATGTTTTTGAACACCGATTCAGGCTCTTCCTATTTTTTAGACCGTTTCATGCTCCTCATATTTTTGAAACATTTTGAAGCTCTTCATATTTTTCACACCTTTTCAGGCTCTTCATGTTTTTGAACACCGCTTCATGCTCCTCCTAATTTTGAGACCGTTGCATGCTCCTCATATTTTTGACACTGTTTGAAGCTCTTCATATTTTTCACACCTTTTCAGGCTCTTCATGTTTTTGAACACCGCTTCATGCTCCTCCTATTTTTCAGACCGTTTCATGCTCCTGATATTTTTGACACCATTTGAAGCTCTTCATATTTTTCACACCTTTTCAGGCTCTTCATGATTTTGAATACAGTTTCATGCTCCCCCTATTTTTCAGACCGTTTCATATTCCTCATATTTTTGACACGTTTTGAGGGTCTTCATATTTTTCACACCTTTTCAGGCTCTTCATGATTTTGAACGCAGTTTCATGCTCCCCCTATTTTTCAGACCGTTTCATGCTCCTCATATTTTTGACACCTTTTGAAGCTCTTCAAATTTTTCACACCTTTTGAAGCTCTTCATATTCTTCATAGGTTTTCATGCTCTTTATGTTTTTCAACACCGCTTCTTGCTCCTCCTAATGTTCAGACCGTTTAATGCTTCTCATATTTTTGACACTTTTTAAAGCTCTTCATATTTTTCACACCTTTTCAGGCTCTTCATATTTTTGAACATTGTTTCATGCTCCTCCTATTTTTCAGACCGTTTCATGCTCATCTCATTTTTGACACCTTTGGAAGCTGTTCATATTTTTCACACCTTTTGAAGCTACTCATATTTTTCACACCTTTTCAGGCTCTTCATGTTTGTCAACAGCGCATGATACTCCTCATAATTTTCAGACCGTTTCATGCTCCTCATATTTTTCATACCTTTTGAAGATCTTCATATTTTTCACATCTTTTCAGGCTCTTCATGTTTTTGAACACTGCTTCATGCTCCTCCTATTTTTTAGACCGTTTCATGCTCCTCATATTTTTGACACCTTTTGAAGCTCTTCATATTTTTCACGCCTTTTGAAGCTCTTCATATTTTTCACACGCTTTCATACTCTTCATGTTTTTCAACACCACTTCATGCTCCTCCTATTTATCCCACCGTTTCTTGCTCCTCATGTATTTCACACCTTTTGAAGCTCTTCATAGTTTTCCCACCTTTTCAGGCTCTTCATGTTTTTGAACACCGATTCAGGCTCTTCCTATTTTTTAGACCGTTTCATGCTCCTCATATTTTTGAAACATTTTGAAGCTCTTCATATTTTTCACACCTTTTCAGGCTCTTCATGTTTTTGAACACCGCTTCATGCTCCTCCTAATTTTGAGACCGTTGCATGCTCCTCATATTTTTGACACTTTTTGAAGCTCTTCATATTTTTCACACCTTTTCAGGCTCTTCATGTTTTTGAACACCGCTTCATGCTCCTCCTATTTTTCAGACCGTTTCATGCTCCTGATATTTTTGACACCATTTGAAGCTCTTCATATTTTTCACACCTTTTCAGGCTCTTCATGATTTTGAATACAGTTTCATGCTCCCCCTATTTTTCAGACCGTTTCATATTCCTCATATTTTTGACACGTTTTGAGGGTCTTCATATTTTTCACACCTTTTCAGGCTCTTCATGATTTTGAACGCAGTTTCATGCTCCCCCTATTTTTCAGACCGTTTCATGCTCCTCATATTTTTGACACCTTTTGAAGCTCTTCAAATTTTTCACACCTTTTGAAGCTCTTCATATTCTTCATAGGTTTTCATGCTCTTTATGTTTTTCAACACCGCTTCTTGCTCCTCCTAATGTTCAGACCGTTTAATGCTTCTCATATTTTTGACACTTTTTAAAGCTCTTCATATTTTTCACACCTTTTCAGGCTCTTCATGTTTTTCAACACCGCCTCATGCTCCTCCTATTTTTCAGAACTTTACATGCTGCTCATGTATTTCACACCTTTTGAAGCTCTTCATATTTTTCACACCTTTTCAGGCTCTTCATGTTTTTGAACACCGCTTCATGCTCCTCCTATTTTTCACACCTTTTGAATCTCTTCATATTTTTCACAACTTTTCAGGCTCTTCAGGTTTTTGAACACAGCTTCAGGCTCCTCCTATTGTTCAGACCGTTTTATGCTCCTCATGTATTTCACACCTTTTGAAGCTCTTCATATTTTTGACACAATTTCAGGCTCTTAATGTTTTTTAACACCGTTTCATGCTCCTCCTATTTTTCAGACCGTTTCATGCTCCTCATATTTTTGACACTTTTAGAAACTCTTCATTTTTTAACACGTTTTCAGGCTCTTCATGTTTCCAACACGGCTTCATGCTCCTCTTATTTTTCTGAACGTTTCATGCTCCTCATATTTTTGACACCTTTTGAAGCTTTTCATATTTTTGACACCTTTTCAGGCTCTTCAAGTTTTTCAACACCGCTTCATGTTCCTCCTATTTTTCAGACCGTTTCATGCTCCTCATAATTTTCACACCTTTTGAAGCTCTTCATATTTTTCACACCTTTTCAGGATCTTCATGGAATTGAACACCACTTGATGCTCCTCCTCTTTTTCACATCTTTTAAGCTCTATATATTTTTCACACCTTTTCAGGCTCTTCATGTTTTTGAACTCCACTTCATGCTCCTCCTATTTTTCAAACAGTTTCATGCTGCTCATGCATTTCACACCTTTTGAAGCTCTTCATATTTATCACAACTTTTCAGGCTCTTCATGTTTTTGAACACCGCTTCATGCTCCTCCTATTTTTCAGACCGTTTCATGCTCCTCATATTTTTCACACCTTTTGAAGCTCTTCACATTTTTCACAACTTTTCAGGATCTTCATGTTTTTGAACACCGCTTCATGCTCCTCCTATTTTTCAGACCATTTCATGCTCCTCATGTATTTCACACCTTTTGAAGCTCTTCATATTTTTCACATCTTTTCAGGCTCTTCATGTTTTTGAACAAGGTTTCATGCTCCTCCTAATTTTCTGATCGTTTCATGCTCATCATATTTTTGACATCTTTTGAAGGTTTTCATATTTTTCACACCTTTTCTTGCTGTTCATGTTTTTTAACAACTCTTCATGCTCCTCCTTTTTTTCTGACCGTTTCATGCTCCTCATGTATTTCACACCTTTTGAAGCTCTTCATATTTTTCACACCTTTTCAGGCTCTTCATGTTTTTCAACTTCGCTTCATGTTTCTCCAATTTTCAAACCATTTCATGCTCCTCATATTTTTGACACCTTTTGAAGTTCTTCATATTTTTCACACCTTTTCAGGCTCTTCATGTTTTTGAAGACCGATTCATGTGCCTCCTATTTTTCAGACCGTTTCATGCTCCTCATATTTTTGACACCTTTTTAAGCTCTTTATATTTTTCACCCCTTTTCAGGCTCTTCATGTTTTTGAACACCTCTTCATGCTCCTCCTATATTTCACACCTTTTGTAGCTCTTCATATTTTTCACACCTTTTCAGGCTCTTCATGTTTTTTAACACCGCTTCATGCTCCTCCTATTTTTCAGATCGTTTAATGCTCCTCCTATATTTCATACCTTTTGAAGCTCTTCATATTTTTCACACCTTTTCAGGCTCTTCATGTTTTTCAACACTGCTTCATTCTCCTCTTATTTTTCAGACCGTTTCATGCTCCTTATATTGTTCACACCTTTTGAAGCTCTTCATATACTTCACACCTTTTCAAGCTCTTCATATTTTTCAAACCTTTTGAAGGTCTTCATATTTTTCACAGTTTTTCAGACTCTTCATGTTTTTGAACACCGCTTCATGCTCCTCCTATTTTTCAGACCTTTTCATGCTCCTCATGTACTTCACACCTTTTGAAGCTCTTCATATTTTTCACACCTTTTCAGGCACTTCATGTTTTTGAACACCGCTTCATACTCCTCTTATTTTTCAGATAGTTTCATGGTCTTCATATTTTTGACACCTTTTGAAGCTCTTCATAGTTTTCACACCTTTAAAGGCTCTTCATGTTTTTCAACACCGCATCATGCTCCTCCTGTTTTTCAGAACGTTACATGGTCCTCATGTATTTCACACCTTTTGAAGCTCTTCATAAATTTCACACCTTTTCAGGCTCTTCATGTTTTTGAACAGCACTTAATGCTCCTCCTATTTTTCAGTCCGTTTCATGCTCCTCATATTATTGACACCTTTTGAAGCTCTTCATATTTTTCACACCTTTTCAGGCTCTTCATGTTTTTCAACACCGCTTCATGCTCCTCCTATATTTAAGACCGTTTCATGCTCCTTATATATTTCACAACTTTTGAAGCTCTTCATATTTTTCACACCTTTTCAGACTCTTCATATTTTTCAACACCGCTTCATGCTCCTCCTATTTTTGAGACCGTTTCATGCTCCTCATATTTTAGACGCCTTTTGAAGCTCTTCATATTCTTCACACCTTTTCAGGCTCTTCATGTTTTTCAACACAACTTTCTGCTCCTCCTATTTTTCAGACCGTTTCATCCTCCTCATATTTCTGACACCTTTAGAAGCTATTCATATTTTTCACACCTTTTCAGGCTCTTCATGTTTTTCAACACCGCTTCATGCTCCTCCTATATTTAAGACCGTTTCATGCTCCTTATATATTTCACAACTTTTGAAGCTCTTCATATTTTTCACACCTTTTCAGGCTTTCCATGTTTTTGAACACCGCTTCATGCTCCTCCTATGTTTCACACCTTTTGAAGCTCTTCATATATTTCACACCTTTTCAGGCTCTTCAGATTTTTGAACACCGCTTCATGCTCCTCCTATTTTTCAGATCGTTTTATGCTCCTCATGTATTTCACACTTTTGAAGCTCTTCATATTTTTGACACAATTTCAGGCTCTTCATGTTTTTAAAAACCGTTTCATGCTCCTCCTATTTCTCAGACCGTTTCATGCTCGTCATATTTTTGGCACCTTTTGAAGCTCTTCATATTTTTCACACCTTTTCAGGCTCTTCATGTTTTTCAACACCACCTCATGCTCTTCCTATTTTTCAGAACTTTACATGCTGCTCATGTATTTCACACCTTTTGAAGCTTTTCATAATTTTCACACCTTTTCAGGCTCTTCATGTTTTTGAACACCGCTTCATGCTCCTCCTATTTTTCAGACCGTTTCATGCTCCTCATATTTTTGACACTTTTAGAAACTCTTCATTTTTTCACACTTTTTCAGGCTCTTCATGTTTTCCAACACCACTTCATGCTCCTCCTATATTTCTGAACGTTTCATGCTCCTCATATTTTTCACACCTTTTGAAGCTCTTCATATTTATCAGAATATTTCATTCTCTTCATTTTTTTGAACAGCGTTTCATGCTCCTCTTATTTTTCAGACCATTTCATGCTCCTCATATTTTTGACACCTTTTGAAGCTCTTCATATTTTTCACACATTTTCACGCTTTTCATGTTTCTGAACAATGCTTCATGCTCCTCCTATTTTTAACAACTATTGAAGCTCTTCATATTTTTCAAACCTTTTCAGCCTCTTCATGTTTTTCAACACCGCTTCATGCTCCTCCTATTTTTCAGACCGTTTCATGCTCCTCATGTATTTCACACCTTGTGAAGCTCTTCATATTTTTCACACCTTTTCAGGCTCTTCATGATTTTGAACACCGCTTTATGCTCCTCCTAATTTTCAGACCGTTTCATGCTCTTCATATTATTCACAGCTTTTGAAGCTCTTCATATTTTTCACAGCTTTTCAGGTTCTTCATGTTTTTGAACACCGCTTCATGCTCCTCCGAAATTTCAGGCCGTTTCATGCTCCTCATATTTTTGACACCTTTTGAAGGTCTTCATATTTTTCACACCTTTTCAGGCTCTTCAGGTTTTTCAACACAACTTCATGCCTCTCCTATTTTTCACACTTATTCAGGCTCCTCATATTTTTGACACCTTTTGATGTGCTTCATATTTTTCACATCTTTTGAAGCTCTTCATATTCTTCACACCTTTTCAGGCTCTTCATGTTTTTCAACACCGCTTCATGCTCCTCCAATTTTTGAGACCGCTTCATACTCCTCTCATTTTTGACACCTTTTGAAGCTCTTCATATTTTTGAATCCTTTTGAAGCTCTTCATATTTCTCACACGTTTTCAGGCTCTTCATGATTTTCAACACCGATTCATGCTCCTCCTCTTTTTCAGACCGTTTCATGCTCCTCATATTTTTCAGACCGTTTCATTCTCCTCACATTTATGTCAACTTTTGAAACTCTTCACTTTCTTCACACCTTTTCATGCTCTTCATGTTTTTGAACACTGCTTCATGCTCCTCCTATGTTTCAGACCGTTTCATGCTCCTCATATTTTTGACACCTTTTGAAGCTCTTCATATTTTTCACACCTTTTCAGGCTCTTCATGATTTTCAACACCGATTCATGCTCCTCCTCTTTTTCAGACCGTTTCATGCTCCTCATATTTTTCAGACCGTTTCATTCTCCTCATATTTATGTCAACTTTTGAAACTCTTCACTTTCTTCACACCTTTTCATGCTCTTCATGTTTTTGAACCCTGCTTCATGCTCCTCCTATGTTTCAGACCGTTTCATGCTCCTCATATTTTTGACACCTTTTGAAGCTCTTCATATTTTTCACACCTTTTCAGGCTCTTCATGTTTTTCAACACCGCTTCATGCTCCTCCTATTTTTCAGACCGTTTCATGCTCCTCATATTTTTCAGACCGTTTCATTCTCCTCATATTTATGTCAACTTTTGAAACTCTTCACTTTCTTCACACCTTTTCATGCTCTTCATGTTTTTGAACCCTGCTTCATGCTCCTCCTATGTTTCAGACCGTTTCATGCTCCTCATATTTTTGACACCTTTTGAAGCTCTTCATATTTTTCACACCTTTTCAGGCTCTTCATGATTTTCAACACCGATTCATGCTCCTCCTCTTTTTCAGACCGTTTCATGCTCCTCATATTTTTCAGACCGTTTCATTCTCCTCATATTTATGTCAACTTTTGAAACTCTTCACTTTCTTCACACCTTTTCATGCTCTTCATGTTTTTGAACCCTGCTTCATGCTCCTCCTATGTTTCAGACCGTTTCATGCTCCTCATATTTTTTTTACACCTTTTGAAGCTCTTCATATTCTTCACAACTTTTCAGGCTCTTCATGTTTTTGAACACCGTTTCATGCTCCTCATATATTTTACACCTTTTGAAGCTCTTCATATTTTTCACACCTTTTCAGGCTCTTCATGTTTTTCAACACAGCTTCATTCTCCTCCTATTTTTCAGACTGTTTCATGCTCCTCATATTTTTGACACCTTTAGAAGCTCTTCATATTTTTCACACTTTTCAGACTTTTCATGTTTTTGAACACCGCTTCATGCTCCTCCTATTTTTCAGACCGTTTCATGCTCCTCATGTATTTCAAACCTTTTGAAGCTCTTCATATTTTTCACACTTTTTCAGGCTCTTCATGTTTTTCAACACCACTTCATGCTCCTCCTATTTTTCAGACTGTTTCATGCTCCTCATATTTTTGATAGCTTTAGAAGCTCTTCATATATTTCACACCTTCTCAGGCTCTTCATGTTTTTCAACACCACTTCATGTTCCTCCTATTTTTCAGACCGTTTCATGCTCCTCATATTTCTGACACCTTTAGAAGCTATTCATAATTTTCACACCGTTTCAGGCTCTTCATTTTTTAAACACCACTTTATGCTCCTCCTACTTTTCAGACCTCTTCATGTTCATCTCATTTTTGACATCTTTTAAAGCTCTTCTTATTTTTCACACCTTTTCAGGCTCTTCACGTTTTTGAACATCGCTTCATGCTCCTCCTATTTTTCAGACCGTTTCATGTTCCTCATATTTTTCACACCTTTTGAAGCTCTTCATATTTTTCACACATTTTCAGGCTCTTCATGTTTTTGAACACCGCTTCATGCTCCTCCTATTTTTCAGACCGTTTCATGTTCCTCATATTTTTGACACCTTTTGAAGCTCTTCATATTTTTCACACCTTTTCAGGCTCTTCATATTTTTGAACACCGCTTCATGCTCCTCCTATTTTTCAGACCGTTTCATGCTCCTCATATTTTTGACACCTTTTGAAGCTTTTCATATTTTTCACAACTTTTCAGGCTCTTCATGTTTTTGAACACCGCTTCATGCTCCTCCTATTTTTCAGACCGCATCATGCTCCTCATATTTTTCACACATTTTGAAGCTCTTCATATTTTTCACACCTTTTCAGGCTGTTCATATTTTTGAACACCACTTCATGCTCCTACTATTTTTCAGAGAGTTTCACGCTCCTCATGTATTTCACACCTTTTGAAGCTCTTCATATTTTTCACACCTTTTCAGGCTCTTCATGTGTTTCAACACCACTTCAGGCTCGTCCTATTTTTCAGACCTTTTCATGCTCATCTCATTTTTGACACCTTTTGAAGCTCTTCATATTTTTCACACCTTTTCAGGCTCTTCATGTGTTTCAAAACCGCTTCATGCTCCTCCTATTTTTCAGACCGTTTCATGCTCATCTCATTTTTGACACCTTTTGAAACTCTTCATATTTTTCACACCTTTTCAGGCTCTTCATGTTTTTGAACACCGCTTCATGCTCCTCCTATTTTTGAGACCGCTTCATACTCCTCTCATTTTTGACACCTTTTGAAGCTCTTCATATTTTTGAATCCTTTTGAAGCTCTTCATATTTCTCACACGTTTTCAGGCTCTTCATGATTTTCAACACCGATTCATGCTCCTCCTCTTTTTCAGACCGTTTCATGCTCCTCATATTTTTCAGACCGTTTCATTCTCCTCATATTTATGTCAACTTTTGAAACTCTTCATTTTCTTCACACCTTTTCATGCTCTTCATGTTTTTGAACACTGCTTCATGCTCCTCCTATGTTTCAGACCGTTTCATGCTCCTCATATTTTTGAAACCTTTTGAAGTTCTTCATATCTTTCACACCTTTTCAGGCTCTTCATGTTTTTAAACACCTCTTCATTCTTCTCCTGTTTTTCAGGCCATTTCATGCTCCTCATATTTTTCACACTTTTTGAAGCTCTTCATATTTTTCACACTTTTTGAAGCTCTTCATACTTTTCACACCGTCAGGCTCTTCATGTTTTTGAACACCGCTTCCTGCTCCACCTATTTTTCAGATCATTTCATGCTCCTCATATTTTTCACACTTTTTGAACCTCTTCATATTTTTCACACCTATTCAGGGTATTCATATTTTTCAACACCGCTAAATGCTCCTCCTATTTTTCAGACCGTTTCATGCTCCTCATATTTTTGACACGTTTTGAAGCTCTTCATTTATTTCACACCTTTTCAGGCTCTTCATGTTTTTCAACATCACTTCATGCTTCTCGTATTTTTCAGACCGTTTCACGCTTCTCAAATTTTTGACACCTTTTGAAGCTCTTCATATTTTTCACACATTTTCATGTTCTTCATTTTTCTCAACAAAGCTTCATGCTCCTCCTATTTTTCAGACCGTTTCATGCTCCTCATCTTTTACACACCTGTTGAAGCTCTTCATATTTTTCACACCATTTCAGGCTCTTCTTGTTTTTCAACACCATTTCAAGCTCCTCCTATTTTTCAGACTGTTTCATGCTCCTCATATTTCTGACACCTTTTGAAGCTCTTCATATATTTCACACCTTTTCAGGCTCTTCATGTTTTTGAACACCGCTTCATGCTCCTCATATTTTTCACACCTTTTGAAGCTCTTAATATTTTTCACACATTTTCAGGCTCTTCATGTTTTTGAACACCGTTTAATGCTCCTCCTATTTTTCAGACCGTTTCATCCTCCTCATATTTTTCACACCTTTTGAAGCTCTTCATATATTTCTCACCTTTTCCTGTTCTTCAGGTTTTTCAACTCCGTTTCATGCTCCTCCTATTTTTCAGATCGTTTCATGCTCCTCCTATTTTTCAGACTGTTTCATGCACCTCTTATTATTGACACCTTTTGAAGCTCTTCATATTTTTCACACGCTTTCATACTCTTCATGTTTTTCAACACCACTTCATGCTCCTCCTATTTATCCCACCGTTTCTTGCTCCTCATGTATTTCACACCTTTTGAAGCTCTTCATAGTTTTCCCACCTTTTCAGGCTCTTCATGTTTTTGAACACCGATTCAGGCTCTTCCTATTTTTTAGACCGTTTCATGCTCCTCATATTTTTGAAACATTTTGAAGCTCTTCATATTTTTCACACCTTTTCAGGCTCTTCATGTTTTTGAACACCGCTTCATGCTCCTCCTAATTTTGAGACCGTTGCATGCTCCTCATATTTTTGACACTGTTTGAAGCTCTTCATATTTTTCACCCCTTTTCAGGCTCTTCATGTTTTTGAACACCTCTTCATGCTCCTCCTATATTTCACACCTTTTGTAGCTCTTCATATTTTTCACACCTTTTCAGGCTCTTCATGTTTTTTAACACCGCTTCATGCTCCTCCTATTTTTCAGATCGTTTAATGCTCCTCCTATATTTCATACCTTTTGAAGCTCTTCATATTTTTCACACCTTTTCAGGCTCTTCATGTTTTTCAACACTGCTTCATTCTCCTCTTATTTTTCAGACCGTTTCATGCTCCTTATATTGTTCACACCTTTTGAAGCTCTTCATATACTTCACACCTTTTCAAGCTCTTCATATTTTTCAAACCTTTTGAAGGTCTTCATATTTTTCACAGTTTTTCAGACTCTTCATGTTTTTGAACACCGCTTCATGCTCCTCCTATTTTTCAGACCTTTTCATGCTCCTCATGTACTTCACACCTTTTGAAGCTCTTCATATTTTTCACACCTTTTCAGGCACTTCATGTTTTTGAACACCGCTTCATACTCCTCTTATTTTTCAGATAGTTTCATGGTCTTCATATTTTTGACACCTTTTGAAGCTCTTCATAGTTTTCACACCTTTAAAGGCTCTTCATGTTTTTCAACACCGCATCATGCTCCTCCTGTTTTTCAGAACGTTACATGGTCCTCATGTATTTCACACCTTTTGAAGCTCTTCATAAATTTCACACCTTTTCAGGCTCTTCATGTTTTTGAACAGCACTTAATGCTCCTCCTATTTTTCAGTCCGTTTCATGCTCCTCATATTATTGACACCTTTTGAAGCTCTTCATATTTTTCACACCTTTTCAGGCTCTTCATGTTTTTCAACACCGCTTCATGCTCCTCCTATATTTAAGACCGTTTCATGCTCCTTATATATTTCACAACTTTTGAAGCTCTTCATATTTTTCACACCTTTTCAGACTCTTCATATTTTTCAACACCGCTTCATGCTCCTCCTATTTTTGAGACCGTTTCATGCTCCTCATATTTTAGACGCCTTTTGAAGCTCTTCATATTCTTCACACCTTTTCAGGCTCTTCATGTTTTTCAACACAACTTTCTGCTCCTCCTATTTTTCAGACCGTTTCATCCTCCTCATATTTCTGACACCTTTAGAAGCTATTCATATTTTTCACACCTTTTCAGGCTCTTCATGTTTTTCAACACCGCTTCATGCTCCTCCTATATTTAAGACCGTTTCATGCTCCTTATATATTTCACAACTTTTGAAGCTCTTCATATTTTTCACACCTTTTCAGGCTTTCCATGTTTTTGAACACCGCTTCATGCTCCTCCTATGTTTCACACCTTTTGAAGCTCTTCATATATTTCACACCTTTTCAGGCTCTTCAGATTTTTGAACACCGCTTCATGCTCCTCCTATTTTTCAGATCGTTTTATGCTCCTCATGTATTTCACACTTTTGAAGCTCTTCATATTTTTGACACAATTTCAGGCTCTTCATGTTTTTAAAAACCGTTTCATGCTCCTCCTATTTCTCAGACCGTTTCATGCTCGTCATATTTTTGGCACCTTTTGAAGCTCTTCATATTTTTCACACCTTTTCAGGCTCTTCATGTTTTTCAACACCACCTCATGCTCTTCCTATTTTTCAGAACTTTACATGCTGCTCATGTATTTCACACCTTTTGAAGCTTTTCATAATTTTCACACCTTTTCAGGCTCTTCATGTTTTTGAACACCGCTTCATGCTCCTCCTATTTTTCAGACCGTTTCATGCTCCTCATATTTTTGACACTTTTAGAAACTCTTCATTTTTTCACACTTTTTCAGGCTCTTCATGTTTTCCAACACCACTTCATGCTCCTCCTATATTTCTGAACGTTTCATGCTCCTCATATTTTTCACACCTTTTGAAGCTCTTCATATTTATCAGAATATTTCATTCTCTTCATTTTTTTGAACAGCGTTTCATGCTCCTCTTATTTTTCAGACCATTTCATGCTCCTCATATTTTTGACACCTTTTGAAGCTCTTCATATTTTTCACACATTTTCACGCTTTTCATGTTTCTGAACAATGCTTCATGCTCCTCCTATTTTTAACAACTATTGAAGCTCTTCATATTTTTCAAACCTTTTCAGCCTCTTCATGTTTTTCAACACCGCTTCATGCTCCTCCTATTTTTCAGACCGTTTCATGCTCCTCATGTATTTCACACCTTGTGAAGCTCTTCATATTTTTCACACCTTTTCAGGCTCTTCATGATTTTGAACACCGCTTTATGCTCCTCCTAATTTTCAGACCGTTTCATGCTCTTCATATTATTCACAGCTTTTGAAGCTCTTCATATTTTTCACAGCTTTTCAGGTTCTTCATGTTTTTGAACACCGCTTCATGCTCCTCCGAAATTTCAGGCCGTTTCATGCTCCTCATATTTTTGACACCTTTTGAAGGTCTTCATATTTTTCACACCTTTTCAGGCTCTTCAGGTTTTTCAACACAACTTCATGCCTCTCCTATTTTTCACACTTATTCAGGCTCCTCATATTTTTGACACCTTTTGATGTGCTTCATATTTTTCACATCTTTTGAAGCTCTTCATATTCTTCACACCTTTTCAGGCTCTTCATGTTTTTCAACACCGCTTCATGCTCCTCCAATTTTTGAGACCGCTTCATACTCCTCTCATTTTTGACACCTTTTGAAGCTCTTCATATTTTTGAATCCTTTTGAAGCTCTTCATATTTCTCACACGTTTTCAGGCTCTTCATGATTTTCAACACCGATTCATGCTCCTCCTCTTTTTCAGACCGTTTCATGCTCCTCATATTTTTCAGACCGTTTCATTCTCCTCACATTTATGTCAACTTTTGAAACTCTTCACTTTCTTCACACCTTTTCATGCTCTTCATGTTTTTGAACACTGCTTCATGCTCCTCCTATGTTTCAGACCGTTTCATGCTCCTCATATTTTTGACACCTTTTGAAGCTCTTCATATTTTTCACACCTTTTCAGGCTCTTCATGATTTTCAACACCGATTCATGCTCCTCCTCTTTTTCAGACCGTTTCATGCTCCTCATATTTTTCAGACCGTTTCATTCTCCTCATATTTATGTCAACTTTTGAAACTCTTCACTTTCTTCACACCTTTTCATGCTCTTCATGTTTTTGAACCCTGCTTCATGCTCCTCCTATGTTTCAGACCGTTTCATGCTCCTCATATTTTTGACACCTTTTGAAGCTCTTCATATTTTTCACACCTTTTCAGGCTCTTCATGATTTTCAACACCGATTCATGCTCCTCCTCTTTTACAGACCGTTTCATGCTCCTCATATTTTTCAGACCGTTTCATTCTCCTCATATTTATGTCAACTTTTGAAACTCTTCACTTTCTTCACACCTTTTCATGCTCTTCATGTTTTTGAACCCTGCTTCATGCTCCTCCTATGTTTCAGACCGTTTCATGCTCCTCATATTTTTTTTACACCTTTTGAAGCTCTTCATATTCTTCACAACTTTTCAGGCTCTTCATGTTTTTGAACACCGTTTCATGCTCCTCATATATTTTACACCTTTTGAAGCTCTTCATATTTTTCACACCTTTTCAGGCTCTTCATGTTTTTCAACACAGCTTCATTCTCCTCCTATTTTTCAGACTGTTTCATGCTCCTCATATTTTTGACACCTTTAGAAGCTCTTCATATTTTTCACACTTTTCAGACTTTTCATGTTTTTGAACACCGCTTCATGCTCCTCCTATTTTTCAGACCGTTTCATGCTCCTCATGTATTTCAAACCTTTTGAAGCTCTTCATATTTTTCACACTTTTTCAGGCTCTTCATGTTTTTCAACACCACTTCATGCTCCTCCTATTTTTCAGACTGTTTCATGCTCCTCATATTTTTGATAGCTTTAGAAGCTCTTCATATATTTCACACCTTCTCAGGCTCTTCATGTTTTTCAACACCACTTCATGTTCCTCCTATTTTTCAGACCGTTTCATGCTCCTCATATTTCTGACACCTTTAGAAGCTATTCATAATTTTCACACCGTTTCAGGCTCTTCATTTTTTAAACACCACTTTATGCTCCTCCTACTTTTCAGACCTCTTCATGTTCATCTCATTTTTGACATCTTTTAAAGCTCTTCTTATTTTTCACACCTTTTCAGGCTCTTCACGTTTTTGAACATCGCTTCATGCTCCTCCTATTTTTCAGACCGTTTCATGTTCCTCATATTTTTCACACCTTTTGAAGCTCTTCATATTTTTCACACATTTTCAGGCTCTTCATGTTTTTGAACACCGCTTCATGCTCCTCCTATTTTTCAGACCGTTTCATGTTCCTCATATTTTTGACACCTTTTGAAGCTCTTCATATTTTTCACACCTTTTCAGGCTCTTCATATTTTTGAACACCGCTTCATGCTCCTCCTATTTTTCAGACCGTTTCATGCTCCTCATATTTTTGACACCTTTTGAAGCTTTTCATATTTTTCACAACTTTTCAGGCTCTTCATGTTTTTGAACACCGCTTCATGCTCCTCCTATTTTTCAGACCGCATCATGCTCCTCATATTTTTCACACATTTTGAAGCTCTTCATATTTTTCACACCTTTTCAGGCTGTTCATATTTTTGAACACCACTTCATGCTCCTACTATTTTTCAGAGAGTTTCACGCTCCTCATGTATTCCACACCTTTTGAAGCTCTTCATATTTTTCACACCTTTTCAGGCTCTTCATGTGTTTCAACACCACTTCAGGCTCGTCCTATTTTTCAGACCTTTTCATGCTCATCTCATTTTTGACACCTTTTGAAGCTCTTCATATTTTTCACACCTTTTCAGGCTCTTCATGTGTTTCAAAACCGCTTCATGCTCCTCCTATTTTTCAGACCGTTTCATGCTCATCTCATTTTTGACACCTTTTGAAACTCTTCATATTTTTCACACCTTTTCAGGCTCTTCATGTTTTTGAACACCGCTTCATGCTCCTCCTATTTTTGAGACCGCTTCATACTCCTCTCATTTTTGACACCTTTTGAAGCTCTTCATATTTTTGAATCCTTTTGAAGCTCTTCATATTTCTCACACGTTTTCAGGCTCTTCATGATTTTCAACACCGATTCATGCTCCTCCTCTTTTTCAGACCGTTTCATGCTCCTCATATTTTTCAGACCGTTTCATTCTCCTCATATTTATGTCAACTTTTGAAACTCTTCATTTTCTTCACACCTTTTCATGCTCTTCATGTTTTTGAACACTGCTTCATGCTCCTCCTATGTTTCAGACCGTTTCATGCTCCTCATATTTTTGAAACCTTTTGAAGTTCTTCATATCTTTCACACCTTTTCAGGCTCTTCATGTTTTTAAACACCTCTTCATTCTTCTCCTGTTTTTCAGGCCATTTCATGCTCCTCATATTTTTCACACTTTTTGAAGCTCTTCATATTTTTCACACTTTTTGAAGCTCTTCATACTTTTCACACCGTCAGGCTCTTCATGTTTTTGAACACCGCTTCCTGCTCCACCTATTTTTCAGATCATTTCATGCTCCTCATATTTTTCACACTTTTTGAACCTCTTCATATTTTTCACACCTATTCAGGGTATTCATATTTTTCAACACCGCTAAATGCTCCTCCTATTTTTCAGACCGTTTCATGCTCCTCATATTTTTGACACGTTTTGAAGCTCTTCATTTATTTCACACCTTTTCAGGCTCTTCATGTTTTTCAACATCACTTCATGCTTCTCGTATTTTTCAGACCGTTTCACGCTTCTCAAATTTTTGACACCTTTTGAAGCTCTTCATATTTTTCACACATTTTCATGTTCTTCATTTTTCTCAACAAAGCTTCATGCTCCTCCTATTTTTCAGACCGTTTCATGCTCCTCATCTTTTACACACCTGTTGAAGCTCTTCATATTTTTCACACCATTTCAGGCTCTTCTTGTTTTTCAACACCATTTCAAGCTCCTCCTATTTTTCAGACTGTTTCATGCTCCTCATATTTCTGACACCTTTTGAAGCTCTTCATATATTTCACACCTTTTCAGGCTCTTCATGTTTTTGAACACCGCTTCATGCTCCTCATATTTTTCACACCTTTTGAAGCTCTTAATATTTTTCACACATTTTCAGGCTCTTCATGTTTTTGAACACCGTTTAATGCTCCTCCTATTTTTCAGACCGTTTCATCCTCCTCATATTTTTCACACCTTTTGAAGCTCTTCATATATTTCTCACCTTTTCCTGTTCTTCAGGTTTTTCAACTCCGTTTCATGCTCCTCCTATTTTTCAGATCGTTTCATGCTCCTCCTATTTTTCAGACTGTTTCATGCACCTCTTATTATTGACACCTTTTGAAGCTCTTCATATTTTTCACACGCTTTCATACTCTTCATGTTTTTCAACACCACTTCATGCTCCTCCTATTTATCCCACCGTTTCTTGCTCCTCATGTATTTCACACCTTTTGAAGCTCTTCATAGTTTTCCCACCTTTTCAGGCTCTTCATGTTTTTGAACACCGATTCAGGCTCTTCCTATTTTTTAGACCGTTTCATGCTCCTCATATTTTTGAAACATTTTGAAGCTCTTCATATTTTTCACACCTTTTCAGGCTCTTCATGTTTTTGAACACCGCTTCATGCTCCTCCTAATTTTGAGACCGTTGCATGCTCCTCA
Organism: Dama dama; assembly: GCF_033118175.1. Lineage (NCBI taxonomy): Eukaryota > Metazoa > Chordata > Mammalia > Artiodactyla > Cervidae > Dama > Dama dama. The sequence continues at coordinate 679,848 of NW_026870955.1, read as the reverse complement.
TATTTTTGACACTGTTTGAAGCTCTTCATATTTTTCACACCTTTTCAGGCTCTTCATGTTTTTGAACACCGCTTCATGCTCCTCCTATTTTTCAGACCGTTTCATGCTCCTGATATTTTTGACACCATTTGAAGCTCTTCATATTTTTCACACCTTTTCAGGCTCTTCATGATTTTGAATACAGTTTCATGCTCCCCCTATTTTTCAGACCGTTTCATATTCCTCATATTTTTGACACGTTTTGAGGGTCTTCATATTTTTCACACCTTTTCAGGCTCTTCATGATTTTGAACGCAGTTTCATGCTCCCCCTATTTTTCAGACCGTTTCATGCTCCTCATATTTTTGACACCTTTTGAAGCTCTTCAAATTTTTCACACCTTTTGAAGCTCTTCATATTCTTCATAGGTTTTCATGCTCTTTATGTTTTTCAACACCGCTTCTTGCTCCTCCTAATGTTCAGACCGTTTAATGCTTCTCATATTTTTGACACTTTTTAAAGCTCTTCATATTTTTCACACCTTTTCAGGCTCTTCATATTTTTGAACATTGTTTCATGCTCCTCCTATTTTTCAGACCGTTTCATGCTCATCTCATTTTTGACACCTTTGGAAGCTGTTCATATTTTTCACACCTTTTGAAGCTACTCATATTTTTCACACCTTTTCAGGCTCTTCATGTTTGTCAACAGCGCATGATACTCCTCATAATTTTCAGACCGTTTCATGCTCCTCATATTTTTCATACCTTTTGAAGATCTTCATATTTTTCACATCTTTTCAGGCTCTTCATGTTTTTGAACACTGCTTCATGCTCCTCCTATTTTTTAGACCGTTTCATGCTCCTCATATTTTTGACACCTTTTGAAGCTCTTCATATTTTTCACGCCTTTTGAAGCTCTTCATATTTTTCACACGCTTTCATACTCTTCATGTTTTTCAACACCACTTCATGCTCCTCCTATTTATCCCACCGTTTCTTGCTCCTCATGTATTTCACACCTTTTGAAGCTCTTCATAGTTTTCCCACCTTTTCAGGCTCTTCATGTTTTTGAACACCGATTCAGGCTCTTCCTATTTTTTAGACCGTTTCATGCTCCTCATATTTTTGAAACATTTTGAAGCTCTTCATATTTTTCACACCTTTTCAGGCTCTTCATGTTTTTGAACACCGCTTCATGCTCCTCCTAATTTTGAGACCGTTGCATGCTCCTCATATTTTTGACACTTTTTGAAGCTCTTCATATTTTTCACACCTTTTCAGGCTCTTCATGTTTTTGAACACCGCTTCATGCTCCTCCTATTTTTCAGACCGTTTCATGCTCCTGATATTTTTGACACCATTTGAAGCTCTTCATATTTTTCACACCTTTTCAGGCTCTTCATGATTTTGAATACAGTTTCATGCTCCCCCTATTTTTCAGACCGTTTCATATTCCTCATATTTTTGACACGTTTTGAGGGTCTTCATATTTTTCACACCTTTTCAGGCTCTTCATGATTTTGAACGCAGTTTCATGCTCCCCCTATTTTTCAGACCGTTTCATGCTCCTCATATTTTTGACACCTTTTGAAGCTCTTCAAATTTTTCACACCTTTTGAAGCTCTTCATATTCTTCATAGGTTTTCATGCTCTTTATGTTTTTCAACACCGCTTCTTGCTCCTCCTAATGTTCAGACCGTTTAATGCTTCTCATATTTTTGACACTTTTTAAAGCTCTTCATATTTTTCACACCTTTTCAGGCTCTTCATGTTTTTCAACACCGCCTCATGCTCCTCCTATTTTTCAGAACTTTACATGCTGCTCATGTATTTCACACCTTTTGAAGCTCTTCATATTTTTCACACCTTTTCAGGCTCTTCATGTTTTTGAACACCGCTTCATGCTCCTCCTATTTTTCACACCTTTTGAATCTCTTCATATTTTTCACAACTTTTCAGGCTCTTCAGGTTTTTGAACACAGCTTCAGGCTCCTCCTATTGTTCAGACCGTTTTATGCTCCTCATGTATTTCACACCTTTTGAAGCTCTTCATATTTTTGACACAATTTCAGGCTCTTAATGTTTTTTAACACCGTTTCATGCTCCTCCTATTTTTCAGACCGTTTCATGCTCCTCATATTTTTGACACTTTTAGAAACTCTTCATTTTTTAACACGTTTTCAGGCTCTTCATGTTTCCAACACGGCTTCATGCTCCTCTTATTTTTCTGAACGTTTCATGCTCCTCATATTTTTGACACCTTTTGAAGCTTTTCATATTTTTGACACCTTTTCAGGCTCTTCAAGTTTTTCAACACCGCTTCATGTTCCTCCTATTTTTCAGACCGTTTCATGCTCCTCATAATTTTCACACCTTTTGAAGCTCTTCATATTTTTCACACCTTTTCAGGATCTTCATGGAATTGAACACCACTTGATGCTCCTCCTCTTTTTCACATCTTTTAAGCTCTATATATTTTTCACACCTTTTCAGGCTCTTCATGTTTTTGAACTCCACTTCATGCTCCTCCTATTTTTCAAACAGTTTCATGCTGCTCATGCATTTCACACCTTTTGAAGCTCTTCATATTTATCACAACTTTTCAGGCTCTTCATGTTTTTGAACACCGCTTCATGCTCCTCCTATTTTTCAGACCGTTTCATGCTCCTCATATTTTTCACACCTTTTGAAGCTCTTCACATTTTTCACAACTTTTCAGAATCTTCATGTTTTTGAACACCGCTTCATGCTCCTCCTATTTTTCAGACCATTTCATGCTCCTCATGTATTTCACACCTTTTGAAGCTCTTCATATTTTTCACATCTTTTCAGGCTCTTCATGTTTTTGAACAAGGTTTCATGCTCCTCCTAATTTTCTGATCGTTTCATGCTCATCATATTTTTGACATCTTTTGAAGGTTTTCATATTTTTCACACCTTTTCTTGCTGTTCATGTTTTTTAACAACTCTTCATGCTCCTCCTTTTTTTCTGACCGTTTCATGCTCCTCATGTATTTCACACCTTTTGAAGCTCTTCATATTTTTCACACCTTTTCAGGCTCTTCATGCTTTTCAACTTCGCTTCATGTTTCTCCAATTTTCAAACCATTTCATGCTCCTCATATTTTTGACACCTTTTGAAGTTCTTCATATTTTTCACACCTTTTCAGGCTCTTCATGTTTTTGAAGACCGATTCATGTGCCTCCTATTTTTCAGACCGTTTCATGCTCCTCATATTTTTGACACCTTTTTAAGCTCTTTATATTTTTCACCCCTTTTCAGGCTCTTCATGTTTTTGAACACCTCTTCATGCTCCTCCTATATTTCACACCTTTTGTAGCTCTTCATATTTTTCACACCTTTTCAGGCTCTTCATGTTTTTTAACACCGCTTCATGCTCCTCCTATTTTTCAGATCGTTTAATGCTCCTCCTATATTTCATACCTTTTGAAGCTCTTCATATTTTTCACACCTTTTCAGGCTCTTCATGTTTTTCAACACTGCTTCATTCTCCTCTTATTTTTCAGACCGTTTCATGCTCCTTATATTGTTCACACCTTTTGAAGCTCTTCATATACTTCACACCTTTTCAAGCTCTTCATATTTTTCAAACCTTTTGAAGGTCTTCATATTTTTCACAGTTTTTCAGACTCTTCATGTTTTTGAACACCGCTTCATGCTCCTCCTATTTTTCAGACCTTTTCATGCTCCTCATGTACTTCACACCTTTTGAAGCTCTTCATATTTTTCACACCTTTTCAGGCACTTCATGTTTTTGAACACCGCTTCATACTCCTCTTATTTTTCAGATAGTTTCATGGTCTTCATATTTTTGACACCTTTTGAAGCTCTTCATAGTTTTCACACCTTTAAAGGCTCTTCATGTTTTTCAACACCGCATCATGCTCCTCCTGTTTTTCAGAACGTTACATGGTCCTCATGTATTTCACACCTTTTGAAGCTCTTCATAAATTTCACACCTTTTCAGGCTCTTCATGTTTTTGAACAGCACTTAATGCTCCTCCTATTTTTCAGTCCGTTTCATGCTCCTCATATTATTGACACCTTTTGAAGCTCTTCATATTTTTCACACCTTTTCAGGCTCTTCATGTTTTTCAACACCGCTTCATGCTCCTCCTATATTTAAGACCGTTTCATGCTCCTTATATATTTCACAACTTTTGAAGCTCTTCATATTTTTCACACCTTTTCAGACTCTTCATATTTTTCAACACCGCTTCATGCTCCTCCTATTTTTGAGACCGTTTCATGCTCCTCATATTTTAGACGCCTTTTGAAGCTCTTCATATTCTTCACACCTTTTCAGGCTCTTCATGTTTTTCAACACAACTTTCTGCTCCTCCTATTTTTCAGACCGTTTCATCCTCCTCATATTTCTGACACCTTTAGAAGCTATTCATATTTTTCACACCTTTTCAGGCTCTTCATGTTTTTCAACACCGCTTCATGCTCCTCCTATATTTAAGACCGTTTCATGCTCCTTATATATTTCACAACTTTTGAAGCTCTTCATATTTTTCACACCTTTTCAGGCTTTCCATGTTTTTGAACACCGCTTCATGCTCCTCCTATGTTTCACACCTTTTGAAGCTCTTCATATATTTCACACCTTTTCAGGCTCTTCAGATTTTTGAACACCGCTTCATGCTCCTCCTATTTTTCAGATCGTTTTATGCTCCTCATGTATTTCACACTTTTGAAGCTCTTCATATTTTTGACACAATTTCAGGCTCTTCATGTTTTTAAAAACCGTTTCATGCTCCTCCTATTTCTCAGACCGTTTCATGCTCGTCATATTTTTGGCACCTTTTGAAGCTCTTCATATTTTTCACACCTTTTCAGGCTCTTCATGTTTTTCAACACCACCTCATGCTCTTCCTATTTTTCAGAACTTTACATGCTGCTCATGTATTTCACACCTTTTGAAGCTTTTCATAATTTTCACACCTTTTCAGGCTCTTCATGTTTTTGAACACCGCTTCATGCTCCTCCTATTTTTCAGACCGTTTCATGCTCCTCATATTTTTGACACTTTTAGAAACTCTTCATTTTTTCACACTTTTTCAGGCTCTTCATGTTTTCCAACACCACTTCATGCTCCTCCTATATTTCTGAACGTTTCATGCTCCTCATATTTTTCACACCTTTTGAAGCTCTTCATATTTATCAGAATATTTCATTCTCTTCATTTTTTTGAACAGCGTTTCATGCTCCTCTTATTTTTCAGACCATTTCATGCTCCTCATATTTTTGACACCTTTTGAAGCTCTTCATATTTTTCACACATTTTCACGCTTTTCATGTTTCTGAACAATGCTTCATGCTCCTCCTATTTTTAACAACTATTGAAGCTCTTCATATTTTTCAAACCTTTTCAGCCTCTTCATGTTTTTCAACACCGCTTCATGCTCCTCCTATTTTTCAGACCGTTTCATGCTCCTCATGTATTTCACACCTTGTGAAGCTCTTCATATTTTTCACACCTTTTCAGGCTCTTCATGATTTTGAACACCGCTTTATGCTCCTCCTAATTTTCAGACCGTTTCATGCTCTTCATATTATTCACAGCTTTTGAAGCTCTTCATATTTTTCACAGCTTTTCAGGTTCTTCATGTTTTTGAACACCGCTTCATGCTCCTCCGAAATTTCAGGCCGTTTCATGCTCCTCATATTTTTGACACCTTTTGAAGGTCTTCATATTTTTCACACCTTTTCAGGCTCTTCAGGTTTTTCAACACAACTTCATGCCTCTCCTATTTTTCACACTTATTCAGGCTCCTCATATTTTTGACACCTTTTGATGTGCTTCATATTTTTCACATCTTTTGAAGCTCTTCATATTCTTCACACCTTTTCAGGCTCTTCATGTTTTTCAACACCGCTTCATGCTCCTCCAATTTTTGAGACCGCTTCATACTCCTCTCATTTTTGACACCTTTTGAAGCTCTTCATATTTTTGAATCCTTTTGAAGCTCTTCATATTTCTCACACCTTTTCAGGCTCTTCATGATTTTCAACACCGATTCATGCTCCTCCTCTTTTTCAGACCGTTTCATGCTCCTCATATTTTTCAGACCGTTTCATTCTCCTCATATTTATGTCAACTTTTGAAACTCTTCACTTTCTTCACACCTTTTCATGCTCTTCATGTTTTTGAACCCTGCTTCATGCTCCTCCTATGTTTCAGACCGTTTCATGCTCCTCATATTTTTGACACCTTTTGAAGCTCTTCATATTTTTCACACCTTTTCAGGCTCTTCATGTTTTTCAACACCGCTTCATGCTCCTCCTATTTTTCAGACCGTTTCATGCTCCTCATATTTTTCAGACCGTTTCATTCTCCTCATATTTATGTCAACTTTTGAAACTCTTCACTTTCTTCACACCTTTTCATGCTCTTCATGTTTTTGAACCCTGCTTCATGCTCCTCCTATGTTTCAGACCGTTTCATGCTCCTCATATTTTTGACACCTTTTGAAGCTCTTCATATTTTTCACACCTTTTCAGGCTCTTCATGATTTTCAACACCGATTCATGCTCCTCCTCTTTTTCAGACCGTTTCATGCTCCTCATATTTTTCAGACCGTTTCATTCTCCTCATATTTATGTCAACTTTTGAAACTCTTCACTTCCTTCACACCTTTTCATGCTCTTCATGTTTTTGAACCCTGCTTCATGCTCCTCCTATGTTTCAGACCGTTTCATGCTCCTCATATTTTTTTTACACCTTTTGAAGCTCTTCATATTCTTCACAACTTTTCAGGCTCTTCATGTTTTTGAACACCGTTTCATGCTCCTCATATATTTTACACCTTTTGAAGCTCTTCATATTTTTCACACCTTTTCAGGCTCTTCATGTTTTTCAACACAGCTTCATTCTCCTCCTATTTTTCAGACTGTTTCATGCTCCTCATATTTTTGACACCTTTAGAAGCTCTTCATATTTTTCACACTTTTCAGACTTTTCATGTTTTTGAACACCGCTTCATGCTCCTCCTATTTTTCAGACCGTTTCATGCTCCTCATGTATTTCAAACCTTTTGAAGCTCTTCATATTTTTCACACTTTTTCAGGCTCTTCATGTTTTTCAACACCACTTCATGCTCCTCCTATTTTTCAGACTGTTTCATGCTCCTCATATTTTTGATAGCTTTAGAAGCTCTTCATATATTTCACACCTTCTCAGGCTCTTCATGTTTTTCAACACCACTTCATGTTCCTCCTATTTTTCAGACCGTTTCATGCTCCTCATATTTCTGACACCTTTAGAAGCTATTCATAATTTTCACACCGTTTCAGGCTCTTCATTTTTTAAACACCACTTTATGCTCCTCCTACTTTTCAGACCTCTTCATGTTCATCTCATTTTTGACATCTTTTAAAGCTCTTCTTATTTTTCACACCTTTTCAGGCTCTTCACGTTTTTGAACATTGCTTCATGCTCCTCCTATTTTTCAGACCGTTTCATGTTCCTCATATTTTTCACACCTTTTGAAGCTCTTCATATTTTTCACACATTTTCAGGCTCTTCATGTTTTTGAACACCGCTTCATGCTCCTCCTATTTTTCAGACCGTTTCATGTTCCTCATATTTTTGACACCTTTTGAAGCTCTTCATATTTTTCACACCTTTTCAGGCTCTTCATATTTTTGAACACCGCTTCATGCTCCTCCTATTTTTCAGACCGTTTCATGCTCCTCATATTTTTGACACCTTTTGAAGCTTTTCATATTTTTCACAACTTTTCAGGCTCTTCATGTTTTTGAACACCGCTTCATGCTCCTCCTATTTTTCAGACCGCATCATGCTCCTCATATTTTTCACACATTTTGAAGCTCTTCATATTTTTCACACCTTTTCAGGCTGTTCATATTTTTGAACACCACTTCATGCTCCTACTATTTTTCAGAGAGTTTCACGCTCCTCATGTATTTCACACCTTTTGAAGCTCTTCATATTTTTCACACCTTTTCAGGCTCTTCATGTGTTTCAACACCACTTCAGGCTCGTCCTATTTTTCAGACCTTTTCATGCTCATCTCATTTTTGACACCTTTTGAAGCTCTTCATATTTTTCACACCTTTTCAGGCTCTTCATGTGTTTCAAAACCGCTTCATGCTCCTCCTATTTTTCAGACCGTTTCATGCTCATCTCATTTTTGACACCTTTTGAAACTCTTCATATTTTTCACACCTTTTCAGGCTCTTCATGTTTTTGAACACCGCTTCATGCTCCTCCTATTTTTGAGACCGCTTCATACTCCTCTCATTTTTGACACCTTTTGAAGCTCTTCATATTTTTGAATCCTTTTGAAGCTCTTCATATTTCTCACACGTTTTCAGGCTCTTCATGATTTTCAACACCGATTCATGCTCCTCCTCTTTTTCAGACCGTTTCATGCTCCTCATATTTTTCAGACCGTTTCATTCTCCTCATATTTATGTCAACTTTTGAAACTCTTCATTTTCTTCACACCTTTTCATGCTCTTCATGTTTTTGAACACTGCTTCATGCTCCTCCTATGTTTCAGACCGTTTCATGCTCCTCATATTTTTGAAACCTTTTGAAGTTCTTCATATCTTTCACACCTTTTCAGGCTCTTCATGTTTTTAAACACCTCTTCATTCTTCTCCTGTTTTTCAGGCCATTTCATGCTCCTCATATTTTTCACACTTTTTGAAGCTCTTCATATTTTTCACACTTTTTGAAGCTCTTCATACTTTTCACACCGTCAGGCTCTTCATGTTTTTGAACACCGCTTCCTGCTCCACCTATTTTTCAGATCATTTCATGCTCCTCATATTTTTCACACTTTTTGAACCTCTTCATATTTTTCACACCTATTCAGGGTATTCATATTTTTCAACACCGCTAAATGCTCCTCCTATTTTTCAGACCGTTTCATGCTCCTCATATTTTTGACACGTTTTGAAGCTCTTCATTTATTTCACACCTTTTCAGGCTCTTCATGTTTTTCAACATCACTTCATGCTTCTCGTATTTTTCAGACCGTTTCACGCTTCTCAAATTTTTGACACCTTTTGAAGCTCTTCATATTTTTCACACATTTTCATGTTCTTCATTTTTCTCAACAAAGCTTCATGCTCCTCCTATTTTTCAGACCGTTTCATGCTCCTCATCTTTTACACACCTGTTGAAGCTCTTCATATTTTTCACACCATTTCAGGCTCTTCTTGTTTTTCAACACCATTTCAAGCTCCTCCTATTTTTCAGACTGTTTCATGCTCCTCATATTTCTGACACCTTTTGAAGCTCTTCATATATTTCACACCTTTTCAGGCTCTTCATGTTTTTGAACACCGCTTCATGCTCCTCATATTTTTCACACCTTTTGAAGCTCTTAATATTTTTCACACATTTTCAGGCTCTTCATGTTTTTGAACACCGTTTAATGCTCCTCCTATTTTTCAGACCGTTTCATCCTCCTCATATTTTTCACACCTTTTGAAGCTCTTCATATATTTCTCACCTTTTCCTGTTCTTCAGGTTTTTCAACTCCGTTTCATGCTCCTCCTATTTTTCAGATCGTTTCATGCTCCTCCTATTTTTCAGACTGTTTCATGCACCTCTTATTATTGACACCTTTTGAAGCTCTTCATATTTTTCACACCTTTTCATGCTCTTCATGTTTTTCAACAACATTTCATGCTCCTCCTATTTTTCAGACCATTTCATGCTCCTCATATTTTTCACACCTTTTCATGCTCTTCTTGTTTTTCAACACAGTTTCATGCTCCTCATATGTTTGACACCTTTTGAATCTCTTCATATTATTTACACCTTTTCAGGCTCTTCATGATTTTCAACACCGCTTCATGCTCCTCATATTTTTGAGACCGTTTCATGCTCCTAATATTGTTCACACCTTTTCAAGATCTTCATGTTATTCAACACCGCTTCATGCTCTTCCTATTTTTCAGATCGTTTCATGCTCCTCATATTTTTGATAACTTTGAAGCTCTTCATATTTTTCACACCTTTTCAGGCTCTTCATGTTTTGAACACCATTTCATGCTCCTCCTATTTTTCAGACCGTTTCATGCTCCTCATATTTTTGACAACTTTTGAAGCTCCTCATATTTTTCACACCTTTTCAGGCTCTTCATGTTTTTCAACACACTTTCATGCTCCTCATATGTTTGACACCTTTTGAAGCTCTTCATGTATTTCAGACCTTTTCAGGCTCTTCATGTATTTCAACACCGCTTCTTTCTCCTCCTATTTTTCAGCCCGTTTCATGCTCGTCATATTTTTCAGACAGTTTCATGATCCTCCTATTTTTCAGACCGTTTCATGCTCCTAATATTTTTGACACCTTTTGGAGCTCTTCATTTTTCTGAACACCGCTTCATGCTCCTCCTATATTTCACACTTTTTGAAGCTCTTCATATATTTCACGCCTTTTCAAGCTCTTCATGTTTTTGAACACCGCTTCATGCTCCTCTTATTTTTGACACATTTTTGAAGTTCTTCATATCTTTCACACCTTTTCAGGCTCTTCATGTTTTTAAACACCTCTTCATTCTTCTCCTGTTTTTCAGACCATTTCATGCTCCTCATATTTTTCACACTTTTTGAAGCTCTTCATATTTTTCACACATTTTGAAGCTCCTCCTATTTTTCACAACCTTTCACGCTCTTCATGTTTTTTTTACACGGCTTCATGATTCTCCTATTTTTCTGCCAGGTTCATGCTCCTACTAGTTTTCAGCACGTTTCGTACTCCTCCTAATTTTCAGACCGTTTCATGCTCCTCATATTTGTCACACCTTTCGAAGCTCTTCATATTTTTCACACCTTTTCTGGATCTTCATGTTTTTGAGCACAGCTTCATGCTCCTCCGATTTTTCAGACCGTTTCATGCTCCTCATATATTTCACACCTTTTGAAGCTCTTCATATTTTTCACACCATTTCAGGATCTTCATGTTTTTGAACACCATTTCATGCTGCTCCTATTTTTCAGACCGTTTCATGCTCCTCATATTTTTGACACGTTTTGACGCTCTTCATATTTTTCATACCATTTCAGGCTCTTCATGTTATTCAACACCGTTTCATGCTGCTCCTATTTTTCAGACCGTTTCATGCTCCTCATATTTTTGACACCATTGAAGCTGTTCATATTTTTCACACCTTCTCAGGCTCTTCACGTTTTTGAACACCGCTTCATGCTACTCCTATTTTTCAAAACGTTTCATGCTCCTCATATATTTGACACCTTTTGAAGCTTTTCATATTATTCACAAATTTTCAGGCTCTTCATGTTTTTCAAAACCGTTTCATGCTCCTCCTATTTTTCAGACCGTTTCATGCTCCTCATATTATTTCACCCTTTGAAGCTCTTCATGTTTTTCACACCTTTTCAGGCTCTTCATGCTTTTCAACACCGTTTCATGCTCCTCGTATTTTCAGACTGTTTCATGCTGTTATATTTTTGACACCTTTTGAAGCTCTCCATATTTTTCACACATTTTCAGGCTCTTCATGCTTTGCAACACCGTTTCATGCTCCTCCTATTTTCAGACTGTTTCATGCTCCTCTTATTTTTGACACCTTTAGAAGCTCTTCATATTTTTCACATCTTTTCATGCTCTTCATGTTTTTCAACACCATTTCATGCTCCTCCTATTTTTCAGACTATTTCATGCTCCTCATATTTTTGACACCTTTTGAAGCTCTTCATATATTTCACAACTTTTAAGGCTCTTCATGTTTCTGAACACCACTTCATGCTCCTCCTATATTTCACACCTTTTGAAGCTCTTCTTATATTTCACACCTTTTCAGGCTCTTCATGTTTTTGAACACCGCTTCATGCTTCTCATATTTTTCACACCTTTTGAAGCTCTTAATATTTTTCACACATTTTCAGGATTTTCATGTTTTTCAACACCGTTTCATGCTCCTCCTATTTTTCAGACCGTTTCATGCTCCTCATATTTTTGACACGTTATGAACCTCTTCATTTATTTCACACCTTTTCAGGCTCTTCATGTTTTTCAACATCGCTTCATGCTCCTCGTATTTTTCAGACCGTTTCATGCTTCCCAAATTTTTGACACCTTTTGAAGCTCTTCATATTTTTCACACCTTTTCATGTTCTTCATTTTTGTCAACAAAGCTTCATCCTCCTCCTATTTTCAGACCATTTCATGCTCCTCATCTTTTACACACCTGTTGAAGCTGTTCATATTTTTCACACCACTTCAGGCTCTTCTTGTTTTTCAACACCATTTCAAGCTCCTCCTATTTTTCAGACTGTTTCATGCTCCTCATATTTCTGACACCTTTTGAAGCTCTTCATATATTTCACACCTTTTCAGGCTCTTCATGTTTTTGAACACGGCTTCATGCTCCTCCTATTTTTCACACCTTTGGAAGATCTTCATATATTTCACACCTTTTCAAGCTCTTCATGTTTTTGAACACCGCTTCATGCTCCTCATAATTTTCACACCTTTTGAAGCTCTTAATATTTTTCACACATTTTCAGGCTCTTCATGTTTTTGAACACCGTTTAATGCTCCTCCTATATTTCAGACCGTTTCATGCTCCTCCTATTTTTCACACCTTTGGAAGATCTTCATATATTTCACACCTTTTCAAGCTCTTCAAGTTTTTGAACACCGCTTCATGCTCCTCATATTTTTGACACCATTTGAAGCTCTTCATATATTTCACACCTTTTCAGGCTCTTCATGTTTTTGAACACCGCTTCATGCTCCTCCTATATTTCACAACTTTTGAAGCTCTTCATATATTTCACACCTTTTCAGACTCTTCATGTTTTTCAACATCGCTTCATACTCCTCCTATTTTTCAGACCGTTTCATGCTCCTCATATATTTGACACCTTTTGAAGCTCTTCATATTTTTCATACCTTTTGAAGCTCTTCATATTTTTCACACCTTTTGAAGCTCTTCATATTTTTCACACATTTTCAGGCTGTTCATGTTTTTCAACACCTTTTCATGCTCCTCCTATTTTTCAGACCGTTTCATGCTCCTCGTATTTTTGACACTTTTTGAAGCTCTTCATATTTTTCACACCTTTTCTGGCTCTTCATCTTTTTCAACACCGTTTCATGCTCCTGCTATGTTTCAGACCGTTCCATGCTCCTCATATTTTTGAAAGCTTTTGAAGTTCTTCCTATATTTCACACCTTTTCAGGCTCTTCATGTTTTTAAACTCCTCTTCATTCTTCTCCTATTTTTCAGACCGTTTCATGCTCCTCATATTTTTCACACTTCTTGAAGCTCTTCATATTTTTCACACATTTTCACGCTCTTCATGTTTTTGAACATCGTTTCATGCTCCTCCTTTTATTCAGACCGTTTCATGCTCCTCATATTTTTCAGACCGTTTCATGCTCCACATATATTTCAGACCGTTTCATGCTCCTCATATTTTTGACCCCTTTTGAAGCTCTTCATATTTTTCACACCTTTTCATGCGCTTCATGTTTTTCAAAACTTTTCATGCTTCTCCTATTTTTCAGAGAGTTTCATGCTCCTCATATATTTGACACATTTTGAAGCTCTTCATATTTTTCACACCTCTTCATGCTCATCATGTTTCTCAACACTTTTTCATGCTCCTCCTATTTTTCATACAGTTTCATGCTCCTCATATTTTTGACAAATTTTGAAGCTCTTCATATTTTTCAAACCTTTTCATGCACTTCATGTTTTTCAACAACGTTTCATGCTCGTCTTATATTTCAGACCGTTTCATGCTTCTCCTATTTTTCAGACCGTTTCATGCTCCTCATATTTTTGACACCTTTTGAAACTCTTCATGTTTTTTCACACCGTTTCATGTTCCTCTTACTTTTCAGACCGTTTCATGCTTCTCCAATTTTTGAAAGCTTTTGAAGCTCTTCATATTTTTCACACCATTTAATGTTCTTCATGTATTTTCAACACCGTTTCATGCTCCTCATATTTTTCAGACGATTTCATGCTTCTCATATTTTTGACACCTTTTGAAGATCTTCATATTTTTCACACCTTTTCATGCTTGTCATGTTTTTCAACAAAGTTTCACACTCCTCGTATTTTGACACCCTTTGATGGTCTCCATACTTTTCACACCTTTTTAGACGCTTCATGTTTTTCAACACCGCTTCATGCTCCTCCTGTTTTTCAGACCGTTTCATGTTCCTCATATGTTTGACACCTTTTGAAGCTCTTCGTATTTTTCACACCTTTTCAGGCTCTTCATGATTTCAACAGAGTTTCATGCTCCTCCTATTTTTCAGACCGTTTCATGCTCCTCATATTTTTGAAACCATTTGAAGCCCGTCATATTTTTCACACCTTTTCATGCTCTTCATGTTTTTCAACAACATTTCATGCTCCTCCTATTTTTCAGATTGTTTCATGCTTCTCATACTTTTGACACATTTTTTATCTCTTCATATTTTTCACACCTTTACAGGCACTTCATGATTTTCAACACCGTTTCATGCTCCTCCTATTTTTCAGACTGGTTCATGCTCCTCGTATTTTTCAGGCCTTTTCATGCTCGTCATAATTTTGAAACCTTTTGAAGCCCTTCATATTTTTCACACCTTTTCATGCTCTTCATGTATTTCAACAACGTTTTATGCTCCTCCTATTTTTCAGACCGTTTCATGCTCCTCATATTTTTGACACCTTTTGAAGCTCTTCATATATTTCACACCTTTTCAGGCTCTTCATGTTTTTCAACACCGCTTCATGCTCCTCCTGTTTTTCAGACCGCTTCATGCTCCTCATATTTTTGACACCTTTTGAAACTCTTCATATATTTCACTCTTTTCAGGCTCTTCATGTTTTTCAACACCGTTTCATGCTCCTGCTATTTTTCAGATCGTTTCATGTTCCTCACATTTTTGACACTTTTTGAAGCTGTTCATTTTCTCACACCTTTTCAGGCTCTTCTAGATTTTCAACAATGCTTCATGGTCCTCCTATTTTTCAGACCGTTCATGCTGGACATATTTTTGACACCCTTTGAAGCTCTTCATATTTTTCACACATTTTCAGGCTCTTCATGTTCTTCAAAACCGTTTCATGCTCCTGTTATATTTCAGACAGTTTCATGCTCCTCATATTTTTGACACCTTTTGAAACTCTTCATATTTTTCACACATATTCAGGCTCTTCATGTTTTTCAACACCGTTTCATCCTCCTCCTATTTTTAGACTGTTTCATGCTCCTCATATTATGACACCTTTTGAACCTGTTCATATATTTCACACCTTTTCAGGATCTTCATGTTTTTGAACGCCGCTTCATGCACCTCCTATTTTTCAGACCGTTTCTTGCTCCTCATATTTTTGACACCTTTTGAAGCTCTTCGTATTATTCACAAATTTTCAGGCTCTTCATGTTTTTCACACCGTTTCATGCTCCTCCTATTTTTCAGACCGTTTCATGCTCCTCATATTATTTCACCCTTTGAAGCTCTTCATGTTTTTCACAACTTTTCAGGCTCTTCATGCTTTTCAACACCGTTTCATGCTCCTCGTATTTTCAGACTGTTTCATGCTGTTATATTTTGACACCTTTTGAAGCTCTCCATATTTTTCACACATTTTCAGGCTCTTCATGCTTTGCAACACCGTTTCATGCTCCTCCTATTTTCACACTGTTTCATGCTCCTCTTATTTTTGACACCTTTAGAAGCTCTTCATATTTTTCACATCTTTTCATGCTCTTCATGTTTTTCAACACCATTTCATGCTCCTCCTATTTTTCAGACTATTTCATGCTCCTCATATTTTTGACACCTTTTGAAGCTCTTCATATATTTCACAACCTTTAAGGCTCTTCATGTTTCTGAACACCACTTCATGCTCCTCCTATATTTCACACCCTTTTAAGCTCTTCTTGTAGTTCACACCTTTTCAAGCTCTTCATGTTTTTGAACACCGCTTCACGCTCCTCCTATTTTTCAGACCGTTTCATGCTTCTCAAATTTTTGACACCTTTTGAAGCGCTTCATATTTTTCACACCATTTCAGGCTCTTCATTTTTGTCAACAAAGCTTCATGCTCCTCCTATTTTTCAGAACGTTTCATGCTCCTCATATTTTACACACCTGTTGAAGCTCTTCATATTTTTCACACCATTTCAGGCTCTTCTTGTTTTTCAACACCATTTCAAGCTCCTCCTTTTTTTCAGACTGTTTCATGCTCCTCATATTTCTGACACCTTTTGGAGCTCTTCATATATTTCACAGCTTTTCAGGCTCTTCATGTTTTTGAACACGGCTTCATGCTCCTCCTATTTTTCACACCTTTTGAAGATCTTCATATATTTCACACCTTTTCAAGCTCTTCATGTTTTTGAACACCGCTTCATGCTCCTCATAATTTTCACACCTTTTGAAGCTCTTAATATTTTTCACACATTTTCAGGCTCTTCATGTTTTTGAACACCGTTTAATGCTCCTCGTATATTTCAGACCGTTTCATGCTCCTCATATTTTTCACACCTTTTGAAGCTCTTCATATTTTTCACACCTTTTCAGGATCTTCATGTTTTTGAACACCATTTCATGCTGCTCCTATTTTTCAGACCGTTTCATGCTCCTCATATTTTTGACACGTTTTGACGCTCTTCATATTTTTCATACCATTCCAGGCTCTTCATGTTATTCAACACCGTTTCATGCTGCTCCTATTTTTCAGACCGTTTCATGCTCCTCATATTTTTGACACCATTGAAACTGTTCATATTTTTCACATCTTCTCAGGCTCTTCACGTTTTTGAACACCGCTTCATGCTACTCCTATTTTTCAAAACGTTTCATGCTCCTCATATATTTGACACCTTTTGAAGCTTTTCATATTATTCACAAATTTTCAGGCTCTTCATGTTTTTCAACACCGTTTCATGCTCCTCCTATTTTTCAGACCGTTTCATGCTCCTCATATTATTTCACCCTTTGAAGCTCTTCATGTTTTTCACACCTTTTCAGGCTCTTCATGCTTTTCAACACCGTTTCATGCTCCTCGTATTTTCAGACTGTTTCATGCTGTTATATTTTTGACGCCTTTTGAAGCTCTCCATATTTTTCACACATTTTCAGGCTCTTCATGCTTTGCAACACCGTTTCATGCTCCTCCTATTTTCAGACTGTTTCATGCTCCTCTTATTTTTGACACCTTTAGAAGCTCTTCATATTTTTCACATCTTTTCATGCTCTTCATGTTTTTCAACACCATTTCATGCTCCTCCTATTTTTCAGACTATTTCATGCTCCTCATATTTTTGACACCTTTTGAAGCTCTTCATATATTTCACAACTTTTAAGGCTCTTCATGTTTCTGAACACCGCTTCATGCTCCTCCTATATTTCACACCTTTTTAAGCTCTTCTTATATTTCACACCTTTTCAAGCTCTTCATGTTTTTGAACACCGCTTCACGCTCCTCCTATTTTTCAGTCCGTTTCATGCTTCTCAAATTTTTGACACCTTTTGACGCGCTTCATATTTTTCACACCATTTCAGGCTCTTCATTTTTGTCAACAAAGCTTCATGCTCCTCCTATTTTTCAGAACGTTTCATGCTCCTCATATTTTACACACCTGTTTTAGCTCTTCATATTTTTCACACCATTTCAGGCTCTTCTTGTTTTTCAACACCATTTCAAGCTCCTCCTTTTTTTCAGACTCTTTCATGCTCCTCATATTTCTGACACCTTTTGGAGCTCTTCATATATTTCACACCTTTTCAGGCTCTTCATGTTTTTGAACACCGCTTCATGCTCCTCCTATTTTTCACACCTTTTGAAGCTCTTAATATTTTTCACACATTTTCAGGCTTTTCATGTTTTTGAACACCGTTTAATACTCCTCCTATTTTTCAGACCGTTTCATGCTCCTCTTATTGTTCACACCTTTTGAAGCTCTTCATATATTTCTCACCTTTTCCTTTTCTTCAGGTTTTTCAACACCGTTTCATGCTCCTCCTATTTTTCAGACCGTTTCATGCTCCTCATATTTCTGACACCTTTTGAAGGTCTTCATATATTTCACACCTTTTCAGACTCTTCATGTTTTTCAACATCGCTTCATCCTCCTCCTATTTTTCAGACCGTTTCATGCTCCTCATATTTTGACACCTTTTGAAGCTCTTTATATTTTTCACACCTTTTGAAGCACTTCATATTTTTCACAAGTTTTTAGGCTCTTCATGTTTTTCAACACCGTTTCATGCTCCTTCTATTTTCAGACTGTTTCATGCTCCTCTTATTTTTGACACCTTTAGAAGCTCTTCATATATTTCACACATTTTAAGGCTCTTCATGTTTCTGAACACCGCTTCATGCTCCTCCTATATTTCACACCTTTTTAAGCTCTTCATATATTTCACTCCTTTTCAAGCTCTTCAAGTTTTTGAACACCGCTTCATGCTCCTCATATTTTGACACCATTTGAAGCTCTTCATATATTTCACACCTTTTCAGGCTCTTCATGTTTTTGAACACCGCTTCATGCTCCTCCTATATTTCACAACTTTTGAAGCTCTTCATATATTTCACACCTTTTCAGACTCTTCATGTTTTTCAACATCGCTTCATACTCCTCCTATTTTTCAGACCGTTTCATGCTCCTCATATATTTGACACCTTTTGAAGCTCTTCATATTTCTCATACCTTTTGAAGCTCTTCATATTTTTCACACCTTTTGAAGCTCTTCATATTTTTCACACATTTTCAGGCTGTTCATGTTTTTCAACACCTTTTCATGCTCCTCCTATTTTTCAGACCGTTTCATGCTCCTCATATTTTTGACACTTTTTGAAGCTCTTCATATTTTTCACACCTTTTCTGGCTCTTCATCTTTTTCAACACCGTTTCATGCTCCTGCTATGTTTCAGACCGTTCCATGCTCCTCATATTTTTGAAAGCTTTTGAAGTTCTTCCTATATTTCACACCTTTTCAGGCCCTTCATGTTTTTAAACTCCTCTTCATTCTTCTCCTATTTTTCAGACCGTTTCATGCTCCTCATATTTTTCACACTTCTTGAAGCTCTTCATATTTTTCACACATTTTCACGCTCTTCATGATTTTGAACATCGTTTCATGCTCCTCCTTTTATTCAGACCGTTTCATGCTCCTCATATTTTTCAGACCGTTTCATGCTCCACATATATTTCAGACCGTTTCATGCTCCTCATATTTTTGACCCCTTTTGAAGCTCTTCATATTTTTCACACCTTTTCATGCGCTTCATGTTTTTCAAAACTTTTCATGCTTCTCCTATTTTTCAGAGAGTTTCATGCTCCTCATATATTTGACACGTTTTGAAGCTCTTCATATTTTTCACACCTCTTCATGCTCATCATGTTTCTCAACACTTTTTCATGCTCCTCCTATTTTTCACACAGTTTCATGCTCCTCATATTTTTGACAAATTTTGAAGCTCTTCATATTTTTCAAACCTTTTCATGCACTTCATGTTTTTCAACAACGTTTCATGCTCGTCTTATATTTCAGACCATTTCATGCTTCTCCTATTTTTCAGACCGTTTCATGCTCCTCATATTTTTGACACCTTTTGAAACTCTTCATGTTTTTTCACACCGTTTCATGTTCCTCTTACTTTTCAGACCGTTTCATGCTTCTCCTATTTTTGAAAGCTTTTGAAGCTCTTCATATTTTTCACAACTTTTCATGCTCTTCATGTATTTTCAACACCGTTTCATGCTCCTCATATTTTTCAGACCATTTCATGCTTCTCATATTTTTGACACCTTTTGAAGATCTTCATATTTTTCACACCTTTTCATGCTTGTCATGTTTTTCAACAAAGTTTCACACTCCTCGTATTTTGACACCCTTTGATGGTCTCCATACTTTTCACACCTTTTTAGACGCTTCATGTTTTTCAACACCGCTTCATGCTCCTCCTGTTTTTCAGACCGTTTCATGTTCCTCATATGTTTGACACCTTTTGAAGCTCTTCGTATTTTTCACACCTTTTCAGGCTCTTCATGATTTCAACACAGTTTCATGCTCCTCCTATTTTTCAGACCGTTTCATGCTCCTCATATTTTTGAAACCATTTGAAGCCCGTCATATTTTTCACACCTTTTCATGCTCTTCATGTTTTTCAACAACATTTCATGCTCCTCCTATTTTTCAGATTGTTTCATGCTTCTCTATTTTCGACACATTTTTTATCTCTTCATATTTTTCACACCTTTACAGGCACTTCATGTTTTTCAACACCGTTTCATGCTCCTCCTATTTTTCAGACTGGTTCAAGCTCCTCGTATTTTTCAGGCCATTTCATGCTCGTCATAATTTTGAAACCTTTTGAAGCCCTTCATATTTTTCACACCTTTTCATGCTCTTCATGTATTTCAACAACGTTTTATGCTCCTCCTATTTTTCAGACCGTTTCATGCTCCTCATATTTTTGACACCTTTTGAAGCTCTTCATATATTTCACACCTTTTCAGGCTCTTCATGTTTTTCAACACCGCTTCATGCTCCTCCTGTTTTTCAGACCGCTTCATGCTCCTCATATTTTTGACACCTTTTGAAGCTCTTCATATATTTCACTCTTTTCAGGCTCTTCATGTTTTTCAACACCGTTTCATGCTCCTGCTATTTTTCAGATCGTTTCATGTTCCTCACATTTTTGACACTTTTTGAAGCTCTTCATTTTTTCACACCTTTTCAGGCTCTTCTAGATTTTCAACAACGCTTCATGCTCCTCCTATTTTTCAGACCGTTCATGCTGGACATATTTTTGACACCCTTTGAAGCTCTTCATATTTTTCACACATTTTCAGGCTCTTCATGTTCTTCAAAACCGTTTCATGCTCCTGTTATATTTCAGACAGTTTCATGCTCCTCATATTTTTGACACCTTTTGAAACTCTTCATATTTTTCACACATTTTCAGGCTCTTCATGTTTTTCAACACCGTTTCATCCTCCTCCTATTTTTAGACTGTTTCATGCTCCTCATGTTTTTGACACCTTTTGAAGCTCTTCGTATATTTCACACCTTTTTAGGCTCTTCATGTTTTTTACACCTTTTCAGGCTCTTCATGTTTTCAACACCGCTTCATGCTCCTCCTATTTTTCAGACCGTGTCATGCTCCTCCTATTTTTGACAACTTTTGAAGCTCTTCATTTTTTTCACACCTTTTCAGGCTCTTCATGTTTTTCCACACCACTTCATGCTTCCCCTAATTTTCAGACCGTTTCATGCTCCTCATGTATTTCACACGTTTTGAAGCTCTTCATATTTTTCACACCTTTCAGGCTCTTCATGTTTTTCAACACCGCTTCATGATCCTCCTATTTTTCAAACCATTTCATGCTCTTCATATTTTTGACAACTTTTGAAGCTCTTCATTTTTTTCACACCTTTTCAGGCTCTTCATGTTTTTCCACACCACTTCATGCTTCCCCTAATTTTCAGACCGTTTCATGCTCCTCATGTATTTCACACGTTTTGAAGCTCTTCATATTTTTCACACCTTTCAGGCTCTTCATGTTTTTCAACACCGTTTCATGCTGCTTCTAATTTTCAGACCGTTTCATGGTCCTCATATTTTTCACACCTTTTGAAGCTCTTCATATTTTTCACACCTTTTCAGGCTCTTCATGTTTTTGAACACATCTTCATGCTCCGCCTATTTTTCACACCGTTTCATGCTCCTCATATTTTGACACCTTTTGAAGCTCTTTATATTTTTCACAACTTTTCAGGCTCTTCATGTTTTTCAACACCGTTTCATGATCCTCCTATTGTTCAGACCGTTTCATGCTCCTCTCATTTTTGACACCTCTTGAAGCTTTTCATATTTTTCACAACTACTTAAGCTCTTCATGTTTTTGAAAACCGCTTCATGCTCCTCCTATTTTTCAGAGAGTTTCATGCTCCTCTTGTATTTCACACGATTTGAAGCTCTTCATATTTTTCACACATTTTCAGGCTCTTCAAATTTTTCACACCTTTTCAGGCTCTTCAAATTTTTCACACCTTTTCAGGCTCTTCAAATTTTTCACACCTTTTCAGGCTCTTCATATTTTTCACATCTTTTCAGGCTCTTCAAATTTTTCACACCTTTTCAGGCTCTTCAAATTTTTCCACACCACTTCATGCTTTTCCTATATTTCAGCCCGTTTCAAACTCCTCATGTATTTCACACCTTTTGAAGCTCTTCATATTTTTCACACCTTTTCAGGCTCTTCATGTTTTTGATCACCGTTTCATGCTCCTCCTATTTTTCAGACAGTTTCATGCTCATCTCAATTTTGACACCTTTTGAAGCTCTTCATGTATTTCACACCTTTTGAAGCTCTTCATATTTTTCACACCTTTTCAGGCTCTTCATGTTTTTCAACACCGCTTCATGCTTCTCCTATTTTTCAGACCGTTACTTGCTCCTCATATTTTTGACACCTTTAGAAGTTCTTCATATTTTTCCCACCTTTTCAGGCTCTTCATATTTTTCAACACCGCTTCATGCTCCTCCTATTTTTCAGACCGTTTCAAGGTCCTCATATTTTTGACAACTTTTGAAGCTTTTCATATTTTTCACACCTTTTCAGGCTCTTCATTTTTTTCAACAGTACTTCTTGCTCCTCCAATTTTTCAGACCGTTTCATGCTCATCTAATTTTTGAAACCTTTTGAAGCTATGCATATTTTTCACAACTTTTCAGGCTCTTCATGTTTTTCAACACCACTGCATGCTCCTCGTATTTTTAAGACCGTTTCATGCTCCTCATATTTTTGACACCTTTAGAAGCTCTTCATATTTTTCACACCTTTTCAGGCTCTTCATGTTTTTCAACACCGCTTCATGCTCCTCTTCTTTTTCAGACCGTTTCATGCTCCTCATATTTTTGACACCTTTTTAAGCTCTTCATGTTTTTCACACCTTTTCAGGCTCTTCATGTTTTTGAACACCATTTCATGCTCCTCCTATTTTGCAGACCGTTTCATGCTCATCTCATTTTGACACCTTTTGAAGCTCTTCATATTTTTCACACCTTTTGAAGCTCTTCATATTTTTCATATTTTTGAAGCTCTTCATATTTTCACACGTTTTCAGACTCTTCATGTTTTTCAACATGGCTTCATGCTCCTCCTATTTTTCAAACTGTATCATGCTCCTCATATTTTTCACACTTTTGAAGCTCTTCATATTTTTCACACCTTTTCATGCTCTTCTTGTTTTTGAACACCACTTCATGCTATTTCTATTTTTCAGAGAGTTTCATGCTCCTCATGTATTTCACACCTTTTGAAGCTCTTCATATTTTTCACAACTTTTCAGGCTCTTCATGTTTTTGATCAACGTTTCATGCTCCTCATATTTTTCAGACGGTTTCATGCTCATCTCATTTTTAACACCTTTTGAAGCTCTTCATATATTTCACATGTTTTCAAGCTCTTCATATTTTTCACACCTTTTCAGGTTCTTCATGTTTTTCAACATCGCTTCATCCTCCTCCTATTTTTCAGACCGTTTCATGCTCCTCATATTTTGACACCTTTTGAAGCTCTTTATATTTTTCACACCTTTTGAAGCACTTCATATTTTTCACAAGTTTTAGGCTCTTCATGTTTTTCATCACCGTTTCATGCTCCTTCTATTTTCAGACTGTTTCATGCTCCTCTTATTTTTGACACCTTTAGAAGCTCTTCATATATTTCACACATTTTAAGGCTCTTCATGTTTCTGAACACCGCTTCATGCTCCTCCTATATTTCACACCTTTTTAAGCTCTTCATATATTTCACTCCTTTTCAAGCTCTTCAAGTTTTTGAACACCGCTTCATGCTCCTCATATTTTTGACACCATTTGAAGCTCTTCATATATTTCACACCTTTTCAGGCTCTTCATGTTTTTGAACACCGCTTCATGCTCCTCCTATATTTCACAACTTTTGAAGCTCTTCATATATTTCACACCTTTTCAGACTCTTCATGTTTTTCAACATCGCTTCATACTCCTCCTATTTTTCAGACCGTTTCATGCTCCTCATATATTTGACACCTTTTGAAGCTCTTCATATTTTTCATACCTTTTGAAGCTCTTCATATTTTTCACACCTTTTGAAGCTCTTCATATTTTTCACACATTTTCAGGCTGTTCATGTTTTTCAACACCTTTTCATGCTCCTCCTATTTTTCAGACCGTTTCATGCTCCTCATATTTTTGACACTTTTTGAAGCTCTTCATATTTTTCACACCTTTTCTGGCTCTTCATCTTTTTCAACACCGTTTCATGCTCCTGCTATGTTTCAGACCGTTCCATGCTCCTCATATTTTTGAAAGCTTTTGAAGTTCTTCCTATATTTCACACCTTTTCAGGCTCTTCATGTTTTTAAACTCCTCTTCATTCTTCTCCTATTTTTCAGACCGTTTCATGCTCCTCATATTTTTCACACTTTTTGAAGCTCTTCATATTTTTCACACATTTTCACGCTCTTCATGTTTTTGAACATCGTTTCATGCTCCTCCTTTTATTCAGACCGTTTCATGCTCCTCATATGTTTCAGACCGTTTCATGCTCCACATATATTTCAGACCGTTTCATGCTCCTCATATTTTTGACCCCTTTTGAAGCTCTTCATATTTTTCACACCTTTTCATGCGCTTCATGATTTTCAAAACTTTTCATGCTTCTCCTATTTTTCAGAGAGTTTCATGCTCCTCATATATTTGACACGTTTTGAAGCTCTTCATATTTTTCACACCTCTTCATGCTCATCATGTTTCTCAACACTTTTTCATGCTCCTCCTATTTTTCACACAGTTTCATGCTCCTCATATTTTTGACAAATTTTGAAGCTCTTCATATTTTTCAAACCTTTTCATGCACTTCATGTTTTTCAACAACGTTTCATGCTCGTCTTATATTTCAGACCGTTTCATGCTTCTCCTATTTTTCAGACCGTTTCATGCTCCTCATATTTTTGACACCTTTTGAAACTCTTCATGTTTTTTCACACCGTTTCATGTTCCTCTTACTTTTCAGACCGTTTCATGCTTCTCCTATTTTTGAAAGCTTTTGAAGCTCTTCATATTTTTCACACCTTTTCATGCTCTTCATGTATTTTCAACACCGTTTCATGCTCCTCATATTTTTCAGACCATTTCATGCTTCTCATATTTTTGACACCTTTTGAAGATCTTCATATTTTTCACACCTTTTCATGCTTGTCATGTTTTTCAACAAAGTTTCACACTCCTCGTATTTTGACACCCTTTGATGGTCTCCATACTTTTCACACCTTTTTAGACGCTTCATGTTTTTCAACACCGCTTCATGCTCCTCCTGTTTTTCAGACCGTTTCATGTTCCTCATATGTTTGACACCTTTTGAAGCTCTTCGTATTTTTCACACCTTTTCAGGCTCTTCATGATTTCAACACAGTTTCATGCTCCTCCTATTTTTCAGACCGTTTCATGCTCCTCATATTTTTGAAACCATTTGAAGCCCGTCATATTTTTCACACCTTTTCATGCTCTTCATGTTTTTCAACAACATTTCATGCTCCTCCTATTTTTCAGATTGTTTCATGCTTCTCTATTTTTGACACTTTTTTTATCTCTTCATATTTTTCACACCTTTACAGGCACTTCATGTTTTTCAACACCGTTTCATGCTCCTCCTATTTTTCAGACTGGTTCAAGCTCCTCGTATTTTTCAGGCCGTTTCATGCTCGTCATAATTTTGAAACCTTTTGAAGCCCTTCATATTTTTCACACCTTTTCATGCTCTTCATGTATTTCAACAACGTTTTATGCTCCTCCTATTTTTCAGACCGTTTCATGCTCCTCATATTTTTGACACCTTTTGAAGCTCTTCATATATTTCACACCTTTTCAGGCTCTTCATGTTTTTCAACACCGCTTCATGCTCCTCCTGTTTTTCAGACCGCTTCATGCTCCTCATATTTTTGACACCTTTTGAAGCTCTTCATATATTTCACTCTTTTCAGGCTCTTCATGTTTTTCAACACCGTTTCATGCTCCTGCTATTTTTCAGATCGTTTCATGTTCCTCACATTTTTGACACTTTTTGAAGCTCTTCATTTTTTCACACCTTTTCAGGCTCTTCTAGATTTTCAACAACGCTTCATGCTCCTCCTATTTTTCAGACCGTTCATGCTGGACATATTTTTGACACCCTTTGAAGCTCTTCATATTTTTCACACATTTTCAGGCTCTTCATGTTCTTCAAAACCGTTTCATGCTCCTGTTATATTTCAGACAGTTTCATGCTCCTCATATTTTTGACACCTTTTGAAACTCTTCATATTTTTCACACATTTTCAGGCTCTTCATGTTTTTCAACACCGTTTCATCCTCCTCCTATTTTTAGACTGTTTCATGCTCCTCATATTATGACACCTTTTGAACCTGTTCATATATTTCACACCTTTTCAGGATCTTCATGTTTTTGAACGCCGCTTCATGCACCTCCTATTTTTCAGACCGTTTCATGCTCCTCATGTTTTTGACACCTTTTGAAGCTCTTCGTATATTTCACACCTTTTTAGGCTCTTCATGTTTTTTACACCTTTTCAGGCTCTTCATGTTTTTCAACACCGCTTCATGCTCCTCCTATTTTTCAGACCGTGTCATGCTCCTCCTATTTTTGACAACTTTTGAAGCTCTTCATTTTTTTCACACCTTTTCAGGCTCTTCATGTTTTTCCACACCACTTCATGCTTCCCCTAATTTTCAGACCGTTTCATGCTCCTCATGTATTTCACACGTTTTGAAGCTCTTCATATTTTTCACACCTTTCAGGCTCTTCATGTTTTTCAACACCGCTTCATGATCCTCCTATTTTTCAAACCATTTCATGCTCTTCATATTTTTGACAACTTTTGAAGCTCTTCATTTTTTTCACACCTTTTCAGGCTCTTCATGTTTTTCCACACCACTTCATGCTTCCCCTAATTTTCAGACCGTTTCATGCTCCTCATGTATTTCACACGTTTTGAAGCTCTTCATATTTTTCACACCTTTCAGGCTCTTCATGTTTTTCAACACCGTTTCATGCTGCTTCTAATTTTCAGACCGTTTCATGGTCCTCATATTTTTCACACCTTTTGAAGCTCTTTATATTTTTCACACCTTTTCAGGCTCTTCATGTTTTTGAACACATCTTCATGCTCCGCCTATTTTTCACACCGTTTCATGCTCCTCATATTTTGACACCTTTTGAAGCTCTTTATATTTTTCACAACTTTTCAGGCTCTTCATGTTTTTCAACACCGTTTCATGATCCTCCTATTGTTCAGACCGTTTCATGCTCCTCTCATTTTTGACACCTCTTGAAGCTTTTCATATTTTT
Source organism: Dama dama (assembly GCF_033118175.1). NCBI lineage: Eukaryota > Metazoa > Chordata > Mammalia > Artiodactyla > Cervidae > Dama > Dama dama. Next base: position 652,478 of record NW_026870955.1, on the reverse strand, counting down.
CACAACTTTTTAAGCTCTTCATGTTTTTGAAAACCGCTTCATGCTCCTCCTATTTTTCAGAGAGTTTCATGCTCCTCTTGTATTTCACCCGATTTGAAGCTCTTCATATTTTTCACACATTTTCAGGCTCTTCAAATTTTTCACACCTTTTCAGGCTCTTCAAATTTTTCACACCTTTTCAGGCTCTTCAAATTTTTCACACCTTTTCAGGCTCTTCATATTTTTCACATCTTTTCAGGCTCTTCAAATTTTTCACACCTTTTCAGGCTCTTCAAATTTTTCCACACCACTTCATGCTTTTCCTATATTTCAGCCCGTTTCAAACTCCTCATGTATTTCACACCTTTTGAAGCTCTTCATATTTTTCACACCTTTTCAGGCTCTTCATGTTTTTGAACACGGCTTCATGCTCCTCCAATTTTTCAGACCGTTTCATGTTCCTCATATTTTTGACACCTTTTGAAGCTCTTCATATTTTTCACACCTTTTGAAGCTCTTCATATTTTTTACACCATTTTCAGGCTCTTCATGTTTTTCAACACCGTTTCATGCTCCTCCTATTTTTCAGACCGTTTCATGCTCCTCTTATGTTTGACACCTTTTGAAGCTCTTCATATTTTTCACACCTTTTCACGCTCTTCATGTTTTTGAACACCGCTTCATGCTCCGCCTATTTTTCAGACCGTTTCATGCTCCTCATATTTTTGACACCTTTTGAAGCTCTTCATATTTTTCACACCCTTTCAGGCTCTTAATGTTTTTCAACACAACTTCATGCTCCTCCTATTTTTCAGACGTTTTCATGCTCCTCATATTTTTGACACCTTTAGAAACTCTTCATATTTCTCACACCTTTTCAGGCTCTTCATGTTTTTCAACACCACTTCATGCTCCTCCTATTTTGCAGACCGTTTCATGCTCATCTCTTTTTGCACATTTTGAAGCTCTTCATATTTTTCACACTTTTTGAAGTTCTTCATATTTTTCACACCTTTTCAGGCTCTTCATGCTTTTTAACACGATTTCGTTCTCCTCCTATTTTTCAGACCGTTTTACGATCCACATTTTTTTGACACCTTTTGATGCTCTTCATATTTTTCACACCTTTTCAGGGTCTCCATGTTTATGAACACCGCTTCATGCTCCTCCTATTTTTCAGACCGTTTCATGCTCCTCCTATTTTTCAGACCGTTTCATGCTCATCCTATTTTTCAGACCGTTTCATGCTCCTCATATTTTTGACAATTTTGGAAGCTCTTCATATTTTTCACACCTTTTCAGGCTCTTCTTGTTTTTGAACACCCTTTTATGCTCCTCATATTTTACATACCGTTTCATGCTCTTCATATTTTTGACATCTTTTGAAGCTCTTCATATATTTCACACCTTTTCATACTGTACATGTTTTTCAACACGACTTGATGCTCCTCCTATTTTTCAGACCGTTTCATGCTCCTCATATTTTTGACTCGTTTTGAAGCTATTCATATTTTCACAATTTTTTAAGCTCTTCATATTTTTCACACGTTTTCAGGTTCTTCATGTTTTTCAACACCGCTTCTTGCTCCTCCTATTTTTCAGACCGTATCATGCTCCTCATATTTTTGATACCTTTTGAAACTCTTCATATTTCTCACACCTTTTCAAGCTCTTCAGGTTTTTCAAAACCACTTCATGCTCCTCCTATTTTTCAGACCGTTTCTTGCTCATCTCTTTTTGACACATTTTGAAGCTCTTCATATTTTTCACAACTTTTGAAGTTCTTCATATTTTTCACACCTTTTCAGGGTCTCCAAGTATATGAACACCGCTTCATGCTCCTCCTATTATTCAGACCGTTACATGCTCCTCATATTTTTGACACCTTTTGAAGCTCTTCATATTTTTCAGACCTTTTCCGGCTCTTCATGTTTTTCACCACCACTTCATGCTCCTACTATTTTTCAGACTGTTTCATGCTCCTCTTATTTTTGACATCTTTTAAAGCTCTACATATTTTTCACACCTTTTCAGCTCTTCATATTTTTCACACCTTCTCAGGCTCTTCATGTTTTTGAACACCGTTTCATGCTCCTCCTATTTTTCAGACCGTTTCATGCTCCTCATATTTTTGACATCTTTTGAAGCTCTTCATATTTTTCATAACTTTTCAGGCTCTCCATATTTTTGAACACCGCTTCATGCTCCTCCTGTTTTTGAGACCGTTTCATGCTGCTCATATTTTTGACACGTTTTGAAGCTCTTCATATTTTTCACACCTTTTCAGGCTCTTCATGTTTTTGAACACCGCTTTATGCTCTTCCTATTTTTCAGATCGTTTCATGCTCTTAATATTTTTGACACCTTTTGAAGCTCTTCCTTTTTTTCACACCTTTTCATGCTCCCCAATTTTTAAGACCGTTTCATGCTCCTCATATTTTTCACACCTTTTGAAGCTCTTCATATTTGTCACACCTTTTCAGGCTATTCATGTTTTTCTACACCGCTTCATGCTCCTCCAATTTTTCAGACCGTTTCATGCTCATCATATTTTTCAGACTGTTTCATGCACCTCTTATATTGACACCTTTTGAAGCTCTTTATATTTGTCACATCTTTTCAGGCTCTTCATGATTTTCTACACCGTTTCTTGCAACTCCTATTTTTCAGACCGTTTCATGCTCCTCCTATTTTTCAGGCCGTTTCATGCTCATCCTATTTTTCAGACCGTTTCATGCTCCTCATATTTTTGACAATTTTGGAAGTTCTTCATATTTTTCACACCTTTTCAGGCTCTTCATGTTTTTCAACACCGCTTCATTGTCCTCCTATTTTTCAGACCATTTCATGCTCCTCATATTTTTGACAGCTTTTGAAGCTCTTCATCTTTTTCACACCTTTTCAGGCTCTTCATTTTTTTGAACACCGCTTCTTGCTCCTCCTATTTTTCAGACCATTTCATGCTCATCATATTTTTCACACCTTTTGAAACTCTTGATATTTTTCACACCATTTCAGGCTCTTCATGTTTTTGAACATCGCTTCATGCTCCTCCTATTTTTCAGACGGTTTCATGCTCCTCATGTATTTCACACCTTTTGAAGCTCTTCGTATTTTTCACACCTTTTCAGGATCTTCATGTTTTTGAACACCGCTTCATGCTCCTCCTATTTTTCAAACCGTTACTTGCTCCACATATTTTTGACACCTTTTGAAGCTCTTAATATTGTTCACACCTTTTCAGGCTCTTCATGTTTTTCAACACAGCTTCATGCTCCTCCTACTTTTCAGACCGTTTCATGCTCCTCATATTTTTGACACCTTTTGAAGCTCTTTACATATTTCACAACTTTTCAGGCTCTTCAGGTTTTTCAACACCGCTTCATGCTCCTCCTATTTTTCAGACCGTTTCATGCTCCTCATATACTTCTCACCTTTTGAAGCTCTTCCTATTTTTCACACCTTTTCAGACTCTTCTTGTTTTTGAACACCGTTTTATGCTCCTCATATTTTACATACCGTTTCATGCTCTTCATATTTTTGACATCTTTTGAAGTTCTTCATATATTTCACACCTTTTCATACTGTTCATATTTTTCAACACCACTTCATGCTCCTCCTATTTTTCAGACCGTTTCATGCTACGCATATTTTTGACTCGTTTTGAAGCTCTTCATATTTTCACAATTTTTTAAGCTCTTCATATTTTTCACACGTTTTCAGGTTCTTCATGTTTTTCAACACCGCTTCTTGCTCCTCCTATTTTTCAGACCGTATCATGCTCCTCATATTTTTGACACGTTTTGAAGCTCGTCATATTTTTCACACCTTTTCAGGCTCTTCAGGTTTTTGAACACCGTTTCATGCTCCTCCGATTTTTCAGACCGTTTCATGCTACTCATTTTTTTGACACCTTTTGAAGCTCTTCACTTTTTTCACACCTTTTCAGGCTCTTCATGTTTTTGAATACCGCTTCATGCTCCTCCTACTTTTCAGACCGTTTCATGCTCCTCATATTTTTGATTTCTTTTGAAGGTCTGCATATTTTTCACACCTTTTTAGGCTCTTCATTTTTTTGAACACCACTTCATGCTCCTCCCATTTTTCAGACAGTTTCATGCTCCTAATATTTTTGACACCTTTTGAAGCTCTTCATATTTATCTCACCCTTTGAAGCTCTTCATATTTTTCATATTTTTGAAGCTCTTCATATTTTCACAACTTTTCAGGCTCTTCATGTTTTTGAACACCACTTCATGCTCCTTCTATTTTTCAGAGAGTTTCATGCTCCTCATGTATTTCACACCTTTTGAAGCTTTTCATATTTTTCACACTTTTTCAGGCTCTTCTTGTTTTTCAACACCACTTCATTCTTCTCCTATTTTTCAGCCCGTTTCATGCTCCTCATGTATTTCACACCTTTTGAAGCTCTTCATATTTTTCACACCTTTTCAGGCTCTTCATGTTTTTGATCACGATTTCATTCTCCTCCCATTTTTCAGACCGTTTCATGCTCCTCATATTTTTGACACCTTTTGAAGCTGTTCATATTTTTCACACCTTTTCAGGCTCTTCATGTTTTTGATCACCACTTCATTCTTCTCCTATTTTTCAGACCGTTTCATGCTCCTCATATTTTTTACACCTTTTGACGCTCTATATATTATTCAGACCTTTCCATGCTCTTCATGTTTTTGAACACCGCTTCATGCTCCTCCTGTTTTTCAGACCGTTTCATGCTCCTCATTTTTTGACACCTTTTGAAGCTCTTCATATATTTCACACCTTCAGGCTCTTCATATTTTTCAACACCACTTCATGCTCCTCCTATTTTTCAGACCTTTTCATGCTCCTCATATGTTTCACACCTTTTCAAGCTCTTCATGTTTTTCAACACCGTTTCATGCTCCTCCTATTTTTCAGACCGTTTCTGGCTCCTCATATTTTGACACCTTTTGAAGCTCTTCATATTTTTCACACCTTTCCATGCTCTTCATATTTTTCAAAACCGTTTCATGCTCCTCCTATGTTTCAGACCGTTTCAGGCTCCTCATATTTTTCAGATTGTTTTATGGTCCTGATATTTTTGACACCTTTTGAAACTCTTCATATTTTTCACTCTTTTTCAGACTCTTCATGTGTTTCAACACCGTTTCTTGCTCCTCATATTTTTGACACCTTTTTAAGCTCTTCATATTTTTAACACCTTTTCATGCTCTTCAGGCTTATCATCAACGTCTCATGCTCCTCCTATTTTTTGACCGTTTAATGCTCCTCATATTTTTGACACCTTTTTAAGCTCTTCATGTTTTTCACACCTTTTCAGGCTCTTCATGTTTTTCAACGCCGCTTCATGCTCCTCCTATTTTTCAGACCGTTTCATGCTCTTCATATTTTTGACACCTTTTGAAGCTCTTCATATTTTTCTCACATTTTCAGGCTCTTCCTGTTTTTCAACACCATTTCATGCTCCTCTTATTTTTCAGACCGTTTCATGCTCCTCCTATTTTTCAGACCGTTTCATGATCCTCATATTTTTGAAACCTTTTGAAGCTCTTCATATTTTTCACACCTTTTCAAGCTCTTCAAGATTTTCAACAACGCTTCATGCTCCTGCTTTTTTTCAGACCGTTTCGTGCTCCTCATATATTTGACAGCTTTTGAAGCTCTTCATATTTTTCACACCTTTTCAGGCTCTTCATGTTTTTGAACACCACTTCATGCTCTTCCTTTTTTTCAGACCATTTCTTTCTCCTCATATATTTGACACATTATGAAGCTGTTCATACTTTTCACACCTTTTCAGGCTCTTCATGTTTTTGAACACCGCTTCATGCTCCTCCTATTTTTCTGACCGTTTCATGCTCGTCATATTTTTCACACCTTTTAAAGCTCTTCATATTTTTCACACCTTTTCAGGCTCTTCATGTTTTTCAACACCACTTCATGCTCCTGCTATTTTTCAGACCGTTTAATACACCTCAAATTTTTAACATTTTTTAAGGCTTTTCATATTTTCACTCCTTTTCAGGCTCTTCATGTTTTTGAACACGGTTTCATGCTCCTCCAATTTTTCAGAAAGTTTCATGCTCCTAATATTTTTCACACCTTTTAAAGCTCTTCATATTTTTCACACCTTTTCAGGCTCTTCATGTTTTTCAACACCACTTCATGCTCCTGCTATATTTCAGACCGTTTAATACACCTCAAATTTTTGACATTTTTTAAGGCTTTTCATATTTTCACACCTTTTCAGGCTTTTCATGTTTTTGAACACGGTTTCATGATCCTCCTATTTTTCATAAAGTTTCATGCTCCTCATATTTTTGACACCTTTTAAACCTCTTCATATATTTCACACCTTTTCAGGCTCTTCATGCTTTTCAACACCGGTTCATGCTCCTCCTATTTTTCAGAAATTTTCATGCTCCTCATATTTTTGAAACCTTTTGAAGCTCTTCATATTTTTCTCACATTTTCAGGCTCTTCCTGTTTTTCAACACCATTTCATGCTCCTCTTATTTTTCAGACCGTTCATGTTGCTCCTATTTTTCAGACCGTTTCATGATCCTCATATTTTTGAAACCTTTTGAAGCTCTTCATATTTTTCACACCTTTTCTTGCTCTTCAAGATTTTCAACAACGCTTCATGCTCCTCCTTTTTTTCAGACCGTTTCATGCTCATCTCATTTTTGACAGCTTTTGAAGCTCTTCATATTTTTCACACCTTTTCAGGCTCTTCATGTTTTTCAGCACCAGTTCATGCTCCTCCTATTTTTCAGACCGTTTCATGCTCATCTCATTTTTACACCTTTTGAAGCTCTTCATATTTTTCATACCTTTTCAGGCACTTCATGTTTTTCAGCTCCACTTCATGCTCCTCCTATTTTTCAGACCGTTTCATGCTCCTCCTATTTTTCATACCGTTTCATGCTCCTCATATACCTGACAGCTTTTGAAGCTCTTCATATTTTTCACACCTTTTCAGGCTCTTCATGTTTCTGTACACCGCTTCATGCTCCTCCTATTTTTCAAACCGTCTCATGCTCCTCATATTTTTCACACCTTTTGAAGCTCTTCATATTTTGCACACCTTTTCAGGCTCTTCATGTTTTTCAACACCGCTTAATTCTCCTTCTATTTTTCAGACCGTTTCATGCTCCTCATAGTTTTGACACCTTTTGTATCTCTTCATATACTTCACACTTTTTCAGGCTCTTCATGTTTTTCACCAACACTTCATGCTCCTCCTATTTTTTAGGCCATTTCATGCTCATCTCATTTTTGACACCGTTTGAAGCTCTTCATATTTTTCACACCTTTTGAAGCTCTTCATATTTTTCACACCTTTTGAAGCTGTTCATATTTTTCACACGTTTTCAGGCTCTTCATGTTTTTCAACACCGCTTCTTGCTCCTCCTATGTTTCAGACCGTTCATTCTCCTCATAATTTTGAAACATTTTGAAGCTCTTCTTATTTTTCACACCTTTTCAGGCTCTTCATGGTCTTCAAGACCGCTTCATGCTCCTCCTATTTTCCAGACCGTTCATGCTCCTCATATTTTTGACACCTTTTGCAGCTCTTCATATTTTTCACACCTTTTCAGGCTCTTCATGTTTTTCAACACCGCTTCATGCTCCTCCTATTTTTCAGACCGTTTCATGCTCATCTCATTTTTGACACGTTTTGAAGGTCTTCATATTTTTCACAAATTTTCATGCTCTTCATGTTTTTCAACACCGCTTCATGATCCTCCTATTTTTCATACCGTTCATGCTCCTCATATTTTTGACACCTTTTGAAGTTCTTCCAATTTTTCACAACTCTTCATGCTCTTCATGTTTTTCGACACCGCTTCATGCACCTCCTATTTTACAGCCTGTTTCATGCTCCTCATATTTTTGACACCTTTTGAAGCTCTTCATATTTTTCACACCTTTTTAGGCTCTACACATTTTTCAACACCACATCATGCTCCTCCTATTTTTCAGACAGTTTCAAGCTCCTAATATTTTGACACCTTATGAAGCTCTTCATATTTTTTACACCTTTTCAGACTCTTCATGCTTTTCAAAACCGCTTCATGCTCCTCCTATCTTTCAGACCATTTCATGCTCATCTCATTTTTGACACCTTTTGAAGCTCTTCATATATTTCACACCTTTTGAAGCTCTTCATAATTTTCACACGTTTTCAGGCTCTTCATATTTTTCAACACGGCTTCATGATCCTCCTATTTTTCATACCGTTCATGCTCCTCATATTTTTGACACCTTTTGAAGTTCTTCCTATTTTTCACAACTCTTCATGCTCTTCATGTTTTTCGACACCGCTTCATGCTCCTCCTATTTTTCAGCCTGTTTCATGCTCCTCATATTTTTGACACCTTTTGAAGCTCTTCATATTTTTCACACCTTTTCCCGCTCTTCATGTTTGTTAAAACCGTTTCTTGCTCCTCCTATTTTTCAGACCGTTTCATGCTCCTCATATTTTTGACACCTTTTGAAGCTCTTCATATATTTCACACCTTTTCAGGCTCTTCATGTTTTTCAACACCACTTCATGCTCCTCCTATTTTTCAGAGTGTTTCATGCTCCTCATATTTTTGACACCTTTTGAAGTTCCTCATATTTTTCACACCTTTTCAGGCTCTTCATGTTTTTGAACACCGTTTCATGCTCCTCCTATTTTTCAGACCGTTTCATGCTCCTCATATTTTTGACACCTTTTGAAGCTCTTCATATATTTCACACCTTTTAACGCTCTTCATGTTTGTTAAAACCGTTTCTTGCTTCTCCTATTTTTCAGACCGTTTCATGCTCCTCATATTTTTGACACCTTTAGAAGCTCTTCATATTTTTCACACCTTTTCAGGGTCTTCATGTCTTTCAACACCGCTTCATGCTCCTCGTATTTTTCACACCGTTTCATGCTCCTCATATTTTTCACACCTTTTGAAGCTTGTCTTATTTTCACAGCTTTTCAGGAACTTCATGTTTTTCAACACCGCTTCATGCTCCTCCCATTTTTCAGACCGTTTCATGCTCCTCCTATTTTTCAGATCGTTTCATGCTCCTCATATTTTTGACACCTTTGAAGCTTGTCTTATTTTCACAGCTTTTCAGGAACTTCATGTTTTTCAACACCGCTTCATGCTCCTCCCATTTTTCAGACCGCTTCATGCTCCTCCTATTTTTCAGACCGTTTCATGCTCCTAATGTATTTCCAACCTTTTGAAGCTCTTCAAATTTTCACACCTTTTGAAGCTCTTCATATTTTTCACAACTTTTCAGGCTCTTTATGATTTTCAACACCGCTTCATGCTCCTCCTATTTTTCAGACCGTTTGATGCTCATCTCAGTTTGACACCTTTTGAAGCTCTTCAAATTTTTCACGTCTTTTGAAGCTCTTCATATTTTTCACAACTTTTCAGGCTCTTTATGATTTTCAACACCGCTTCATGCTCCTCCTATTTTTCAGACCGTTTCATGCTCATCTCATTTTGACACCTTTTGAAGCTCTTCAAATTTTTCACACCTTTTGAAGCTCTTCATATTTTTCATATTTTTGAAGCTCTTCATATTTTCACACGTTTTCAGGCTCTTCATGTTTTTCAACACCGCTTCATGCTATTTCTATTTTTCAGAGAGTTTCATGCTCCTCATGTATTTCACACCTTTTGAAGCTCTTCATATTTTTCAAACCTTTTCAGGCTCTTCATGTTTTTCCACACCCCTTCATGCTTCTCCTATTTTTCAGCCCGTTTCATGCTCCTCATGTATTTCACACCTTTTGAATCTCTTCATATTTTTCAACACCGCTTCATGCTCCACCTATTTTTCAGACCGTTTCATGCTCCTCATATTTTTGACACCTTTTGAAGCTTTTCATATTTTTCACACCTTTTCAGGCTCTTCATTTTTTTCAACACCGCTTCATGCTTCTCCTATTTTTCAGACAGATTCATGCTCCTCCTATTTTTCAGACTGTTTCATGCACCTCTTATTATTGAAACCTTTTGAAACTCTCATATTTTTCACACCTTTTCAGGCTCTTCATGTTTTTCAACACCGGTTCATGCTTCTCCTATTTTTCAGAGAGTTTCATGCTCCTCATGTATTTCTCACCTTTTGAAGCTCTTCAAATTTTTCACACCTTTTCAGGCTCTTCATGTTTTTCAACACCACTTCATGCTCCTCCTATTTTTCAGACCGTTTCATGCTGCTCATTTTTTTGACATCTTTAGAAACTCTACATATCTTTCACACCTTTTCAGATTCTTCATGTTTTTCAACACCGCTTCATGATCCTCCTATTTTTCAGACCGTTTCATTCTCCTCATAATTTTGACACCTTTTGAAGCTCTTCATATTTTTCACAAGTTCTCAGGCTCTGCATGTTTTTCAACACCGCTTCATGCTCCTCATAATTTTCAGACCGTTTCATGCTTCTCATATTTGTGACACCTTTTGAAGCTCTTCCTTTTTTTCACATCTTTTCACGCTCTTCATGTTTTTGAACACCGCTTCGTGCTCCCCCTATTTTTCAGACCGTTTCATGCTTCTCATATTTTTGACACCTTTTGAAGCTCTTCATATTTTCACACCTTTTCAAGCTCTTCATGTTTTTGAACACCGCTTCGTGCTCCTCCTATTTTTCAGACCGTTTCATGCTCCTCATAATTTTGACACCTTTTGAAGCTCTTTATATATTTCACACCTTTTCAGGCTCTTCATTTTTTTCAACACCACTTCATGCTCCTCCTATTTTTCAGACCGTTTCATGCTCATCTCATTTTGACACCTTTTGAAGCTCTTCAAATTTTTCACACCTTTTGAAGCTCTTCATATTTTTCATATTTTTGAAGCTCTTCATATTTTCACACGTTTTCAGGCTCTTCATGTTTTTCAACACCGCTTCATGCTATTTCTATTTTTCAGAGAGTTTCATGCTCCTCATGTATTTCACACCTTTTGAAGCTCTTCATATTTTTCAAACCTTTTCAGGCTCTCCATGTTTTTCCACACCCCTTCATGCTTCTCCTATTTTTCAGCCCGTTCCATGCTCCTCATGTATTTCACACTTTTTGAAGCTCTTCATATTTTTCACATCTTTTCAGGCTCTTCATGTTTTTGATCACCGTTTCATGCTCCTCCTATTTTTCAGACCGTTTCATGCTCCTCATATTTTTGACACCTTTTGAAGCTTTTCATATTTTTCACACCTTTTCAGGCTCTTCATTTTTTTCAACACCGCTTCATGCTTCTCCTATTTTTCATACAGTTTCATGCTCCTCCTATTTTTCAGACGGTTTCATGCTCATCTCATTTTTTACACCTTTTGAAGCTCTTCATATTTTTCACACCTTTTGATGCTCTTCATATTTTTCACACGTTTTCAGGCTCTTCATGTTTTTCAACACCGCTTCATGCTATTTCTATTTTTCAGAGAGTTTCATGCTCCTCATGTATTTCACACCTTTTGAAGCTCTTCATATTTTTCAAACCTTTTCAGGCTCTTCAAGTTTTTCCACACCCCTTCATGCTTCTCCTATTTTTCAGCCCGTTTCATGCTCCTCATGTATTTCACACCTTTTGAAGCTCTTCATATTTTTCACACCTTTTCAGGCTCTTCATGTTTTTGATCACCGTTTCATGCTCCTCCTATTTTTCAGACCATTTCATGCTCATGTCATTTTCGACACCTTTTGAAGCTCTTCATATATTTCACACCTTTTGAAGCTCTTCATATTTTGCACACCTTTCCAGGCTCTTCATATTTTTCAACACCGCTTCATGCTCCACCTACTTTTCAGACCGTTTCGTGCTCCTCATATTTTTGACACCTTTTGAAGCTTTTCATATTTTTCACACCTTTTCAGGCTCTTCATTTTTTTCAACACTACTTCTTGCTCCTCCAATTTTTCAGACCGTTTCATGCTCATCTAATTTTTGACACCTGTTGAAGCTCTTAATATTTTTCACACCTTCTGAAGCTCTTTATATTTTTCACACTTTTTCAGGCTCTTCATGTTTTTCAACACCACTTCATGCTTCTCCTATTTTTCAGCCCGGTTCATGCTCCTCATGTTTTTCACACCTTTTGAAGCTCGTCATATTTTTCACACCTTTTAAGGCTCTCCATGTTTTTGATCACCGTTTCTTGCTCCTCCTATTTTTCAGACCGTTTCATGCTCCTCATATTTTTGACACCTTTTGAAGCTCTTCATAATTTTCACACCCTTTCAGGCTCTTCATGTTTTTCAACACCACTTCATGCTTCTCCTATATTTCAGACCGTTTCATGCTCCTCATATTTTTGACATCTTTAGAAACTCTTCATATCTTTCACACCTTTTCAGACTCTTCATGTTTTTCAACACCGCTTCATGCTCCTCCTATTTTTCAGACCATTTCCTGCTCTTCATATTTTTGACACCTCTTGAAGCTCGTCATATATTTCACACCTTTTCAGGCTCTTCATTTTTTTCAAAACCGCTTCATGCTCCTCCTATATTTCACACCGTTTCATGCTCATCTCATTTTTGACACCTTTTGAAGCTCTTCATATATTTCACACCTTTTCAAGCTCTTCATATTTTTCAGACATTTTCAGGCTCTTCATGTTTTTGAACATGGCTTCGTGCTCCTCCTATTTTTCAGACCGTTTCATGCTCCTCATATTTTTGACACCGTTTTAAGCTCTTCATATTTTTCACACCTTTTCAGGCTCTTCATGTTTGAACACCGCTTCATGCTCCTTCTATATTTCAGAGAGTTTCATGCTCCTCATGTATTTCACACCTTTTGAAGCTCTTCATATTTTCCACACCTTTTCACGCTCTTCATATTTTTCCACACCACTTCATGCTTCTCCTATTTTTCAGCCTGTTTCAAACTCCTCATGTATTTCACACCTTTTGAAGCTCTTCATATTTTTCACACCTTTTCAGGCTCTTCATATTTTTGAACACCGCTTCATGCTCCTCCAATTTTTCAGGCCGTTTCATGTTCCTCATAATTTTGACACCTTTTGAAGCTCTTCATATGTTTCACACCTTTTCAGGCTCTTCATTTTTTTCAACACCACTTCATGCTCCTCCTATTTTTCAGACGGTTTCATGCTCATCTCATTTTTTACACCTTTTGAAGCTCTTCATATTTTTTACACCTTTTCAGGCTCTTCATGTTTTTCACACCTTTTCAGGCTCTTCATGTTTTTGAACACCATTTCAGGCTTCTCCTAATTTGCAGACCGTTTCATTCTCCTCATATTTTTGACACCTTTTGAAGCTCTTTATATATTTCACACCTTTTCAGGCTCTTCATTTTTTTCAACACCACTTCATGCTCCTCCTATTTTTCAGGCGGTTTCATGCTCATCTCATTTTTTACACCTTTTGAAGCTCTTCATATTTTTCACACCTTTTGATGCTCTTCATATTTTTCACACGTTTTCAGGCTCTTCATGTTTTTCAACACCGCTTCATGCTATTTCTATTTTTCAGAGAGTTTCATGCTCCTCATGTATTTCACACCTTTAGAAGCTCTTCATATTTTTCAAACATTTTCAGGCTCTTCATGTTTTTCCACACCCCTTCATGCTTCTCCTATTTTTCAGCCCGTTTCATGCTCCTCATGTATTTCACACCTTTTGAAGCTCTTCATATTTTTCACACCTTTTCAGGCTCTTCATGTTTTTGATCACCGTTTCATGCTCCTCCTATTTTTCAGACCGTTTCATGCTCATGTCATTTTCGACACCTTTTGAAGCTCTTCATATATTTCACACCTTTTGAAGCTCTTCATATTTTTCACACCTTTTCAGGCTCTTCATATTTTGGAACACCGCTTCATGCTCCTCCAATTTTTCAGGCCGTTTCATGTTCCTCATAATTTTGACACCTTTTGAAGCTCTTCATATGTTTCACACCTTTTCAGGCTCTTCATTTTTTTCAACACCACTTCATGCTCCTCCTATTTTTCAGAGGGTTTCATGCTCATCTCATTTTTTACACCTTTTGAAGCTCTTCATATTTTTCACACCTTTTCAGGCTCTTCATGTTTTTCACACCTTTTCAGGCTCTTCATGTTTTTGATCACCGTTTCATGCTCCTCCTATTTTTCAGACCGTTTCATGCTCATGTCATTTTCGACACCTTTTGAAGCTCTTCATATATTTCACACCTTTTGAAGCTCTTCATATTTTGCACACCTTTCCAGGCTCTTCATATTTTTCAACACCGCTTCATGCTCCACCTACTTTTCAGACCGTTTCATGCTCCTCATATTTTTGACACCTTTTGAAGCTTTTCATATTTTTCACACCTTTTCAGGCTCTTCATTTTTTTCAACACTACTTCTTGCTCCTCCAATTTTTCAGACCGTTTCATGCACATCTCATTTTTGACACCTTTTGAAGCTCTTCATATATTTCACACATTTTCAACCTCTTCATATTTTTCACACCTTTTCATGCCCTTCATGTTTTTCAACACCGCTTCATGCTTCTCCTATTTTTCAGACAGTTTCATGCTCCTCCTATTTTTCAGACTGTTTCATGCACCTATTATAATTGACACCTTTTGAAGCTCTCATATTTTTCACACCTTTTCAGGCTCTTCATGTTTTTCAACACCGCTTCATGCTCCTCCTATTTTTGCGACCGTTTCATGCTCCTCATATATTTGACACCTTTGAACCTCTCCATATTTTATCACACGTTTTCAGGCACTTCATGTTTTTCATCACCGCTTCATGCTCCTCCTATTTTGAGACCGTTTCACGCTCCACATATTTTTGACAACTTTTGGAGCTCTTCATATTTTTCACACCTTTTCAGCCTCTTCATGTTTTTTAACGGCTGCATACTCCTCCTATTTTTCAGACCGTTTCCTGCTCCTCATATATTTCACACCTTTTGAAGCTCTTCATATTTTTAACACCTTTTCAGGCTCTTCATTTTTTTCAAATCCACTTCATGCTCCTCCTATTTTTCAGACCGTTTCATGCTCATCTCATTTTAGACACCTTTTGAAGCTCTTCATATTTTTCACAAGTTCTCAGCCTCCTCATGTTTTTCGACACCGCTTCATGCTCCTCCTATTTTTCAGACCGTTTCATGCTCCTCATATTTTTCACACCTTTTGAAGCTCTTCATATTTTTCACACCTTTTCAGGCTCTTCATGTTTTTGAATACCGCTTCATGCTCCTCCTATTTTTCAGACCCTTTCATGCTCCTCATATTTTGACACCTTTTGAAGCTCTTCATATTTTTCACACCTTTTCAGGCTCTTCATGTTTTTGAACACCGCTTCATGCTCCTCCAATTTTTCAGGCCGTTTCATGCTCCTCATAATTTTGACACCTTTTGAAGCTCTTCATATGTTTCACAACTTTTCAGGCTCTTGATTTTTTTCAACACCACTTCATGCTCCTCCTATTTTTCAGAAGGTTTAATGCTCATTTCATTTTTTACACCTTTTGAAGCTCTTCATATTTTTCACACCTTTTGATGCTCTTCATATTTTTCACACGTTTTCAGGCTCTTCATGTTTTTCAACACCGCTTCATGCTATTTCTATTTTTCAGAGAGTTTCATGCTCCTCATGTATTTCACACCTTTAGAAGCTCTTCATATTTTTCAAACCTTTTCAGGCTCTTCATGTTTTTCCACACCCCTTCATGCTTCTCCTATTTTTTAGCCCGTTTCATGCTCCTCATGTATTTCACAACTTTTGAAGCTCTTCATATTTTTCACACCTTTTCAGGCTCTTCATGTTTTTGATCACCGTTTCATGCTCCTCCTATTTTTCAGACCGTTTCATGCTCATGTCATTTTCGACACCTTTAGAAGCTCTTCATATATTTCACACCTTTTGAAGCTCTTCATATTTTGCACACCTTTCCAGGCTCTTCATATTTTTCAACACCGCTTCATGCTCCACCTACTTTTCAGACCGTTTCATGCTCCTCATATTTTTGACACCTTTTGAAGCTTTTCATATTTTTCACACCTTTTCAGGCTCTTCATTTTTTTCAACACTACTTCTTGCTCCTCCAATTTTTCAGACCGTTTCATGCTCATCTAATTTTTGACACCTGTTGAAGCTCTTAATATTTTTCACACCTTCTGAAGCTCTTTATATGTTTCACACTTTTTCAGGCTCTTCATGTTTTTCAACACCACTTCATGCTTCTCCTATTTTTCAGCCCGTTTCATGCTCCTCATGTTTTTCACACCTTTAGAAGCTCGTCATATTTTTCACACCTTTTAAGGCTCTCCATGTTTTTGATAACCGTTTCTTGCTCCTCCTATTTTTCAGACCGTTTCATGCTCCTCATATTTTTGACACCTTTTGAAGCTCTTCATAATTTTCACACCCTTTCAGGCTCTTCATGTTTTTCAACACCACTTCATGCTTCTCCTATATTTCAGACCGTTTCATGCTCCTCATATTTTTGACATCTTTAGAAACTCTTCATATCTTTCACACCTTTTCAGACTCTTCATGTTTTTCAACACCGCTTCATGCTCCTCATATTTTTCAGACCATTTCCTGCTCTTCATATTTTTGACACCTCTTGAAGCTCTTCATATATTTCACACCTTTTCAGCCTCTTCATTTTTTTCAAAACCGCTTCATGCTCCTCCTATTTTTCACACCGTTTCATGCTCATCTCATTTTTGACACCTTTTGAAGCACTTCATATATTTCACACCTTTTCAAGCTTTTCATATTTTTCAGACCTTTTCAGGCTCTTCATGTTTTTGAACACGGCTTCGTGCTCCTCCTATTTTTCAGACCGTTTCATGCTCCTCATATTTTTGACACCGTTTGAAGCTCTTCATATTTTTCACACCATTTCAGGCTCTTCATGTTTGAACACCGCTTCATGCTCCTTCTATTTTTCAGAGAGTTTCATGCTCCTCATGTATTTCACACCTTTTGAAGCTCTTCATATTTTCCACACCTTTTCACGCTCTTCATATTTTTCCACACCACTTCATGCTTCTCCTATTTTTCAGCCCGTTTCAAACTCCTAATGTATTTCACACCTTTTGAAGCTCTTCATATTTTTCACACCTTTTCAGGCTCTTCATATTTTTGAACACCGCTTCATGCTCCTCCAATTTTTCAGGCCGTTTCATGTTCCTCATAATTTTGACACCTTTTGAAGCTCTTCATATGTTTCACACCTTTTCAGGCTCTTCATTTTTTTCAACACCACTTCATGCTCCTCGTATTTTTCAGACGGTTTCATGCTCATGTCATTTTTTACACCTTTTGAAGCTCTTCATATGTTTCACACCTTTTCAGGCTCTTCATGTTTTTCACACCTTTTCAGGCTCTTCATGTTTTTGAACACCATTTCAGGCTTCTCCTAATTTGCAGACCGTTTCATTCTCCTCATATTTTTGACACCTTTTGAAGCTCTTTATATATTTCACACCTTTTCAGGATCTTCATTTTTTTCAACACCACTTCATGGTCCTCCTATTTTTCAGGCGGTTTAATGCTCATCTCATTTTTTACACCTTTTGAAGCTCTTCATATTTTTCACACCTTTTCATGCTCTTCATGTTTTTCAACACCGCTTCATGCTTCTCCTATTTTTCAGACAGTTTCATGCTCCTCCTATTTTTCAGACTGTTTCATGCACCTCTTATTATTGACACCTTTTGAAGCTCTCATATTTTTCACACCTTTTCAGGCTCTTCATGTTTTTCAACACCACTTCATGCTCCTCCTATTTTTCAGACCGTTTCATTCTCCTCATATTTTTGACACCTTTTGAAGCTCTTTATATATTTCACACCTTTTCAGGCTCTTCATTTTTTTCAACACCACTTCATGCTCCTCCTATTTTTCAGACCGTTTCATGCTCATCTCATTTTGACACCTTTTGAAGCTCTTCAAATTTTTCACGTCTTTTGAAGCTCTTCATATTTTTCACAACTTTTCAGGCTCTTTATGATTTTCAACACCGCTTCATGCTCCTCCTATTTTTCAGACCGTTTCATGCTCATCTCATTTTGACACCTTTTGAAGCTCTTCAAATTTTTCACACCTTTTGAAGCTCTTCATATTTGTCATATTTTTGAAGCTCTTCATATTTTCACACGTTTTCAGGCTCTTCATGTTTTTCAACACCGCTTCATGCTATTTCTATTTTTCAGAGAGTTTCATGCTCCTCATGTATTTCACACCTTTTGAAGCTCTTCATATTTTTCAAACCTTTTCAGGCTCTTCATGTTTTTCCACACCCCTTCATGCTTCTCCTATTTTTCAGCCCGTTTCATGCTCCTCATGTATTTCACACCTTTTGAAGCTCTTCATGTTTTTCACACCTTTTCAGGCTCTTCATGTTTTTGATCACCGTTTCATGCTCCTCCTATTTTTCAGACCGTTTCATGCTCATCTCATTTTTGACACCTTTTGAAGCTCTTCATATATTTCACACCTTTTGAAGCTCTTCATATTTTGCACACCTTTCCAGGCTCTTCATATTTTTCAACACCGCTTCATACTCCACCTATTTTTCAGACCATTTCTTGCTCCTCATATTTTTGACACCTTTTGAAGCTTTTCATATTTTTCACAACTTTTCAGGGTCTTCATTTTTTTCAACACCGCTTCATGCTTCTCCTATTTTTCAGACAGATTCATGCTCCTCCTATTTTTCAGACTGTTTCATGCACCTCTTATTATTGACACCTTTTGAAGCTCTCATATTTTTCACACCTTTTCAGGCTCTTCATGTTTTTCAACACCGGTTCATGCTTCTCCTATTTTTCAGAGAGTTTCATGCTCCTCATGTATTTCTCACCTCTTGAAGCTCTTCAAATTTTTCACACTTTTTCAGGCTCTTCATGTTTTTCAACACCACTTCATGCTCCTCCTATTTTTCAGACCGTTTCATGCTTCTCATATTTTTGACATCTTTAGAAACTCTACATATCTTTCACACCTTTTCAGACTCTTCATGTTTTCAACACCGCTTCATGATCCTCCTATTTTTCAGACCGTTTCATTCTCCTCATATTTTTGACACCTTTTGAAGCTCTTCATATTTTTCACAAGTTCTCAGGCTCTGCATGTTTTTCAACACCGCTTCATGCTCCTCATATTTTTCAGACCGTTTCATGCTTCTCATATTTTTGACACCTTTTGAAGCTCTTCCATTTTTTCACACCTTTTCACGCTCTTCATGTTTTTGAACACCGCTTCATGCTCCTCCTATTTTTCAGACCGTTTAATGCTTCTCATATTTTTGACACCTTTTGAAGCTCTTCATATTTTCACACCTTTTCAGGCTCTTCATGTTTTTGAACACCGCTTCATGCTCCTCCTATTTTTCAGACCGTTTCATGCTCCTAATATTTTTGACACCTTTTGAAGCTCTTCATATTTTTCACACCTTTTCAGGCTCTTCATGTTTGAACACCCTTCATGCTCCTTCTATTTTTCAGAGAGTTTCATGCTCCTCATGTATTTCACACCTTTTGAAGCTCTTCATATTTTTCACACCTTTTCAGGCTCTTCATGTTTTTCCACACCACTTCATGCTTCTCCTATTTTTCAGCCCGTTTCATGCTCCACATATATTTCACACCTTTTGAAGCTCTTCATATTTTTCACACCTTTTCAGGCTCTTCACGTTTTGATCACCATTTCATGCTCCTCTTATTTTTCAGACCGTTTCATGCTCATCTCATTTTTGACACCTTTTGAAGCTCTTCATATATTTCACACATTTTCAACCTCTTCATATTTTTCACACCTTTTCATGCTCTTCATGTTTTTCAACACCGCTTCATGCTCCTCCTATTTTTCAGACCGTTTCATACTCCTCATGTTTTTGACACTGTTTGAAGCTCTTCACATTTTTCACACTTTTTGAGGCTCTTCATATTTTTGAAAACAGTTTCTTGCTCCTCATATTTTTCAGACCGTTTCACCCTCTATATATTTGACACCTTTTTGAAGCTCTTCATATTTTTCTCACCTTTTGAGGCTCTTCATGTTTTTGAAAACAGTTTCTTGCTCCTCATATTTTTCAGACGGTTTCACCCTCTATATATTTGACACCTTTTTGAAGCTCTTCATATTTTCACACCTTTTCAGGCTCTTCATGTTTTTCAACACAACTTCAAGCTCCTTCTATTTTTCAAACCGTTTCTTGCTCCTCATATTTTTGACACCTTTGAGGCTCTTCATATATTTCACACTTTTTCAGGCTCTTCATGTTTTTCAACACCACTTCAAGCTCCTTCTATTTTTCAGACCGTTTCTTGCTCCTCATGTTTTTGACACGTTTGAGGCTCTTCATATATTTCACACTGTTTCAGGCTCTTTATGTTTTTCAAACCGTTTCATGCTCCTCCTATTTTTCAGACCGTTTCATGCTTCTCCTATTTTTCAGACCGTTTCATGCTCCTCATATTTTTGACGCCTTTTGAAGCTCTTCCTATTTTTCACACCTTTTCAGGCTCTTCATATTTTTCAGCACCACTTCATGCTCCTCCTATTTTTCAGACCGTATCATGCTCCTCATATTTTTGACACCTTTTGAAGCTCTTCATATTTTTCACACCTTTTCAGGCTCTTCAAGTTTTTCAACACCGCTTCATGCTCCTCCTATATTTCAGACCGTTTCATGCTCCTCATATTTTTGAAACCTTTTGAAGCTCTTCATATTTTTCACACCTTTTCACTCTCTTCATGTTTTTCAACATCGCCTGCTGCTCCTCCTCTTTTTCAGAGCGTTTCATGCTCCTCATAATTTTGACACCTTTGAAGCTCTTCATATTTTTCACACCTTTTCAGGCTCTTCATATTTTTCAACACCACTTCATGCTTTTCCTATTTTTCAGACCGTTTAATGCTCCTCATATTTCTGACACTTTTTGAAGCTCTTCATATTTTTCACACTTCTCCAGGCTCTTAATTTTTTTGAACACCGCTTCATGCTCCTCCTATTTTTCAGACCGTTTCATGCTTCTCCTATTTTTCAGACCGTTTCATGCTCCTCATATTTTTGACGCCTTTTGAAGCTCCTCCTATTTGTCACACCTTTTCAGGCTCTTCATGTTTTTCAACACCGCTTCATGCTCCTCGTATTTTTCAGACCGTTTCATGCTCCTCATATTTTTGACACCTCTTGAAGCTCGTCATATTTTTCACACCTTTTCACTCTCTTCATGTTTTTCAACATCGCTTGCTGCTCCTCCTCTTTTTCAGAGCGTTTCATGCTCCTCATAATTTTGACACCTTTGAAGCTCTTCATATTTTTCATACCTTTTCAGGCTCTTCATATTTTTCAACACCACTTCATGCTTCTCCTATTTTTCAGACCGTTTAATGCTCCTCATAATTTTGACACTTTTTGAAGCTCTTCATATTTTTCACACTTCTCCAGGCTCTTCATTTTTTTGAACACCGCTTCATGCTCCTCCTTTTTTTCAGACCTTTTCATGCTCCTCATGTTTTTGACACGTTTTGAAGCACTTCATATTTTTCGCACCTTTTCTGGCTCTTCATGTTTTTCAACAACGCTCCTCATATGTTTCACACCTTATGAAGCTCTTCATATTTTTTAACACCTTTTCACGCTCCTCCTATATTTCAGACCGTTTCAAGCTCCTCATATTTTTGACACTTTTTGTAGCTCTTCATATTTTTCACACCTTTTCAGGGTCTTCATGTTTTTCTACACCACTTCATGCTCCTCCTAATTATCAGACCGTTTCATTCTCCTCATATTTTTGACACCATTTGAAGCTTTTCATATTTTTCACACCTTTTCAGGCTCTTCATGTTTTTTAACACCTTTTCATGCTCCTCCTATATTTCAGACCGTTTCATGCTCCTTATATTTTTTACACCTTTTGAAGCTCTTCATATTTTTCACACGTTTTCATGCTCTTCATATTTTTTAACACCGCTTCACACTGCTCCTATTTATCAGACCGTATCATGCTCCTCATATGTTTCACACCTTTTTCAGGCTCTTCATGTTTTTCAACAACACTTCATGCTCCTCCTATGTTTCAGACCGTTTCATGCTCCTCATATTTTTGACACAGTTTGAAGCTCTTCAAATTTTTCACACCTTTTGAGGCTCTTCATGGTTTTGATAACAGTTTCTTGCTCCTCATATTTTTCAGACCGTTTCACCCTCTATATATTTGACACCTTTTTGAAGCTCTTCATATTTTTCACACTTTTTCAGGCTCTTCATGTTTTTCAACACCGCTTCATGCTATTTCTATTTTTCAGAGAGTTTCATGCTCCTCATGTATTTCACACCTTTTGAAGCTCTTCATATTTTTCAAACCTTTTCAGGCTCTTCATATTTTTCCACACCCCTTCATGCTTCTCCTATTTTTCAGCCCGTTTCATGCTCCTCATGTATTTCACACCTTTTGAAGCTCTTCATATTTTTCACACCTTTTCAGGCTCTTCATGTTTTTGATCACCGTTTCATGCTCCTCCTATTTTTCAGACCGTTTCATGCTCATCTCATTTTTGACACCTTTTGAAGCTCTTCATATATTTCACACCTTTTGAAGCTCTTCATATTTTGCACACCTTTCCAGGCTCTTCATATTTTTCAACACCGCTTCATACTCCACCTATTTTTCAGACCATTTCTTGCTCCTCATATTTTTGACACCTTTTGAAGCTTTTCATATTTTTCACAACTTTTCAGGGTCTTCATTTTTTTCAACACCGCTTCATGCTTCTCCTATTTTTCAGACAGATTCATGCTCCTCCTATTTTTCAGACTGTTTCATGCACCTCTTATTATTGACACCTTTTGAAGCTCTCATATTTTTCACACCTTTTCAGGCTCTTCATGTTTTTCAACACCGGTTCATGCTTCTCCTATTTTTCAGAGAGTTTCATGCTCCTCATGTATTTCTCACCTCTTGAAGCTCTTCAAATTTTTCACACTTTTTCAGGCTCTTCATGTTTTTCAACACCACTTCATGCTCCTCCTATTTTTCAGACCGTTTCATGCTTCTCATATTTTTGACATCTTTAGAAACTCTACATATCTTTCACACCTTTTCAGACTCTTCATGTTTTCAACACCGCTTCATGATCCTCCTATTTTTCAGACCGTTTCATTCTCCTCATATTTTTGACACCTTTTGAAGCTCTTCATATTTTTCACAAGTTCTCAGGCTCTGCATGTTTTTCAACACCGCTTCATGCTCCTCATATTTTTCAGACCGTTTCATGCTTCTCATATTTTTGACACCTTTTGAAGCTCTTCCATTTTTTCACACCTTTTCACGCTCTTCATGTTTTTGAACACCGCTTCATGCTCCTCCTATTTTTCAGACCGTTTAATGCTTCTCATATTTTTGACACCTTTTGAAGCTCTTCATATTTTCACACCTTTTCAGGCTCTTCATGTTTTTGAACACCGCTTCATGCTCCTCCTATTTTTCAGACCGTTTCATGCTCCTAATATTTTTGACACCTTTTGAAGCTCTTCATATTTTTCACACCTTTTCAGGCTCTTCATGTTTGAACACCCTTCATGCTCCTTCTATTTTTCAGAGAGTTTCATGCTCCTCATGTATTTCACACCTTTTGAAGCTCTTCATATTTTTCACACCTTTTCAGGCTCTTCATGTTTTTCCACACCACTTCATGCTTCTCCTATTTTTCAGCCCGTTTCATGCTCCACATATATTTCACACCTTTTGAAGCTCTTCATATTTTTCACACCTTTTCAGGCTCTTCACGTTTTGATCACCATTTCATGCTCCTCTTATTTTTCAGACCGTTTCATGCTCATCTCATTTTTGACACCTTTTGAAGCTCTTCATATATTTCACACATTTTCAACCTCTTCATATTTTTCACACCTTTTCATGCTCTTCATGTTTTTCAACACCGCTTCATGCTCCTCCTATTTTTCAGACCGTTTCATACTCCTCATGTTTTTGACACTGTTTGAAGCTCTTCACATTTTTCACACTTTTTGAGGCTCTTCATATTTTTGAAAACAGTTTCTTGCTCCTCATATTTTTCAGACCGTTTCACCCTCTATATATTTGACACCTTTTTGAAGCTCTTCATATTTTTCTCACCTTTTGAGGCTCTTCATGTTTTTGAAAACAGTTTCTTGCTCCTCATATTTTTCAGACGGTTTCACCCTCTATATATTTGACACCTTTTTGAAGCTCTTCATATTTTCACACCTTTTCAGGCTCTTCATGTTTTTCAACACAACTTCAAGCTCCTTCTATTTTTCAAACCGTTTCTTGCTCCTCATATTTTTGACACCTTTGAGGCTCTTCATATATTTCACACTTTTTCAGGCTCTTCATGTTTTTCAACACCACTTCAAGCTCCTTCTATTTTTCAGACCGTTTCTTGCTCCTCATATTTTTGACACCTTTGAGGCTCTTCATATATTTCACACTGTTTCAGGCTCTTTATGTTTTTCAAACCGTTTCATGCTCCTCCTATTTTTCAGACCGTTTCATGCTTCTCCTATTTTTCAGACCGTTTCATGCTCCTCATATTTTTGACGCCTTTTGAAGCTCTTCCTATTTTTCACACCTTTTCAGGCTCTTCATATTTTTCAGCACCACTTCATGCTCCTCCTATTTTTCAGACCGTATCATGCTCCTCATATTTTTGACACCTTTTGAAGCTCTTCATATTTTTCACACCTTTTCAGGCTCTTCAAGTTTTTCAACACCGCTTCATGCTCCTCCTATATTTCAGACCGTTTCATGCTCGTCATATTTTTGAAACCTTTTGAAGCTCTTCATATTCTTCACACCTTTTCACTCTCTTCATGTTTTTCAACATCGCCTGCTGCTCCTCCTCTTTTTCAGAGCGTTTCATGCTCCTCATAATTTTGACACCTTTGAAGCTCTTCATATTTTTCACACCTTTTCAGGCTCTTCATATTTTTCAACACCACTTCATGCTTCTCCTATTTTTCAGACCGTTTAATGCTCCTCATATTTCTGACACTTTTTGAAGCTCTTCATATTTTTCACACTTCTCCAGGCTCTTCATTTTTTTGAACACCGCTTCATGCTCCTCTTTTTTTTCAGACCTTTTCATGCTCCTCATGTTTTTGACACGTTTTGAAGCACTTCATATTTTTCGCACCTTTTCTGGCTCTTCATGTTTTTCAACAACGCTCCTCATATGTTTCACACCTTATGAAGCTCTTCATATTTTTTAACACCTTTTCACGCTCCTCCTATATTTCAGACCGTTTCAAGCTCCTCATATTTTTGACACTTTTTGTAGCTCTTCATATTTTTCACACCTTTTCAGGGTCTTCATGTTTTTCTACACCACTTCATGCTCCTCCTAATTATCAGACCGTTTCATTCTCCTCATATTTTTGACACCATTTGAAGCTTTTCATATTTTTCACACCTTTTCAGGCTCTTCATGTTTTTTAACACCTTTTCATGCTCCTCCTATATTTCAGACCGTTTCATGCTCCTTATATTTTTGACACCTTTTGAAGCTCTTCATATTTTTCACACGTTTTCATGCTCTTCATATTTTTTAACACCGCTTCACACTGCTCCTATTTATCAGACCGTATCATGCTCCTCATATGTTTCACACCTTTTTCAGGCTCTTCATGTTTTTCAACAACACTTCATGCTCCTCCTATGTTTCAGACCGTTTCATGCTCCTCATATTTTTGACACAGTTTGAAGCTCTTCAAATTTTTCACACCTTTTGAGGCTCTTCATGGTTTTGATAACAGTTTCTTGCTCCTCATATTTTTCAGACCGTTTCACCCTCTATATATTTGACACCTTTTTGAAGCTCTTCATATTTTTCACACTTTTTCAGGCTCTTCATGTTTTTCAAACCGCTTCATGCTCCTCCTATTTTTCAGACCTTTTCATATTCCTCCTATTTTTCAGATCATTTCATGCTCCTCATATTTTTGACACCTTTTGAAGCTCTTCAAATTTTTCACAACTTTTCAGGCTCTTCATGTTTTTGAACACCGCTTCATGCTCCTCCTATTTTTCAGACCTTTTCATATTCCTCCTATTTTTCAGATCATTTCATGCTCCTCATATTTTTGACACCTTTTCAAGCTCTTCATATTTTTCATACCTTTTCAGGCTCTTCATGTTTTTCAAAACCGCTTCATGCTCCTACTATTTTTTAGACCTTTTCATGCTCCTCATATTTTTGACTCCTTTTGAACCTCTTCATATTTTTCACACCTTTTCAGGCTCTTCATGTTTTTGAACACCATTTCATGCTCCTCCTTTTTTTGACACATTTTGAAGGTCTTCATAATTTTCACACGTTTTCAAGCTCTTCATGTTTTTCAACACCGTTTCATGCTCCTCCTATTTTTCAGATCATTTCATGCTCCTCATATATTTCACATCTTTTATAGCTCTTCATATTTTTCACACCTTTTCATTCTCTTCAGGTTTCTCAACATCACTTCATGCTTCTCCTATTTTTCACACCGTTTCATGCTCACACTATTTTTGACACCTTTTCAAGCTCTTTATATATTTCCCATCTCTTCAGGCTCTTTATGTTTTCAACACCGCTTCATGCTCATCCTATTTGTCGGACCGCTTCATGCTCCTCATATTTTTGACATCTTTTGAAGCTCTTCATATTTTTCACACCTTTTCAGGCTCTTCATGTTTTCAACACCGTTTCATGCTCCTCGTATTTTTCAGACCGTTTCATGCTCCTCATATTTTTAACACCTTTTGAAGCTCTTCATATTTTTCACACCTTTTCAGGCTCTTCATGTTTTTGCACACCGCTTCATGCTCCTCCTATTTTTCACACCGTTTCATGCTCCTCTCATTATTGACACATTTCGAAGCTATTCTTATTTTTCACACCTTTGGAAGCTCTTCATATTTTTCACACATTTTCAGGCTTTTCATGTTTTCAACACCCCTTCATGCTCCTCCTTTTTTTCAGACCATTTCATGCTCCTCATATTTTTGACACCTTTTAATGCTCTTTATATTTTTCACACTTGTCATGCTCTTCATGTTTTCAACACTGTTTCATGCTTCTCCTATTTTTCAAACTGTTTCATGCTCCTCGTATTTTTCACAGCTTTTGAAGCTGTTCATATTTTTCACATCTTTTCAGGCTCTTCATGTTTTGGAACACCGTTTCAAGCCCCTCCTATTTTTCAGACCGTTTCATGCTCCTCATATTTTTGACACCTTTTGAACCTCCTCATTTTTTCACAACTTTTGAAGTTCTTCATGTTTTTCCACACCATTCCATGCTGCCTCTATTTTTCAGACCGTTTAATGCTACTCCTATTTTTCAAACCGTTTCATTCTCCTCATATTTTTGACACCTTTTGAAACTCTTCATGTCTTTCAACACCGTTTCATGCTGCTCCTATTTTTCAGACCGTTTCATGATCCTCTTATTTTTCAGACCGTTTCATGCTCCTCATATTTTTGACAGTTTTGAAGCTCTTCATGTCTTTCAACACTGTTTCATGCTGCTCCTATTTTTCAGACGGTTTCATGCTCCTCCTATTTTTCAGACCGTTTCATGTTCCTCATATTTTTCACACCTTTTGAACCTCCTCATTTTTTCACATCTTTTGAAGCTCTTCATATATTTCACACCTTCTCAGGCACTTCATGATTTTCACGACCAGTTCATGCTCCTCCTATTTTTCAGACCGTTTCATGCTCCTCATATATTAGACACCTTGTGAAGCTCTTCCTATTTTTCACACGTTTTCAGGCTCTTCATGTTTTTCAACACCGTTTCATGCTCCTCCTATTTTTCAGACCGCTTCAGGCTCCTCATGTATTTCACACCTTTTCAAGCTCTTCATATTTTTCACACCTTTTCAGGCTCTTCATGTTTTTGAACACCGTTTCATGCTCCTCCTAATTTTCAGACCGTTTCATGCTCCTCATATTTTTGACACCTTTTGAACCTCCTCATTTTTTCACAACTTTTGAAGCTCTTCATATATTTCACAACTTTTCAGGCACTTCATGATTTTCACGACCACTTCATGCTCCTCCTATTTTTCAGACCGTTTCATGCTCATCTCATTTTTGACACCTTTGGAAGCTCTTCATATTTTTCACACCTTTTGAAGCTCTTCATATTTTTCACACGTTTTCAGGCTCTTCAGGTTTTTCAACACCGCTTCATGCTCCTCTATTTTTCAGATCGTTTCATGCTCCTCATATTTTTGACACTTTTTGAGCTCTTCATATTTTTCAAACCTTTTCAGGCTCTTCATGTTTTCGAACTCTGCTTCATGCTCCTCCAATTTTTCAAACCGTTTTATGATCCTCATGTATTTCACAACTTTGAACTTCTTCATATTTTTCACACCTTTTCATGCTCCTCAAGTTTTTCAACATCACTTCATGCTCCTACTTTTTGCAGACCGTTTCATGCTCCTCATATTTTTGACATCTTTTGAAGCTCTTCATATTTTTCACACCTTTTGAAGCTCTTCATATATTTCACACTTTTTCAGGCTTTTCATGTTTTTCAACACCACTTCCTGCTCCTCCTATTTTTCAGACCGCTTCATGCTCATCTCATTTTTGACACCTTTTGAAGCTGTTCATATTTTTCACACCTTTTCAAGCTCTTCATATTTTTCACACCTTTTCAGGGTCTTCATGTTTTTGAACACCGTTTCATGCTCCTCCTATTTTTCAGGCCGTTTCATGTTCCTCCTATTTTTCAGATCATTTCATGCTCCTCATATTTTTGACACCTTTTGAAGCTCTTCATATATTTCACACCTTTTCAGGCTCTTCATTTTTTTCAACCCCACTTCATGCTCCTCCTATTTTTCAGACCGTTTCATGATCACATCATTTTTGACACCTTTTGAAGCTCTTCTTATTTTTCACATCTTTTGAAACTTTTCATATTTTTCACACGTTTTCAGGCTCTTCATGTTTTTCAACACCGTTTCATGCTCCTCCTATTTTTCAGACCGTTTCATGCTCCTTATATGTTTGTCTCCTTTTGAAGCTCTTCATATTTTTCACACATTTTCAGGCTTTTCATGTTTTCAACACCCCTTCATGCTCCTCCTTTTTTTCAGACCATTTCATTCTCCTCATATTTTTGACACCTTTTAATGCTCTTTATATTTTTCACACTTGTCATGCTCTTCATGTTTTCAACACTGTTTCATGCTTCTCCTATTTTTCAAACTGTTTCATGCTCCTCATATTTTTCACAGCTTTTGAAGCTGTTCATATTTTTCACATCTTTTCAGGCTCTTCATGTTTTGGAACACCGTTTCAAGCCCCTCCTATTTTTCAGACCGTTTCATGCTCCTCATATTTTTGACACCTTTTGAACCTCCTCATTTTTTCACAACTTTTGAAGCTCTTCATGTTTTTCCACACCATTCCATGCTGCCTCTATTTTTCAGACCGTTTAATGCTACTCCTATTTTTCAAACCGTTTCATTCTCCTCATATTTTTGACACCTTTTGAAGCTCTTCATGTCTTTCAACACCGTTTCATGCTGCTCCTATTTTTCAGACCGTTTCATGATCCTCTTATTTTTCAGACCGTTTCATGCTCCTCATATTTTTGACACTTTTGAAGCTCTTCATGTCTTTCAACACTGTTTCATGCTGCTCCTATTTTTCAGACGGTTTCATGCTCCTCCTATTTTTCAGACCGTTTCATTTTCCTCATATTTTTCACATTTTTTGAACCTCCTCATTTTTTCACATCTTTTGAAGCTCTTCATATATTTCACACATTCTCAGGCACTTCATGATTTTCACGACCACTTCATGCTCCTCCTATTTTTCAGACCGTTTCATGCTCCTCATATATTAGACACCTTGTGAAGCTCTTCCTATTTTTCACACCTTTTCAGGCTCTTCATGTTTTTCAACACCGTTTCATGCTCCTCCTATTTTTCAGACCGCTTCAGGCTCCTCATGTATTTCACACCTTTTGAAGCTCTTCATATTTTTCACACCTTTTCAGGCTCTTCATGTTTTTGAACACCGTTTCCTGCTCCTCCTATTTTTCAGACCGTTTCATGCTCCTCATATTTTTGACACCTTTTGAACCTCCTCATTTTTTCACAACTTTTGAAGCTCTTCATATATTTCACACCTTTTCAGGCACTTCATGATTTTCACGACCACTTCATGCTCCTCCTATTTTTCAGACCGTTTCATGCTCATCTCATTTTTGACACCTTTGGAAGCTCTTCATATTTTTCACACCTTTTGAAGCTCTTCATATTTTTCACACGTTTTCAGGCTCTTCAGTTTTTTCAACACCGCTTCATGCTCCTCCTATTTTTCAGACCGTTTTATTCTACTCATATGTTTCACACCTTTTTCAAGCTCTTCATGTTTTTCAACTCCACTTCATGGTCCTCCTAATTATCAGACCATTTCATTCTCCTCATATTTTTGACACCATTTGAAGCTCTTCATATTTTTCACACCTTTTCAGGCTCTTCATGTTTTTTAACACCTTTTCATGCTCCTCCTATTTTTCAGACCGTTTCATGCTCCTTATATTTTTGACACATTTTGAAGCTCTTCATATTTTTCACACGTTTTCAGGCTCTTCATATTTTTCATCACCGCTTCATGCTCCTCCTATTTTTCAGACCGTATCATGCTCCTCATATGTTTCACACCTTTTTCAGGCTCTTCATGTTTTTCAACAACACTTCATGCTCCTCCTATGTTTCAGATCGTTTCATGCTCCTAATATTTTTGACACAATTTGAAGCTCTTCACATTTTTCACACCTTTTGAGGCTCTTCATGTTTTTGAAAATAGTTTCTTGCTCCTCATATTTTTCAGACCGTTTCACCCTCTATATATTTGACACGTTTTTGAAGCTCTTCATATTTTTCACACCTTTTCAGGCTCTTCATGTTTTTCAACACCACTTCAAGCTCCTTCTATTTTTCAGACCGTTTCTTGCTCCTCATATTTTTGACACCTTTGAGGCTTTTCGTATATTTCACACTTTTTTAGGCTCTTCATGTTTTTCACACCACTTCATGCTCCTCCTATTTTTCAGACCGTTTCATGCTTCTCCTATTTTTCAGACCGTTTCATGCTCCTCATATTTTTGACGCCTTTTGAAGCTCTTCCTATTTGTCACACCTTTTCAGGCTCTTCATGTTTTTCAACACCGCTTCATGCTCCTCGTATTTTTCAGACCGTTTCATGCTCCTCATATTTTTGACACCTTTGGAAGCTCTTCATATTTTTCACACCTTTTCACTCTCTTCATGTTTTTCAACATCGCTTGCTGCTCCTCCTCTTTTTCAGAGCGTTTCATGCTCCTCATAATTTTGACACCTTTGAAGCTCTTCATATTTTTCACACCTTTTCAGGCTCTTCATATTTTTCAACACCACTTAATGCTTCTCCTATTTTTCAGACCGCTTAATGCTCCTCATATTTTTGACACTTTTTGAAGCTCTTCATATTTTTCACACTTCTCCAGGCTCTTCATTTTTTTGAACACCGCTTCATGCTCCTCCTTTTTTTCAGACCTTTTCATGCTCCTCATGTTTTTGACACGTTTTTAAGCACTTCATATTTTTCACACCTTTTCAGGCTCTGCATGTTTTTCAACAACGCTTCATGCTCCTCCTATTTTTCAGACCGTTTCATGCTCCTCATATGTTTCACACCTTTTGAAGCTCTTCATATTTTTTAACACCTTTTCACGCTCCTCCTATATTTCAGACCGTTTCAAGCTCCTCATATTTTTGACACTTTTTGTAGCTCTTCATATTTTTCACACCTTTTCAGGGTCTTAATGTTTTTCTACACCACTTCATGCTCCTCCTATTTTTCAGACCGTTTTATTCTACTCATATGTTTCACAACTTTTTCAAGCTCTTCATGTTTTTCAACACCACTTCATGCTCCTCCTAATTATCAGACCGTTTCATTCTCCTCATATTTTTGACAGCATTTGAAGCTTTTCATATTTTTCACACCTTTTCAGGCTCTTCATGTTTTTCTACACCAATTCATGCTCCTCCTATTTTTCAGACCGTTTTATTCTACTCATATGTTTCACAACTTTTTCAAGCTCTTCATGTTTTTCAACACCACTTCATGCTCCTCCTAATTATCAGACCGTTTCATTCTCCTCATATTTTTGACACCATTTGAAGCTTTTCATATTTTTCACACCTTTTCAGGCTCTTCATGTTTTTTAACACCTTTTCATGCTCCTCCTATATTTCAGACCGTTTCATTCTCCTCATATTTTTGACACCATTTGAAGCTTTTCATATTTTTCACACCTTTTCATGCTCTTCATATTTTTTAACACCGCTTCACGCTCCTCCTATTTATCAGACCGTATCATGCTCCTCATATGTTTCACAACTTTTTCAGGCTCTTCATGTTTTTCAACAACACTTCATGCTCCTCCTATGTTTCAGACCGTTTCATTCTCCTCATATTTTTGACACAGTTTGAAGCTCTTCAAATTTTTCACACCTTTTGAGGCTCTTCATGTTTTTGAAAACAGTTTCTTGCTCCTCATATTTTTCAGACCGTTTCACCCTCTATATATTTGACACCTTTATGAAGCTCTTCATATTTTTCACACTTTTTCAGGCTCTTCATGTTTTTCAAACCGCTTCATGCTCCTCCTATTTTTCAGACCTTTTCATATTCCTCCTATTTTTCAGATCATTTCATGCTCCTCATATTTTTGACACCTTTTGAAGCTCTTCAAATTTTTCACAACTTTTCAGGCTCTTCATGTTTTTGAACACCGCTTCATGCTCCTCCTATTTTTCAGACCTTTTCATATTCCTCCTATTTTTCAGATCATTTCATGCTCCTCATATTTTTGACACCTTTTCAAGCTCTTCATATTTTTCATACCTTTTCAGGCTCTTCATGTTTTTGAACACCATTTCATGCTCCTCCTTTTTTTTGACACATTTTGAAGGTCTTCATAATTTTCACACGTTTTCAAGCTCTTCATGTTTTTCAACACCGTTTCATGCTCCTCCTATTTTTCAGATCATTTCATGCTCCTCATATATTTCACATCTTTTATAGCTCTTCATATTTTTCACACCTTTTCATTCTCTTCAGGTTTCTCAACATCACTTCATGCTTCTCCTATTTTTCACACCGTTTCATGCTCACACTATTTTTGACACCTTTTCAAGCTCTTTATATATTTCCCACCTCTTCAGGGTCTTAATGTTTTCAACACCGCTTCATGCTCATCCTATTTGTCAGACCGCTTCATGCTCCTCATATTTTTGACATCTTTTGAAGGTCTTCATATTTTTCACACCTTTTCAGGCTCTTCATGTTTTCAACACCGTTTCATGCTCCTCCTATTTTTCAGACCGTTTCATGCTCCTCATATATTAGACACCTTCTGAAGCTCTTCCTATTTTTCACACCTTTTCAGGCTCTTCATGTTTTTCAACACCGTTTCATGCTCCTCCTATTTTTCAGACCGCTTCAGGCTCCTATGTATTTCACACCTTTTCAAGCTCTTCATATTTTTCACACGTTTTCAGGCTCTTCATGTTATTCAACACCGCCTCATGCTCCTCCTATGTTTCAGACCGTTTCTTGCTCCTCATATTTTTGACACAGTTTGAAGCTCTTCAAATTTTTCACACCTTTTGAGGCTCTTCATGTTTTTGAAAACAGTTTCTTGCTCCTCATATTTTTCAGACCGTTTCACCCTCTATATATTTGACACCTTTTTGAAGCTCTTCATATTTTTCACACCTTTTCAGGCTCTTCATGTTTTTGCACACCGCTTCATGCTCCTCCTATTTTTCACACCGTTTCATGCTCCTCTCATTATTGACACATTTCGAAGCTATTCATATTTTTCACACCTTTGGAAGCTCTTCATATTTTTCACACATTTTCAGGCTTTTCATGTTTTCAACACCCCTTCATGCTCCTCCTTTTTTTCAGACCATTTCATGCTCCTCATATTTTTGACACCTTTTAATGCTCTTTATATTTTTCACACTTGTCATGCTCTTCATGTTTTCAACACTGTTTCATGCTTCTCCTGTTTTTCAAACTGTTTCATGCTCCTCGTATTTTTCACAGCTTTTGAAGCTGTTCATATTTTTCACATCTTTTCAGGCTCTTCATGTTTTGGAACACCGTTTCAAGCCCCTCCTATTTTTCAGACCGTTTCATGCTCCTCATATTTTTGACACCTTTTGAACCTCCTCATTTTTTCACAACTTTTGAAGTTCTTCATGTTTTTCCACACCATTCCATGCTGCCTCTATTTTTCAGACCGTTTAATGCTACTCCTATTTTTCAAACCGTTTCATTCTCCTCATATTTTTGACACCTTTTGAAGCTCTTCATGTCTTTCAACACCGTTTCATGCTGCTCCTATTTTTCAGACCGTTTCATGATCCTCTTATTTTTCAGACCGTTTCATGCTCCTCATATTTTTGACACTTTTGAAGCTGTTCATGTCTTTCAACACTGTTTCATGCTGCTCCTATTTTTCAGACGGTTTCATGCTCCTCCTATTTTTCAGACCTTTTCATATTCCTCCTATTTTTCAGATCATTTCATGCTCCTCATATTTTTGACACCTTTTGAAGCTCTTCAAATTTTTCACAACTTTTCAGGCTCTTCATGTTTTTGAACACCGCTTCATGCTCCTCCTATTTTTCAGACCTTTTCATATTCCTCCTATTTTTCAGATCATTTCATGCTCCTCATATTTTTGACACCTTTTCAAGCTCTTCATATTTTTCATACCTTTTCAGGCTCTTCATGTTTTTCAACACCGCTTCATGCTCCTCCTATTTTTCAGACCTTTTCATATTCCTCCTATTTTTCAGATCATTTCATGCTCCTCATATTTTTGACTCCTTTTGAACCTCTTCATATTTTTCACACCTTTTCAGGCTCTTCATGTTTTTGAACACCATTTCATGCTCCTCCTTTTTTTTGACACATTTTGAAGGTCTTCATAATTTTCACACGTTTTCAAGCTCTTCATGTTTTTCAACACCGTTTCATGCTCCTCCTATTTTTCAGATCATTTCATGCTCCTCATATATTTCACATCTTTTATAGCTCTTCATATTTTTCACACCTTTTCATTCTCTTCAGGTTTCTCAACATCACTTCATGCTTCTCCTATTTTTCACACCGTTTCATGCTCACACTATTTTTGACACCTTTTCAAGCTCTTTATATATTTCCCACCTCTTCAGGCTCTTAATGTTTTCAACACCGCTTCATGCTCATCCTATTTTCGGACCGCTTCATGCTCCTCATATTTTTGACATCTTTTAAGCTCTTCATATTTTTCACACCTTTTCAGGCTCTTCATGTTTTCAACACCGTTTCATGCTCCTCCTATTTTTCAGACCGTTTCATGCTCCTCATATTTTTAACACCTTTTGAAGCTCTTCATATTTTTCACACCTTTTCAGGCTCTTCATGTTTTTGCACACCGCTTCATGCTCCTCTTATTTTTCACACCGTTTCATGCTCCTCTCATTATTGACACATTTCGAAGCTATTCTTATTTTTCACACCTTTGGAAGCTCTTCATATTTTTCACACATTTTCAGGCTTTTCATGTTTTCAACACCCCTTCATGCTCCTCCTTTTTTTCAGACCATTTCATGCTCCTCATATTTTTGACACCTTTTAATGCTCTTTATATTTTTCACACTTGTCATGCTCTTCATGTTTTCAACACTGTTTCATGCTTCTCCTGTTTTTCAAACTGTTTCATGCTCCTCGTATTTTTCACAGCTTTTGAAGCTGTTCATATTTTTCACATCTTTTCAGGCTCTTCATGTTTTGGAACACCGTTTCAAGCCCCTCCTATTTTTCAGACCGTTTCATGCTCCTCATATTTTTGACACCTTTTGAACCTCCTCATTTTTTCACAACTTTTGAAGTTCTTCATGTTTTTCCACACCATTCCATGCTTCCTCTATTTTTCAGACCGTTTAATGCTACTCCTACTTTTCAAACCGTTTCATTCTCCTCATATTTTTGACACCTTTTGAAGCTCTTCATGTCTTTCAACACCGTTTCATGCTGCTCCTATTTTTCAGACCGTTTCATGATCATCTTATTTTTCAGACCGTTTCATGCTCCTCATATTTTTGACACTTTTGAAGCTCTTCATGTCTTTCAACACTGTTTCATGCTGCTCCTATTTTTCAGACGGTTTCATGCTCCTCCTATTTTTCAGACCGTTTCATGCTCCTCATATTTTTGACACTTTTGAAGCTCTTCATGTCTTTCAACACTGTTTCATGCTGCTCCTATTTTTCAGACGGTTTCATGCTCCTCCTATTTTTCAGACCGTTTCATGTTCCTCATATTTTTCACACCTTTTGAACCTCCTCATTTTTTCACATCTTTTGAAGCTCTTCATATATTTCACACCTTCTCAGGCACTTCATGATTTTCACGACCACTTCATGCTCCTCCTATTTTTCAGACCGTTTCATGCTCCTCATATATTAGACACCTTGTGAAGCTCTTCCTATTTTTCACACCTTTTCAGGCTCTTCATGTTTTTCAACACCGTTTCATGCTCCTCCTATTTTTCAGACCGCTTCAGGCTCCTCATGTATTTCACACCTTTTCAAGCTCTTCATATTTTTCACACCTTTTCAGGCTCTTCATGTTTTTCAACACCGCTTCATGCTCCTCTGATTTTTCAGACCGTTTCATGCTCCTCATATTTTTCACACCTTTTGAAGCTCTTCATATTTTTCACACCTTTTCAGCCTCTTCATGGTTTTCAACAGCGCTTCATGCTCCTCCAGTTTTTCAGACCGCTTCATTATCATCTCATTTTTGACACTTTTTGAAGCTCTTCATATTTTTCACACCTTTTGAAGCTCTTCATATATTTCACTCCTTTTCACGCTCTTCATTTTTTCAACAACATTTCATGCTCCTCCTATTTTTCAGAACTTTTCTTGATCATCCAATATTTGACACCTTTTGAAGCTCTTCATATTTTTCACACCTTTTGAAGCTCTTCATATTTTTCACACCTTTTCAGGCTCTTCATGTTTTTCAACACCGCTTCATGCTCCTGTGATTTTTCAGACCGTTTCATGCTCCTCATATTTTTGACACCTTTTGAAGCTCTTCATATATTTCACACCTTTTCAGGCTCTTCATGTTTTTCAACCATGCTTCATGTTCCTCCTATTTTTCAGACCGTTTCATGCTCCTCATATTTTTGACACCTTTTGAAGATCTTAATATTTTTCACACGTTTTCAGGCTCTTCATGTTTTTGAACACCATTTCATGCTCCTCCTTTTTTTTGACACATTTTGAAGGTCTTCATAATTTTCACACGTTTTCAAGCTCTTCCTATTTTTCAACACCGTTTCATGCTCCTCCTATTTTTCAGACCATTGAATGCTCCTCATATTTTGACACCTTTTGAAGGTCTTCATATTTTTCACAACTTTTGAAGCTCTTCATATATGTCACACCTTTTCAGGCTCTTCATGTTTTTCAACACCAATTCATGCTCCTCCTATTTTTCAGATCGTTTCATGCTCATCTAATTTTTGACATCTTTTGAAGCTCTTCATATTTTTCACACCTTTTGAAGCTCTTCATATTTTTCACACCTTTTCAGGCTCTTCATGTTTTTGAACACTTCTTCATGCTCTTCCTCTTTTCAGACCGTTTCATGCTCCTCATATTTTTGACACTTTTTGAAGCTCTTCATATTTTTCACTCATTTTCAGGCTCTTCATGTTTTTCAACACCACTTCATGCTCCTCCTATTTTTGAGACCGTTTGATGCTCCTCATATTTTTGACACCTTTAGAAACTCTTCATATTATTCACACCTTTTCAGACTCTTCATGTTTTTTATCACCGCTTCATGTTCCTCCTATTTTTCAGACGTTTCATGTTCCTCATATTTTTGACACCTTTTGAAGCTCTTCATATTTTTCACACCTTTTCAGGCTTTTCATGTTTTTGAACACCGCTTCATGTTCCTCCTATTTTTCAGAACGCTTCATGCTCCTCATATTTTTGACACCTTTTGAAGCTCTTCAGATATTTCACACCTTTCCAGGCTCTTCATTTTTTCAACACCACTTCATGCTCCTCCTATTTTTCAGATCGTTTCATGCTCATCTCATTTTAACACCTTTTGAAGCTCTTCATATTTTTCACACCTTTTCAGGCTCTTCATGTTTTTCAACACCGCTTCATGATCCTCCTATTTTTCGGACCGTTTCATGCAGATCTCATTTTTGACACCTTTTGAAGCTCTTCTTATTTTTCAAAACTTTTGAAGCTCTTCATATTTTTCACACATTTTCAGGCTCTTTATGTTTTTGAACAACGCTTCATGGTCCTCCTAATTTTCAGAACTTTTCATGCTCCTCATATAATTCACACCTTTTGAAGCTCTTCATATTTTTCACACCTTTTCAGGCTCTTCATGTTTTTCAACACCGTTTCATGCTCCTCCTATTTTTCAGACCGTTTCATGCTCCTCATAATTTTGACAGCTTTTGAAGCTCTTCATATTTTTCACACCTTTTGAAGCTGTTCATATATTTCACACCTTTTCAGGCTCTTGATGTTTTTCAACACCAGTTCATGCTCCTCCTATTTTTCACACCCTTTCATGCTAATCTAATTTTTGACACATTTTGAAGCTCTTCATATTTTTCACACCTTTTGAAGGTCTTCATATTTTTCACACCTTTTCAGGCTCTTCATGTTTTTCAACACCGCTTATGTTCGTCCTATTTTTCAGACCGTTTCATGCTCCTCATATTTTTGACACCTTTTGAAGCTCTTCATATTTTTCACACCTTTTCAGGCTCTTCATGTTTTTCAACACCGCTTCATGATCCTCCTATTTTTCAGACCGTTTCATGCTCCTCATATTTTTGACACCTTTTGAAGCTCTTCATATTTTTCACACCTTTTCCGGCTCTTCATGTTTTTCAACAACACTTCATGCTCCTCGTATATTTCAGACGGTTTCATTCTCCTCATATTTTTGACACCTTTTGAAGCTCTGCATATATTTCACACCTTTTCAGGCTCTTCATGATTTTCAACACCACTTCATGCTCCTCCTATTTTTCAGACCGTTTCATGATCATCTCATTTTTGACATCTTTCGAACCTCTTCATATTTTTCACACCTTTTGAAGGTCTTCATATTTTTCACACCTTTTCAAGCTCTTCATGTTTTTCAACACCACTTCATGCTCCTCCTTTTTTGCAGACAGTTTCATGCTACTCATATATTTGACACCTTTTGAAGCTCTTCATATTTCTCACACCTTTTCAGGCTTTTCAGGTTTTTCAACACAGCTTCATGCACCTCCGATTTTTCAGACCGTTTCATGCTCCCCATATTTTTGACACCTTTTGAAGCTCTTCGTATTTCTCAAACCTTTTCAGGCTCTTCATGTTTTTCAACACCACTTAATGCACCTCCTATTTTTCAGACCGTTTCATGCTCATCTCATTTTTGACACCTTTTGAAGCTTTTCATATTTTTCACATATTTTCAGGCTCTTCATGTTTTTGAACACCGCTTCATGCTAATCCTATTTTTCAAACCATATCATGCTCCTCATGTTTTTCACACCTTTTGAAGCTCTTCATATTTTTCACACCTTTTCAGGCTCTTCATGTTTTTCAACACCGCTTCATGAACCTCCTATTTTTCGGACCGATTCATGCACCTCATATTTTTGACACATTTTGAAGCTCTTCATATTTTTCACACCTTTTCAGGCTCTTCATGGTTTTCAACACAACTTCATGCTCCTCGTATTTTTCAGACCGTTACATGCTCCTCATATTTTTGACACCTTTTGAAGCTCTGCATATTTTTCACACCTTTTCAGGCTCTTCATGATTTTCAACACCACTTCATGCTCCTCCTATTTTTCAGACCGTTTCATGCTCATCTCATTTTTGACATATTTTGAAGCTCTTCATATTTTTTACACCTTTTGAAGCTCTTCATAATTTTCATATTTTTGAAGCTCTTCATATTTTTCACACTTTTTCAGGTTCTTCATGTTTTTCAACACCTCTTCAGGCTCCTCCTATTTTTCCGACCCTTTCATGCTAATCTAATTTTTGACACTTTTTGAAGCTCTTCATATTTTTCACACCTTTTCAGTCTCTGCATGTTTTTGAACACCGTTTCATGCTCCTCATATATTTCACACCCTTTGAAGCTTTTCATATTTCGCACACCTTTTGAGGCTCTTCATGTTTTTGAACACCGCTTCATCCTCCTCCTATTTTTAAGAGGGTTTCATGCTCGTCATATTTTTGACATATTTTGAAGCTCTTCATAATTTTCACACCTTTTCAGGCTCTTCATGTTTTTGAACACCGCTTCATGCTCGTCCTATTTTTCAAACCGTTTCATGCTCCTCATATTTTGACACCATTTGAAGCTCTTCATATTTTTCACACTTTTTCATTCTCTTTATTTTTTTCAACACCACTTCATGCTCCTCCTATTTTTCAGACCGTTTCTTTCAGATCTCCTTTTTGACACCTTTTGAAGCTCTTCATATTTTTCAAACCTTTTGAAGCTCTTCGTATTTTTCACACGTTTTCAGGATCTTCATGTTTTTCAACACCGCTTCATGCTCCTCCTATTTTTCAGAATGTTTCATGCTCCTCATATTTTTGACACCTTTTGAAGCTCTTCTTATTTTTCACACATTTTCAGGCTCTTCATGTTTTTCAACACCGCTTCATGCTCCTCCTATTTTTCAGACCGTTTCATGCTCCTCATATTTTTGACACCTTTTGAAGCTTTTCATATTTCTCACTCATTTTCAGGCTCTTCATGTTTTTGAACATCACTTCATGCTCCTCCTATTTTTCAGACCATTTCATGCAGATCTCATTTTTGACACCTTTTGAAGCTCTTCTTATGTTTCAAAACTTTTGAAGCTCTTCATATTTTTCACACCTTTTCAGGCTCTTCATGTTTTTCAACACCGCTTCATGCTCCTCCTATTTTTCAGAATGTTTCATGCTCCTCATATTTTTGACATCTTTTGAAGCTCTTCATATTTTTCACACATTTTCAGGCTCTTTATATTTTTGAACACCGCTTCATGGTCCTCCTAATTTTCAGAACTTTTCATGCTCCTCATATAATTCACACCTTTTAAAGCTCTTCATATTTTTCACACCTTTTCAGGCTCTTCATGTTTTTCAACACCGTTTCATGCTCCTCCTATTTTTCAGACCTTTTCATGCTCCTCATAATTTTGACACCTTTTGAAGCTCTTCATATTTTTCACACCTTTTGAAGCTGTTCATATATTTCACACCTTTTCAGGCTCTTGATGTTTTTCAACACCACTTCATGCTCCTCCTATTTTTCAGACCGTTTCATGCTCATCTCATTTTTGACATCTTTTGAAGCTCTTCATATTTTTCACCTTTTCAAGCTCTTCATAATTTTCATATTTTTGAAGCTCTTCATATTTTTCACACTTTTTCAGCCTCGTCATGTTTTTCAACACCTCTTCATCCTCCTCCTATTTTTAAGAGGGTTTCATGCTCGTCATATTTTTGACACATTTTGAAGCTCTTCATATATTTCACACCTTTTCAGGCTCTTCATGTTTTTGAACACCGCTTCATCCTCCTCCTATTTTTAAGAGGGTTTCATGCTCGTCATATTTTTGACACATTTTGAAGCTCGTCATACTTTTCGCACCTTTTAAGTCTTTGCATGTTTTTGAACACCTTTTCATGCTCCTCATGTATTTCACTCCTTTTGAAGCTCTTCATATTTTGCACACATTTTCAGGCTCTTCATGTTTTTGAACACCGCTTCATCCTCCTCCTATTTTTAAGAGGGTTTCATGCTCGTCATATTTTTGACACATTTTTAAGCTCTTCATATTTTTCACACCTTTTCAGGCTCTTCATGTTTTTGAACACCACTTCATGCTCCTCCTATTTTTCAGACCGTTTCATGCTCCTCATATTTTTGTCACCTTTTGAAGCTTTCATATTTTTCACACCTTTTCAAGCTCTTCATGTTTTTCAACACCACTTCATGCTCCTCCTTTTTTGCAGACCGTTTCATGCTGCTCATATATTTGACACCTTTTGAAGCTCTTCATATTTCTCACACATTTTCAGGCTCTTCATGTTTTTCAACACCGCTTCATGGACCTCCGATTTTTCAGACCGTTTCATGCTCCTCATATTTTTGACACCTTTTGAAGCTCTTCATATTTCTCAAACCTTATCAGGCTCTTCATGTTTTTCAACACCGCTTCATGCACCTCCTATTTTTCAGACCGTTTCATGCTCCTCATATTTTTGACACCTTTTGAAGCTTTTCATATTTTTCACATATTTTCAGGCTCTTCATGTTTTTGAACACCGCTTCATGCTAATCCTATTTTTCAAACCATATCATGCTCCTCATATTTTTGACACCTTTTGAAGCTCTTCATATTTTTCACAGCTTTTCAGGCTCTTCATGTTTTTCTCAACCCTTCATGCTCCTCGTATTTTTCAGACGGTTTCATTCTCCTCATATTTTTGACACCTTTTGAAGCTCTGCATATATTTCACACCTTTTCAGGCTCTTCATGATTTTCAACACCACTTCATGCTCCTCCTATTTTTCAGACCGTTTCATGCTCATCTCATTTTTGACATCTTTTGAAGCTCTTCATATTTTTCACACCTTTTCAGTCTCTGCATGTTGTTGAACACCGTTTCATGCTCCTCATGTATTTCACACCTTTTGAAGCTCTTCATATTTTGCACACCTTTTCAGGCTCTTCATGTTTTTGAACACCGCTTCATCCTCCTCCTATTTTTAAGAGGGTTTCATGCTCGTCATATTTTTGACATATTTTGAAGCTCTTCATAATTTTCACACCTTTTCAGGCTCTTCATGTTTTTGAACACCGCTTCATGCTCGTCCTATTTTTCAAACCGTTTCATGCTCCTCATATTTTTGACACCATTTGAAGCTCTTCATATTTTTCACACCTTTTCAGGCTCTTCATTTTTTTCAACACCACTTCATGCTCCTCCTATTTTTCAGACCGTTTCATGCAGATCTCCTTTTTGACACCTTTTGAAGCTCTTCATATTTTTCAAACCTTTTGAAGCGCTTCATATTTTTCACACGTTTTCAGGCTCTTCATGTTTTTCAACACCGCTTCAAGCTCCTCCTATTTTTCAGAATGTTTCATGCTCCTCATATTTTTGACACCTTTTGAAGCTCTTCATATTTTTAACACATTTTCGGGCTCTTCATGTTTTTCAACACCGCTTCAAGCTCCTCCTATTTTTCAGAATGTTTCATGCTCCTCATATTTTTGACACCTTTTGAAGCTCTTCATATTTTTAACACATTTTCGGGCTCTTCATGTTTTTCAACACCGCTTCATGCTCCTCCTATTTTTCAGACCGTTTCATGCTCCTCATATTTTTGACACCTTTTGAAGCTTTTCAT
Source organism: Dama dama (assembly GCF_033118175.1). Lineage (NCBI taxonomy): Eukaryota > Metazoa > Chordata > Mammalia > Artiodactyla > Cervidae > Dama > Dama dama. The sequence goes on along the minus strand of NW_026870955.1, from coordinate 608,949 downwards.
ATTTCTCACTCATTTTCAGGCTCTTCATGTTTTTGAACATCACTTCATGCTCCTCCTATTTTTCAGACCGTTTCATGCTCCTCATGTATTTCACACCTTTTGAAGCTCTTCATATTTTTCACACCTTTTAAGGCTCTTCATGTTTTTGAACCCCGGTTCAAGCTCCTCATATTTTTCAGACCGTTTCATGCTCCTCATGTATTTCACACCTTTTGAAGCTCTTCATATTTTTCACACCTTTTAAGGCTCTTCATGTTTTTGAACCCCGGTTCAAGCTCCTCCTATTTTTCAGACCGTTTCATGCTCCTCATATTTTTCACACCTTTTGAAGCTCTTCATATATTTCACACCTTTTCAGCCTCTTCCTGTTTTTGAACACCGCTTCATGCTCCTCCTATTTTTCAGACCGTTTCATGCTCCTCATATTTTTGACACCTTTTGAAGCTCTTCATATTTTTCACACCTTTTCAGGCTCTTCATGTTTTTCAACACCGTTTCATGGTCCTCCTATGTTTCAGAACATTTCATGCTCCTCATGTATTTCACACCTTTTGAAACTCTTCATATTTTTTATACCTTTTCAAGCTCTTCATGTTTTTGAACACCGTTTCATGCTCCTCCTATTTTTCAGACCTTTTCATGCTCCTCATATATTTGACAAATTTTGAAGCTCTTCATATTTTGCACACCTTTTCATTCTCTTAATATTTTTCAACACCACTTCATGCTTCTCCAATTTTTCAGTCCGATTCATGCACATCTCATTTTTGACACCTTTTGAAGCTATTCATATTTTTCACACCTTTTCAGGCCCTGCCGGTTTTTCAACACCGCTTCATGATCCTCCTATTTTTCAGACCGTTTCATGCTCCTCATATTTTTACACCTTTAGAAGCTCTTCATATATTTCACACCTTTTCAGGCTCTTCATGGTTTTCAACACAACTTCATGCTCCTCGTATTTTTTAGACCGTTACATGCTCCTCATATTTTTAACACCTTTTGAAGCTCTGCATATATTTCACACATTTTCAGGCTCTTCATGATTTTCAACACCACTTCATGCTCCTCCTATTTTTCAGACCGTTTCATGCTCATCTCATTTTTGACATATTTTGAAGCTCTTCATATTTTTCACACCTTTTGAAGCTCTTCATAATTTTCATATTTTTGAAGCTCTTCATATTTTTCACACTTTTTCAGGCTCTTCATGTTTTTCAACAACCCTTCAGGCTCGTCCTATTTTTCAGACCCTTTCATGCTAATCGAATTTTTGGCACTTTTTGAAGCTCTTCATACTTTTCACACCTTTTAAGTCTATGCATGTTTTTGAACACCTTTTCATGCTCCTCATGTATTTCACTCCTTTTGAAGCTCTTCATATTTTGCACAAATTTTCAGGTTCTTCTTGTTTTTGAACACAGCTTCATCCTCCTCCTATTTTTAAGAGGGTTTCATGCTCGTCATATTTTTGACACATTTTGAAGCTCTTCATATTTTTCACATCTTTTCAGGCTCTTCAGGTTTTTGAACACCGTTTCATGCTCCTCCTATTTTTGAGACCGTTTCATGCTCCTCATATTTTCGACACCTTTTGAAGCTTTCATATTTTTCACACCTTTTCAAGCTCTTCATGTTTTTCAACACCACTTCATGCTCCTCCTTTTTTGCAGACCGTTTCATGCTACTCATATTTTTAACACCTTTTGAAGCTCTTCATATTTCTCACACCTTTTCAGGCTCTTCATGTTTTTCAACACCGCTTCATGCACCTCCGATTTTTCAGACCGTTTCATGGTCCTCATGTATTTCACACCTTTTGAAGCTTTTCATATTTTTCACATAATTTCAGGCTCTTCATGTTTTTGAACACCGCTTCATGCTCCTCCTATTTTTCAGACCGTTTCATGCTCCTCATGTATTTCACGCCTTTTGAAGCTCTTCATATTTTTCACACGTTTTCAGCCTCGTCATGTTTTTCAACACCACTTCTTGCTCCTGCTATTTTTCAGACCGTTTCATACTCCTCATATTTTTGACACGTTTTGAGGCTCTTCATATTTTTCACACCTTTTCAGGCTCTTCATGTTTTTGAACACCGCTTCATGCTCCTCCTGTTTTTCAGACCGTTTCATGCTCCTCATGTATTTCACAACTTTTGAAGCTCTTCATATTTTGCACACCTTTTCAGGCTCTTCATGTTTTTCACAACCACTTCATGCTCCTCCTTTTTTTCAGATCGTTTCATACACATCTCATTTTTTACACCTTTTGAGGCTCTTCATATTTTTCACACCTTTTCAGGCTCTTCATGTTTTTGAACACCACTTCATGATCCTCCTATTTTTCAGACCGTTTCATGCTCCTCATATATTTGACATTTTTTAAGGCTCTTCATATTTTTCACACCTTTTCAGGCTCGTCATGTTTTTGAACACCATTTCATGCTCCTCCTGTTTTTCAGACCGTTTCATGCTAGTCATATTTTTGACACCTTTTGAAGCTCTTCATATTTCTCACACCTTTTCAGGCTCTTCATGTTTTTCCACAACGCTTCATGCTCCTCCGATTTTTCAGACGGTTTCATGCTGCTCATACTTTTGACACCTTTTGAAGCTCTTCATATTTTTCACACCTTTTCAGGCTCTTCATGTTTTTCAACACCGCTTCATGCTCCTCCTGTTTTCCGACCGTTTCATGCTAGTCATATTTTTGACACCTTTTGAAGCTCTTCATATTTCTCACACCTTTTCAGGCTCTTCTTGTTTTTCCACAACGCTTCAGGCTCCTCCGATTTTTCAGACGGTTTCATGCTCCTCATACTTTTGACACCTTTTGAAGCTTTTCATATTTTTCAAAACTTTTCAGGCTCTTCATGTTTTGAACACCGCTTCATGGTAATCCTATTTTTGAAACCATATCATGCTCCTCATATTTTTCACACATATTGAAGCTCTTCATATTTTTCAAACCTTTTCAGACTCTTCATGTTTTTGAACACCACTTCATGCTCCTTCTATTTTTCAGAGAGTTTCATTCTCCTCATGTATTTCACACCTTTTGAAGCTCTTCATATTTTTCACACATTTTCAGGCTCTTCATGTTTTTGAACACCGTTTCATAGTCCTCCTATTTTTCAGACGGTTTCATGCTCCTCATATTTTGACACCTTTTGAAGCTCTTCATATTTTTCACACTTTTTCAAGCTCTTCATGTTTTTCAACACCACTTCATGCTCCTCCTATTTTTCAGACGTTTCATGTTCCTCATATTTTTTACACCTTTAGAAACTTTTCATATTTTCACACTTTTTCAGGCTCTTCATGTTTTTCAACACCACTTCATGCTCCTCCTATTTTTCAGACGTTTCATGTTCCTCATATTTTTGACACCTTTAGAATCTTTTCATATTTTTCACACTTTTTCAGGGTCTTCATGTTTTTCAACACCGCTTCAGCTCCTCCTATTTTTCAGACCGTTTCATTCTCCTCATAAATTTGACACATTTTAAAGCTCTTCATATATTTCACACCTTTTCAGGCTCTTCATTTTTTCAACACCACTTCATGCTCCTCCTATTTTTCAGACCGTTTCATGCTCATCTACTTTTTGACACCTTTTGAAGCTCTTCATATTTTTTACACCTTTTAAGCTCTTCACATTTTTCACACCTTTTCAGGCTCTTCATGTTTTGAACACCGTTTCTTGCTCCTCCTATTATTCAGACCGTTTCATGATCCTCATATATTTGACACCTCTTGAAGCTCTTCATATTTTTCACACCTTTTCAGGCTCTTCAAGTTTTTCTACACCGCTTCATGCTCCTCCGATTTTTCAGACCGTTTCATGCTCATCTCATTTTTGACATCTTTTGAAGCACTTCGTATTTTTCACACCTTTTGAAGCTCTTCCTATTTTTCATATTTTTGAACCACTTCATGTTTTTCACACCTTTTCAGGCTCTTCAAGATTTTCAACACCGCTTCATGCTCCTCCGATTTTTCAGACCGTTTCATGCTCATCTAATTTTTGACACCTTTTGAAGCTCTTCATATTTTTCACACCTTTTCAGGCTCTTCATGTTTTTGAACACAGCTTCATGCTACTCCTATTTTTCAGACCGTTTCATGCTCCTCATATTTTTGACACCTTTTGAAGCTCCTCATATTTTTCACACCTTTTCAGGCTCTTCATGTTTTTCCACACCATTTCAGGCTTCTCCTATTTTTCAAACCTTTTCATGATCCTCATGAATTTCACACCTTTTGAAGCTCTTCATATTTTTCACACCTTTTCAGGCTCTTCATGTTTTTGATCACCGCTTCATGATCCTCCTATTTTTCTGAGAGTTTCATGCTCCTCATGTATTTCACATCTTTTGAAGCTCTTCATATTTTTCACAACTTTTCAGGCTCTTCATGTTTTTCCACACCACTTCATGCTTCTCCTATTTTTCGGCCTGTTTCATGCTCCTCATGTATTTCACACATTTTGAAGCTCTTCATATTTTTCACACCTTTTCAGGCTCTTCATATTTTTACTCACCGTTTCATCCTTCTCCTATTTTTCAGACCTTCATGCTCCTCATATATTTGACACATTTTGAAGCTCTGAATATTTTTCACACATGTTCAGGCTCTTCATGTTTTTGAACACTGCTTCATGATCCTCCTATTTTTCAGACGGTTTCATGATCTTCATATGTTTGACACCTTTTGAAGCTCTTCATATTTTTCACACCTTTTGAGGGCCTTCATGTTTTTCAACACCGTTTCATGCTGCTTCTCTATTTCAGACCGTTTCATGCTCTTCATATTTTTTACACCTTTTGAAGCTCTTCATATTTTTAACACCTTTTCAGGCTCTTTTTTTTTTAACACTGCTTCATGCTCCTCCTAATTTTCAGACCGTTTCATCCTCCTCATATTTTTCACAACTTTTCAGTCTCTTCATGTTTTTGAACACAGCTTCATGCTACTCCTATTTTTCAGACCGTTTCATGCTCCTCATATTTTTCACACCTTTTGAAGCTCCTCATATTTTTCACATCTTTTCAGGCTTTTCATGTTTTTCAACCCCATTTCATGCTCCTCCTGTTTTTCAGACCGTTTCATGCTCCTCATATTTTTGACACCTTTTGAAGCTCTTCATATTTTTCACAACTTTTCAGGCTCTCCATGTTTTTGAACACCCTTTCGTGCTCCTCCTATTTTTCAGACCTTTTCATGCTCCTCATAATTTTGACACCTTTTGAAGCTCTTCATATTTTTCACAACTTTTCAGGCTCTCCATGTTTTTGAACACCGCTTCATGCTCCTCGTATTTTTCAGACCGTTTCATGCTCCTCATATTTTTGACAATTTTGGAAGCTGTTCATATTTTTCACACCTTTTCAGGCTCTTCATGTTTTTCAACACCGCTTCATGCTCCTCCTATTTTCAGGCCTTTTCATGCTCCTCAAAATTTTGAAAGCTTTTGAAGCTGCTCCTATTTTCACACCTTTTGAAGCTCTTCATATTTTTCACACTTTTTCATGCTCTTCATGTTTTTCAACACCGTTTCAAGCTCCTCCTATTTTTCCGACCGTTTCATGCTCCTCCTATTTTTCAGACCGTTTCATGCACCTATTATTATTGACACCTTTTGAAGCTCTTCATATTTTTCACACCTTTTCAGGCTCTTCATGTTTTTCAACACCGCTTCATGCTCCTCCTATTTTTCAGACAGTTTCATGCTCCTCATATTTTTGACAATTTTGGAAGCTCTTCATATTTTTCACAACTTTTCTGGCTGTTCATCTTTTTCAAGACCGCTTCATGCTCCTCCTATTTTTCAGACAGTTTCATGCTCCTCCTATTTTTCAGACTGTTTCATGCACCTATTATTATTGACACCTTTTGAAGCTCTTCATATTTTTCACACCTTTTCAGGCTCTTCATGTTTTTCAACACCGCTTCTTCTCCTCCTATTTTTGAGACCGTTTCATGCTCCTCATATTTTTGACACCTTTTGAAGCTCTTCATATTTTTCACACGTTTTTACGTTCTTCATGTTATTCATCACCGCTTCACGCTCCTCCTATTTTTGAGACGGTTTTACACTCCACATATTTTTGACAACTTTTGGAGCTCTTCATATTTTTCACACCTTTTCAGGCTCTTCATGTTTTTGAACAGCGCTTCATGCTCCTCCTATTTTTCAGACCGTTTCATGCTCCTCATATTTTTCACACCTTTTGAAGCTCTTCATATTTTTCACACCTTTTCAGGCTCTTTATGTTTTTTAAAACAACTTCAAGCTCCTCGTATTTTTCAGACCTTTTCATGCTCCTCATATTTTTGACACCTTTTCAAGCTCTTCATATTTTTCACACATTTTGAAGCTCTTCATATTTTTCACACCTTCTTAGGCTCTTCATGTATTTGAGCACAGCGTCATGCTGCTCCTGTTTTTAAGACCGTTTCATACTCCTCATATATTTGACACCTTTTGAAGCTGTTCATATTTTTCACACCTTTTCAGGCTCTTCATGTTTTGAACACCTTTTCATGCTGCTCCTATTTTTGAGAACGTTTCATGCTCCTCATATTTTTGACACTTTATGGGGCTCTTCGTATTTTTCACACCATTCCAGGCTCTTCATATTTTTGAACACCGTTTCATGTTCTTCCTATTTTTCAGACCGTTTCATGCTCCTCATATTTTTGACAACTTTTTAAGCTCTTCATATATTTCAAACCTTTTCAGGCTCTTCATGTTTTTAAACACCGCTTCATGCTCCTCCTATTTTTGCGACTGTTTCATGCTCCTCATATTTTTGACACCTTTGAAGCTCTTCATATTTTTCACACATTTTGAAGCTCTTCATATTTTTCACACCTTCTCAGGCTCTTCATGTATTTGAGCACAGCTTCATGCTTCTCCTATTTTTCAGACCGTTTCATGCTCCTCATATATTTGACACCTTTTGAAGCTGTTCATATTTTTCACACCTTTTCAGGCTCTTCATGTTTTTGAACACCATTTCATGCTGCTCCTATTTTTCAGACCGTTTCATGCTCCTCATATTTTTGACACGTTATGGGGCTCTTCATATTTTTCACACCATTCCAGGCTCTTCATATTTTTGAACACCGTTTCATGTTCCTCCTATTTTTCAGACCGTTTCATGCTCCACATATTTTTGACACCTTTGAAGCTCTTCATATTTTTCACACATTTTGAAGCTCTTCATATTTTTCACACCTTCTCAGGCTCTTCATATATTTGAGCACAGCTTCATGCTTCTCCTATTTTTCAGACCGTTTCATGCTACTCATATATTTGACACCTTTTGAAGCTGTTCATATTTTTCACACCTTTTCAGGCTCTTCATGTTTTTGAACACCATTTCATGCTGCTCCTATTTTTCAGACCGTTTCATGCTCCTCATATTTTTGACACGTTATGGGGCTCTTCATATTTTTCACACCATTCCAGGCTCTTCATATTTTTGAACACCGTTTCATGTTCCTCCTATTTTTCAGACCGTTTCATGCTCCACATATTTTTGACAACTTTTGAAGCTCTTCATATATTTCATACCTTTTCAGGCTTTCCATATTTTTGAACACTGCTTCATGCTCCTGCTATTTTTGAGACCGTTTCATGCTCCTCATATTTTTGACACCTTTGAAGCTGTTCATATTTTTCACACATTTTCAAGCTCTTCATATTTTTCACACCTTCTCAGGCTCTTCATGCATTTGAGCACAGCTTCATGCTTCTCTTATTTTTCAGACCGTTTCATGCTCCTCATATATTTGACACCTTTTGAAGCTGTTCATGTTTTTACACCTTTTCAGGCTTTTCATGTTTTTCAATACCGCTTCAAGATCCTCTATTTTTCAGACCGTTTCATGCTCCTCATATTTTTGACACCTTTTCAAGCTCTTCATATTTTTCACACATTTTGAAGCTCTTCATACTTTTCACACCTTCTTAGGCTCTTCATGTGTTTGAGCGCAGCTTCATGCTGCTCCTATTTTTGCGACCGTTTCATGCTCCTCATATATTTGACGCCTTTTGAAGCTCTTCATATTTTTCACACATTTTGAAGCTCTTCATATTTTTCAAACCTTCTCAGGCTCTTCATGTATTTGAGCACAGCTTCATGCTTCTCCTATTTTTCAGACCGTTTCATGCTCCTCATATATTTGACACCTTTTGAAGCTGTTCATATTTTTCACACCTTTTCAGGCTCTTCATGTTTTTGAACACCTTTTCATGCTGCTCCTATTTTTGAGAACGTTTCATGCTCCTCATATTTTTGACACTTTATGGGGCTCTTCATATTTTTCACACCATTCCAGGCTCTTCATATTTTTGAACACCGTTTCATGTTCTTCCTATTTTTCAGACCGTTTCATGCTCCTCATATTTTTGACAACTTTTTAAGCTCTTCATATATTTCAAACCTTTTCAGGCTCTTAATGTTTTTAAACACCGCTTCATGCTCCTCCTATTTTTGCGACCGTTTCATGCTCCTCATATTTTTGACACCTTTGAAGCTCTTCATATTTTTCACACATTTTGAAGCTCTTCATATTTTTCAAACCTTCTCAGGCTCTTCATGTATTTGAGCACAGCTTCATGCTTCTCCTATTTTTCAGACCGTTTCATGCTCCTCATATATTTGACACCTTTTGAAGCTGTTCATATTTTTCACACCTTTTCAGGCTCTTCATGTTTTTGAACACCATTTCATGCTGCTCCTATTTTTCAGACCGTTTCATGCTCCTCATATTTTTGACACGTTATGGGGCTCTTCATATTTTTCACACCATTCCAGGCTCTTCATATTTTTGAACACCGTTTCATGTTCCTCCTATTTTTCAGACCGTTTCATGCTCCACATATTTTTGACAACTTTTGAAGCTCTTCATATATTTCATACCTTTTCAGGCTTAC